>NC_134830.1:9921065-10521065 GCF_004210375.1 Tachypleus tridentatus | reverse complement strand
GGATTGACCATCACATTATAATGTCCCCACAACTGAAAGGGTGAGCATGTTTGGTGTGACAGCAATTCGAACCTGTGACCCTCAGATTACAAGTCAAGTGTCTTAACCACCAGATGGCAACAATGGAACTCTCCACAATGTGACATTACTTTCTTCTTTCTGTATGTTTAACCTGAACAGCAGAACCCTTTGTTAAGACAAGTCAAGTGTCTTAACCACCAGATGGCAACAATGGAACTCTCCACAATGTGACATTACTTTCTTCTTTCTGTATGTTTAACCTGAACAGCAGAACCCTTTGTAATACACGATGGCTCTCACCATCTCAGCAGGAAAGAACTTAATAAATATTTGGATAACAGCAGGTGATATTTTAACTCATATCAACAGAAAAAAAAAAAAGTCTTTAAAATCAGATTGAAAGGTTGAAAATACATAGAAAATTTGACAAAGTAGTTGAACAAGTCTCAGCAAGTGTGTACAAATCCAAGTACAGTTGTGTAAAGAGTTTCGCTTGTGAATGTACAAGGTGTGGTAATGCAAGGAGGTGTGTCACACTCCTATTGGTAGAAGGTTTTGCTAAATATGTCATCACACAGTAGCTGAATTTCACATAATTCAAATGAATATTAAGCAGGAATTTTCACAAGGCTGGTGACATGCAAGTCACTTAGAAAGATTAATGCAATTTCAAGAAGGAAAAGATTTTATGTGTAAGGAGATAAGTGAGCATATCCAAATATCATTCTGAACATAAAGAAAGGTATCTATCAAATATGTCCACTCTCAGACACAGGTAAATTGTTAATTTCATAGCAGAAAACATTCTTGTATCAATGTGTAATGCACTGTCATCCATTTTGTATGAGGTCATGTGAACACGTCACCTTTTCTGCTCTGTGTCCAATGAGGCAGTTTTTTTTGTATGCCCTACCATTTTACTTAATGTACAATTAATTTGTACTCTATCTGTTCTCCTACATACTTAATTCGATAAAGTAAACCCAGAATACAGCATTAAATGAAATTCTAATTACATCTATTATACAAATGAACATTTAACTATCCTTACAAAAAACGTGTCTCACAAAGCCTATAATCCACCATGAAAACAACATTAGGAAAACAAGCACTGCAATAGGTAGTGAACCACATTACTGATTATCAATGTATTTACTAGGAAAACAAGCACTGCAATAGGTAGTGAACCACATTACTGATTATCAATGTATTTACTAGGAAAACAAGCACTGCAATAGGTAGTGAACCACATTACTGATTATCAATGTATTTACTAGGAAAACAAGCACTGCAATAGGTAGTGAACCACATTACTGATTATCAATGTATTTACTAGGAAAACAAGCACTGCAATAGGTAGTGAACCACATTACTGATTATCAATGTATTTACTAGGAAAACAAGCACTGCAATAGGTAGTGAACCACATTACTGATTATCAATGTATTTACTAGGAAAACAAGCACTGCAATAGGTAGTGAACCACATTACTGATTATCAATGTATTTACTAGGAAAACAAGCACTGCAATAGGTAGTGAACCACATTACTGATTATCAATGTATTTACTAGGAAAACAAGCACTGCAATAGGTAGTGAACCACATTACTGATTATCAATGTATTTACTAGGAAAACAAGCACTGCAATAGGTAGTGAACCACATTACTGATTATCAATGTATTTACTAGGAAAACAAGCACTGCAATAGGTAGTGAACCACATTACTGATTATCAATGTATTTACTAGGAAAACAAGCACTGCAATAGGTAGTGAACCACATTACTGATTATCAATGTATTTACTAGGAAAACAAGCACTGCAATAGGTAGTGAACCACATTACTGATTATCAATGTATTTACTAGGAAAACAAGCACTGCAATAGGTAGTGAACCACATTACTGATTATCAATGTATTTACTAGGAAAACAAGCACTGCAATAGGTAGTGAACCACATTACTGATTATCAATGTATTTACTAGGAAAACAAGCACTGCAATAGGTAGTGAACCACATTACTGATTATCAATGTATTTACTAGGAAAACAAGCACTGCAATAGGTAGTGAACCACATTACTGATTATCAATGTATTTACTAGGAAAACAAGCACTGCAATAGGTAGTGAACCACATTACTGATTATCAATGTATTTACTAGGAAAACAAGCACTGCAATAGGGTAGTGAACCACATTACTGATTATCAATGTATTTACTAGGAAAACAAGCACTGCAATAGGTAGTGAACCACATTACTGATTATCAATGGTAGTATTTACTATCAATGGGAAAACAAGCACTGCAATAGGTAGTGAACCACATTACTGATTATCAATGTATTTACTAGGAAAACAAGCACTGCAATAGGTAGTGAACCACATTACTGATTATCAATGTATTTACTAGGAAAACAAGCACTGCAATAGGTAGTGAACCACATTACTGATTATCAATGTATTTACTAGGAAAACAAGCACTGCAATAGGTAGTGAACCACATTACTGATTATCAATGTATTTACTAGGAAAACAAGCACTGCAATAGGTAGTGAACCACATTACTGATTATCAATGTATTTACTAGGAAAACAAGCACTGCAATAGGTAGTGAACCACATTACTGATTATCAATGTATTTACTAGGAAAACAAGCACTGCAATAGGTAGTGAACCACATTACTGATTATCAATGTATTTACTAGGAAAACAAGCACTGCAATAGGTAGTGAACCACATTACTGATTATCAATGTATTTACTAGGAAAACAAGCACTGCAATAGGTAGTGAACCACATTACTGATTATCAATGTATTTACTAGGAAAACAAGCACTGCAATAGGTAGTGAACCACATTACTGATTATCAATGTATTTACTAGGAAAACAAGCACTGCAATAGGTAGTGAACCACATTACTGATTATCAATGTATTTACTAGGAAAACAAGCACTGCAATAGGTAGTGAACCACATTACTGATTATCAATGTATTTACTAGGAAAACAAGCACTGCAATAGGTAGTGAACCACATTACTGATTATCAATGTATTTACTAGGAAAACAAGCACTGCAATAGGTAGTGAACCACATTACTGATTATCAATGTATTTACTAGGAAAACAAGCACTGCAATAGGTAGTGAACCACATTACTGATTATCAATGTATTTACTAGGAAAACAAGCACTGCAATAGGTAGTGAACCACATTACTGATTATCAATGTATTTACTAGGAAAACAAGCACTGCAATAGGTAGTGAACCACATTACTGATTATCAATGTATTTACTAGGAAAACAAGCACTGCAATAGGTAGTGAACCACATTACTGATTATCAATGTATTTACTAGGAAAACAAGCACTGCAATAGGTAGTGAACCACATTACTGATTATCAATGTATTTACTAGGAAAACAAGCACTGCAATAGGTAGTGAACCACATTACTGATTATCAATGTATTTACTAGGAAAACAAGCACTGCAATAGGTAGTGAACCACATTACTGATTATCAATGTATTTACTAGGAAAACAAGCACTGCAATAGGTAGTGAACCACATTACTGATTATCAATGTATTTACTAGGAAAACAAGCACTGCAATAGGTAGTGAACCACATTACTGATTATCAATGTATTTACTTAAAGACAAACTTTACAATTTTCCATCCAGCAACTGAACCAACCACAGGTAAAGTTACTTACTTTTGCAATTCTTCCTACATGTACACTGCAGCTAACACTATTATTTCTACTGTAGGTATTCACTTTAAAAAAAGTCGTAATGTTTGTCCCACATTCCCTTGGTTTTCGACAACTGTAGTGGATATATGCATTTTATGATAATATGTAGGCAGTTTTTCTCCCAAGTAATGTTTTATTTCACTCAGATAACTCATTTTGGAAATTACTTACCAATGGCTAATCTTGTTGGTTTTTTAGTTTCATCACAACAACCTTTGTCTTGTTTCAACTTAAGAAAAAAACAAGAGAGCAATTGTAAGTTACAAAAAAAAATAATGTAACACTGAGAAGCAAATACACTAAACCAAAAAACAACAACAATATAATAAAATTTCTCTAATATTAAAGAGCTGATATTACCAATCATTAACTTCTTTCATTTAAGTAATGATACTTTCTACAAGTGAACTAGTGGTTGGGTTTAAAAGTATCCATTCAAAGCTGGTATTCTGCAGAAAACAACCTGTTTCTTTAGTTTCATGATGGATATTTTATTACTAACTGTAATTCAAATAACTCACCTCCTTCTTGATTCTTTTTATATGCAAATAAACAGCATTCCCTGTTTTCTTATAGTGCCTTTCTACATGATTACGTCCAAAGCCCAAGAATGTATTTAAGCAGATAAATAAACCATTTTCAGAATCCTAAGTATAAAAAGAAAGATTATTTTGGTTAATAATATTTTGTATCTGTTAAAATTTCCCACAATGCATTCCAACCTTTTTTTCACTCACTTATGACCCTTCTTAGTTTATTCAAGTACTGCATATACAAACACAAGTCAAGAATGCAGAAGGTCATCTTTTAAAGAATAAGAAACTACAAAACTGAAAAAAATCTTGCTTTATTTCATTTCTGAACCTAACTTAACCACAGTTCTTCATACACACAGACTTCATACAACAAACGTTTAAAATTTAAATTACATATTACCACACAAACCAAAATATCATGAAAACCATTCCACAAGTTTGTCTTTAAAAATACATATATCTAAAAACAACTCTGAATCTATGATTCTAAAACAAATTTGTTATCCCTCTTTTATACAACATCAAGTTTCCATGACCTAAGTACATAATTTTGAACTGAAGAATACTAAAACTCATTTTAAGTTTTCTAGCTCATTCAGTAAGACTTTTATATTAATTTTGGATAAGAGGCATTCCAACAAAAATCAATAATTCCCAACATTCATGCATCATCACAAATATTCAAAATATTATTGTTAAAGAAGCTGTCTAAATAATTAACACAAGGAATGACATGTGGTCTATACAATAAAGATCTTATAAACCCACAGTCACACATTCTCCTACTTTGAAAAAATGTCCATTATCACTGCCATACCAGTTTTATGTTTCCTTCTTAGCTTTCTCACATGACAATATTTTATTAGAATCAAGTGATTTCTAAAAGCCCTTATCTAAAACAATAAAAAAAAACCCTATCAAAAATTTGGTCTGGCAAGTAAACATATTTATTGAATCATTACATAAGTGTCACTTTTCTCAACAACAGATTGTAACACCTTGGCAGTTTTGTTCTTCTAACTTTACTGCAACTATCCATTCTTTGGGTTAATTCCTCTGATTTGTAACTACATTAATCGCTGTAATATGCACAACACAAACTGAATTTTCCTTTGCTCCTACTAAATCCATATTTTGAAGTTGAACTTATTCTCTGACCTCAATAAGCCAGATAAGCCTTCTGTCACCTTTTTGCATGTGTGTTTAAGGAATCACAGGTGTTTTTATTTTTACTTTAACTAAAAAAAAAGCATCAAAATAATCAAAAAAATAAGTTTCAATAGTTGTATTGGTAAATTAAAATATAACTGTACATAACAAATATAAATTATTAGTTAGAAAGGTTGAGTTTGATAATAATATACTTGTATAAAAGATGGATAAGTTTGTGAACTAGATATTTTCCTGATTCCTTTGTGTTAAACAAGCACACACATGTAGATCCATATAAAACACTATACCATACTGAACAACAAGGGACTAGCTGTTCCTTCAAGGTTGTTTGTGTACACCCATACCTAAACAAAACTATGAAAAATTTAAATTCACCCTTTATACTTGAAGAAATCATCCATTTGTCTGTTATTACAAGTTTAAAGGATGATAAGGCTTCCGTGTCAAATAACATTTCCCAATAGTTTTGAAGGTGGTTAAGAATTGGATATATAAGCCACTTGTCACTATTTTTTGCAAATCCTTGAATAGTGGGCAGGTTTAAAAGGGCTGGAAGTTAGCTCGTGTCACTGTTATTTTCATATGAGGTAAAAAAACTGTTCCAGTAATTATATGCCTATTAGTCTTACATCTCACAAAACATGCTCTACAAAGTCTGTTAGCAAAGTTTAGAATTTTATTGTATAGTTGATATGGTTTCAATAACACTTTAATGACAGGTCAGCAGTCAAAGGCCTTATCACTGCATTTGTGCACTTACATTCAAAATTTTATTGAACTACTATCTTATGAATTTATGTCAGTTAAATCTGAAATCAAATAGTAGGTTACAATTCAAACTTTAATATTATGTATGAGTTAAGCTCTTAATTTAAAAATAAATATTAAAAGAATGCATCTAAATATAGATTTTAGTGAATCATGTGATATGTTGAATGCAGCACTGTTTAAAATTACATATTCATGATGTCAAAATACTAAACCTATAGTTTCATACAAATTAGGAACTCAAATTACTAATATTATCAAGCTAGAATATAAGATTTATTTTTTACTTTGTTGAGATAGTTTATGTACTGAATCCAATACAATCCCAGTTCACCTTTCTACTTTTTTGAAAATGGTCCCTTATATACACTTACTTCAATACATGACATGAGAATAGCCAATCAACTTCTTAAAATGTCCCCTAGTGGTTTTCTCTAAAACCATGTCATGTATTACTTCAATACATGACATGTGAATAACCAATCAACTTCTTAAAATGTCCCCCTAGTGGTTTTCTCAGCAATTTTAATCTGCAAAAAAGCTACAACCTTCTTTCATTCATTTAATGTAGATTGTGTTTAGTATGCTCAATGTTTCATGCATTTTTAAATCTAAATGAATCTTAGTTATTAAGCTTAAAAAATTACAGTAAAATTTTATAGTATCAGTGTAGTTATTTATGATTTTTTGTTATTCAATCAACTGTATATATATAAAAAAAAAAATGTGACATTTTCCATGTGTGAAATTTTAAAGGGCTTAGCAACCCATGTCCAGCAACAACCAAGTTCAAAGGTTGTAGCTAGAAGAGACAACAGTTTCCTTTACTTCTTCATTTGTTGTTCTGTATTTTAAGAAAAACAAGTTACTTAAGTTATTTCTCATTAGGAATAATCTATATACATATATAGTGTATAATAATTGAAATGTGATACATATTACAAAATACTAGTCCACTAAAACGTCACTGTAAAGAATAACGGTTAGTTTTATATTAGACATCTAACATAAGTGCACATGCACCATGTAAATACAAGTTATGTAGTGTTAGCTAGACATGGCTGGAAGGTCAGTATAATAAAAAATACTAAATATATATATATAAATATATAGCACTATGAGACTTTAGTTTCTGAGACATTACATTTGTATTTTCATGTTATAATATGTAGTCATTCTAGAACAAAAAAAAGAATTTATATTTGATTCCTGCTTTCTTTATGATGGTTACAAGGTTGGTTAAGTGACAGACCCAACATAGTTAGAGTATAGAAAAGAACTTAAAATATATAGTCTTACTAAAAACAAACATTTGAAATGTATTTGGGAGGTTTTAGAGATTACACAATTAATATTTGAGATTTTTAGGATGAAGAATATTTTTTCAATCATAACATGAAATAACTTTACACTTGGACTAGTAATAAAACATTGTTTTCACAAACAAATATTTAGAATATTTCATTAAAAAATATGGTTTTTTGTATACAAAGTACTTGTACTCTTTACTAAATGTCTAACAAATTTTGTGAAGATACACATGCTGTATGAAAAGGTTACAAATACTTAATGTTTACAAGTGTGCAGACAAACTTGTGGATATTATGAAGAGCTCACCACAAAAGGGTTAAAGGAAAATCGTGGCTTACAAATCTTTTATCGTTCTTTGAATAGGTTACTACTTAAGTACATGAGTGTGTAGAATTTGTGTATCTGTATTATCAGAAAACACTTTACAGGATACCAAATATAAGGTTTATAAAGAAAAAGAATATAGGTGTAGGGAACAAGTTATCTAATAAAACAGAAGAGTGCCTCATTGAAAGAAAAGCAAAGGGTTATTATAAATGGAGTTTAGTCATACTAGATTAATGTCACAAGTAGAGTATCTCAGGGCTCAATCTTAGAACTTTTGTTCTGTTTTTATTTACAAGGTTGTCCAGAAATAAATGTTGGAATTCTCATGATGACATTTAAAAGCTAAATGCTGAGTAACTTATCCTTTGGTGGTTGGTTTAATCAATGTTTGTTACTTACAAGGTGTCTTAATTGTCTGCTATTTCAACTCTACTCATAGTAAGTTTTGCATGAACAAGAAAGACTTTTTGTCTGATTTTCCTCTGACTTCAAACTTGGACAAAAAGCTCCCAAAACTACACAGGACATCTAGCAGGCATTTGGCCATGGATCTATTACTGAATCTACAGTCCATCTTTCTTTCCAAAGGTTTCAACATGGAGATAAAAGTCTTAAAGACCATGAAGGTTGTGAAAGGAAGCCATTCTTAGATAAGAACACATTAAGGGAAGCAGTTGAGACAGATCCTCATACAACAGTACATGAGCTTGCAGAAAAGCTAGGCACAAGCAAATCAAACATTGCCAACCACAAGTGCAATTGGAAAGAAAAAAAGTTTAATAAGTAGGTTCTGCACAAGTTGACTGAAGCTCAACAAAATCGGTGTTATGAGACCTGTCAAGGATGACGCTCCAAAAATTGAATGAACTGGGAATCGAGGTTCTGCCTCATCCACCTTATTCCCCAGACCTTTCTCCTACAGATTTTCATTTTCTCAAACACTTTGACAACTTTTTGAACAATAAATGTTTCCAAAACCAAACAGCTGCAGAAGAAGCTTTCAGAAAGTTCACTGACCACAGAAACTGATTTCTACAGCAGGGGTATAAACAGCATCATTACACGTTGGCAAGTGTGTTGAACCACATTTAGAATATTGTGTTCAGTCTTGGGCTCCTTACCTTAAAGGCTACTGAATTGTTAGAAGGGGTTCAAAAGAAGGAAATTAAAATGGCATCTGAGATAAAAGTGTTAAGATCTCAGAAATTGTTTTCACTTGAAAAATGAAGAGATAGATACAATCTGATTGAGATTTAAGATTTTAAAAGAGAAATTAGTGTTGATGCATCACTTAGTAGCAATATTAGCAAGGTAAGGAGATGCAAATATACATTTTGGCAAAGTAGGAATCATTTACAGCTTAGCCAGTTTTATTTTTATAAAAGGGTGTTTGGCTCCTGCAAAGAGTTGCCTCCTGATATTGTGGAGACAGTGAATTCAAACAATTCTGAGAGAAAGCCTGATAACTATGTGAATGATAAGAGCTGGCTTTAAGATTTTTCTTTTCTGGCAGTATTAGATGCCAGCACTAAATAGGAATTTAAAGAGGTTAATACATTATTTCCAAAAAAAAAAATCAAATTTTAATTATCACTCAAGACATGGTTGATAAATATAGTCTTGAAGGATCAGACAGTTCCCCTGTTATCTGTTACAATATCATAAAAATATAGCTGCAGAAGAGTTGAAGAAAATGGGTTTAGGGATGTGTGAACAGATACCTATGTTGGAACATAAACATTAATTCTCCAAGCATACATGCTTGTGACTTGTACATTCCATGCAATTTAACACCAAAACAAGTATTATTAGCACAACTATGTTTTCAAATATGAAGAATGCTCAGTACTGCAGTAGTCTCATTTCTCAGTACAAAGTAAAGGAACAAGTGCCAGTACCATTTTTACACTGTACTATCCAGGCAAGCACCATACAGTAAAATTACATTCTTCACAAGATAAATCAATCACTTTTATTTATATTCGGGCAATTAAATACACTTTATAAAGTTGTGGCTGTCTGTTCACACCTAATAATTACATACTCCTAGCCCTATTAGTGACACCACTATACACCCACTGTTCTAGCCAATTTGATGCAGTGGTTAAAACTTAAACTGAAAAATTCAAATTACATAATTTCTATCTTATACAATAATTATTAAGTGATTCAAACGTGCTACGTAAATACGTATAATTACAATGAAGAAGCAGCTGGACCTAAAACGAATTTCCCTAAAGAAAATCCTGGCAATGTCCATGAATTGTAACTTGTAGACCATATATTCACTATTCATATAAAATTAGATTTTAATAATTTGGAGTGCAGTACCAACAAACCTAAAAACGGTTGTTAACCATTTTATTTAGATATTTAAATTTATATCGCTAATTAAAATCTGAAGCTTTTAACGTTGTACCTTCGATTCATACCACAATAACGTTTATTTAGTATAAAACTAAATACACTGTGCTGAGTAACCACAATGATGTTAGCATTAGTTGTGTACAGTACTATTACTATTGGTATTACTAGTGATAAGTAGGCTTAGTATCAACAGTACTAATACTGTGCTGTACATCTATAAATTAAAATTTACAGAATAAACTCAAATTGCTATATATTATTTTAATGAGATAAAGTAATTATACAAACCGGTGTTTCAAATGAAAACACACATTCTTCTTTATACACCTGTTCACCTCCAAGAGGTGTGCGGATTTTTGATAAGTGCTGATTTAATATTTCCATCTTACTACAACAGTACACCAAAGCTCCTAACTCAAAAATATTCTGATTGTCATGCATCGGAATACCGAATTATACAGGGTAACCCAAAACAAATCACGAGAGTAAACCAACAGAAACAACGAGTTAAAAAATTGAAATGGATAAATAAAAATAAATAAAAAAGCTCAAGGTTTGCTTATTTTTAATTACATAACAGATTAAATTGTAAATCATGATAACAAACTGATTTTCAATTTGCCGACTTTGTAAGCAAATCCTCTTTCCTCTTACATAGTAATTGAATGATATTATTATGTGTGTATGGGTGTGTATTTAATTTTTACGGAACTATTTAGGCACCTGCTAGTACAGCGGTAAGTCTAGGGATTTACATCGCTAAAATCAAGGGTTTAATTCCCCTGGTTGGAGTGTGTGTTTTCTTATAGCAAAGCCACATCGGGCTATCTGCTGAGTCTATCGAGGGGAATCGAACCCTTGATTTTAGCGATGTAAATCCCTAGACTTACCGCTGTACTAGCAGGTGCCTAAATAGTTCTGTAATAATTAATTACACACCCATTATGGGTTCAATTTCCTCGGTGGAGTGTGTGTTTTCTCATAGCAAAACCATATCGGGCTATCTGCTGAGACCACCGAGGGGAAACGAACCTTGATTTTAGTGTTGTAAATCAGTAAACTTACCCCTGTACCAGCCGGGTACCCCGTCGGTGGACTCAACAGATAGATCGATGAGGCTTTGCTATAAGAAAAAAAACACCCACCCACACAAATAACAATTAAATATTTTGTATTAATTATTTCAGAGGTTGAAATATAGGGCGACATGGCCAGGTGGTTATAAGCGCTAAACTCGTAATCTGAGGGTAGTGGCTTTGAATCCTCGTCACACTAAACATGCTCATCCTTTCAGCTGTAGAGGCGTTATAATGTAAAGATCAATTCTACTATTCGTTGGTAAAAGCGTTGGTGATAACTAGTTGCTTTCCCTGTAATCTTACACTGCTAAATTAAGGATAGCTAGCGCAAATAGCTCTCGTGTAGCTTTGCGTGAAATTCAAAGAAGCAGTCAACAGATTGAAAAATAAGAGTGAACTAAGAGTATATATAATATTTCACAGAGTTGTGGCTTAAAGGATATTAGGCAAACGTGGTGAAATTTAAAATAACATAAAAATGCTATTAATAAAATATAAAACTAGTGTTGTGGCCTTGGCTGAATGTGTGCCTAACTCTTCACATATTGTTAACTGCGAAAATGTAAAATGCCTCAAAAGGTGAATTCAATAAATTTATTAAATATATAGAGATTCATTAAAAACGTTGAAACAAAATGATGTGTTCAGATAAAGATTTAGGTTCAGGTGCCACAACAGTGAACTCCTGGAATTCTACTTTGTAAATAGCGCCTATATACAATATATTAATCATGCATGTACATTTTCTCTAGTACATAAACGAACCTCATACGTTCTTCTTTGTACCCTGAAGATGGTGGATCATATTGACCACTGAAACATGTACAGCATGTTTTCTTTTTTAACATTATACAAATAAATATAAACTGTTGTGCCCATGAAAGCACTGGTGTGTAATTTTTGTTAAAATATGCAAAAGTCAGCCAATCTAATGTATTTAATTTGTAGCTCTCTCTTGTCTTTATATAGGCCTGGCATGGCCAAGCGCGTAAGGCGTGCGACTCGTAATCCGAGGGTCGCGGGTTCGCGCCCGCGTCGCGCTAAACATGCTCGCCCTGTCAGCCGTGGGGGTGTATAATGTGACGGTCAATCCCACTATTCGTTGGTAAAAGAGTAGCCCAAGAGTTGGCGGTGGGTGGTGATGACTAGCTGCCTTCCCTCTAGTCTTACACTGCTAAATTAGGGACGGCTAGCACAGATAGCCCTCGAGTAGCTTTGTGCGAAATTCCAAAACAAACAAACAAACAAAGTCTTTATATAAGTTACGACATGAAAAATATAGCTAAGAACAATATATATATAAATAAATAGACTTGTTTGGTTTCACACACATTTTAAAATATTATACATATTCATTCACGAGTGTTTTGCAATGCGAATGAACAGGAGCGTAGATTTTTTACACCCGATGGGGGGTAATGATTTTTGTAACCACTTACGTGGACTGTTCAATTTTCAAATTGGTTATCTCTGATTACGTGAACCTGAAAGCTGTAAACATGCAGTCACAGAGTAATCTTGTTGCCACGATACTTCAAGGTTTCCATGTAGGTTTGTATAAGTGAGGTGTTGTGAACAGTTTTCAAAATGTTAACAGAATAAAGACAAATGTGTCACAAATTAACTGCCACATGAATTTATTCCTGCGCACTGCACAGTATAAAAGATGGCCATTATACTTGACAAGGTTACTAATAACTTTCATTGCACTCATCTTTGTGAGTGTGACAAACTGCCACATGGTTGAGGCGGCACTGATACATAGTTGACCTTAAAAACGTCTTCAACCGTCTTAATGCAGAAAAACTGCGTTCACATTCGCAGCTGGATACTGGATGTACAAGCAAAATTTTCATGAGAAGAAACACTTTACTAAACATCTGCTGGCTTGTTTCATGCATTTTACAGTAAGCATCCTTTGCACCTTTCAGAGATACTGCTTTTGTTGTTCTTTTGAACATGGGCGACTGAAACTCGAGCCGTTGTGCAGAGATTTCTGGATAGAAGTTTATAACCGAGTTGTCAATCTTGCTAGATGTGATCATGTTCTCAAGTGCCAGATATTGCCTCAAGCTATTGTCGTCAGCATGTCTGCATTGAATCCAGTGGTCAGATTTTCCATGACTGTGTCCACAAATTCAAAATATTGGCTTCTGTAGTAATCTCTAGCTGTTGCAGAATGTGTGCTGAGCCATCACCTGTGATCCTTCTGGGGGGTCTGCGAATGCGTGATAGTTCAATAGGCACCAGATCTAGGGAAGTCACCTTTCTCTCAGCTTCATCAAATATCTTGTTGTAATTTTCCTCTGTTCGCAATACCCGCAATTGCTCAACTGTCATTTCAGATGCCTCAATCATGCCAGATACTGTCGCTGATTTTGCTTGGAATGTACGGTTTAGTTCCTCTGATGCAGCTAATGGATGCTGAGCCAGTAATAATCCTAAAACTGTCTTTCCTTTGTTAAATCTGTCCAGCAGACCTCGTGCTTTCACTGCTACATCTGATTTTTCATTTGCTAATTCAGACAAAGAATCAACAACGTCACTGTAGTGATCATTAGCACATGTAATTGCAAATAGGCGGCACAACCAGCGTGTTGGACACAGTGGGCGGATGTATGTAACTGGACCATTGTGACTGTCTGATGATACAATATTTTCAAAGATTGTCTTGTATTTGCCTGACCTCTGAAGCAAGACACCAAGTTCATGTACCCACTGGATAGAATCTCGAACACATTTAAAAGTTTCAACTGGATGTTGCATTATTAAATTAGCTTTGTGTGCTCCGCGGTGACAAAACAAAGCTGACGGTTGATTCTCTTTTTTTGCCTGACATCCTCTGTACGCACCACTCATGTTAGCGGCTCCATCATAAGTTTGTGCTCTTAATCCTGACAGTGGTAAATTGAGTCTAGTCAGCACATCAAGTATAGTCGAGGATATTGTTTCACCAGTTGGAAACACTGTACAAACCAAGAAATGTCTCATGGATGTCAAGGTTCTCATCTATGTATCGTACACATATTGCTTCCTGTTCGGCACCTGTAACATCTTGAGTGCCATCAACCATTAATGCAAAGATTTTACTTTGCTGCACTTCGTGTGCTATGCTCCTCAATATTTGATGGCTGAACATCTCCATTATTTCATTCTGAGCCTGGGGTGATGTGAATGTGGTTTCCTTTAACAAGTAGGCCGTCAACTCAGGATCTTCCTCTTCCAGGAGCTTCATTAACTGCAGGAAGTTCCCCTCCGTATCAGTATGTCCACGTAATGCTAAACCTTGACGCAATAAGAAACGTAAACTTCTTAATATTTTGGCTGGACTTCTTTTGCATTCTTCCTGCTGCTTCTTTTTTCCACCATGTAGTTGGACAGTCACTGGAGTTACATCAAGTGAACCTTCTGGAAATATAGCGAATCTGTGCTGAGAAGAGGATTGGTGTTCGTTGAATTTCTGTTTTGCCTTTTTCCAGTTGCAAAAACCGGTAGATATGAAGATATACTCCATTGGCCTCTCCAATTTCCCTGTAAAAAGGCCTCTATTTTCCGCCTTGGCACAATGAAAGCATATGTCTTTTTAAGTCTGATTGTCGAAGTGCAGCCATGGGAACTCACCAAACCACTTGCCCTGGAAGTTGATATTTTGAGATTTTGCTTTCTGTCGTAGTATTAGTTGTGCATCTGGATGATATGACTTTCCACACTGTATCTGTGGAGTGTCAGATTTTTCATTACTGCACAAACTTGTTTCACAACTATCTGGTGGTTCATGATGTGCAATAGTTACACAAGCATTTTCAGACTCGTCCTCTGATGAACATGGTATTTCCTCTGTATAACAAGTTTCTATTCCTTTGCTTGATGTTGTTGGATTATCTACATCTGTATTGTCACTTGTAGTATCAGTAACTGGCTTGTAGAACTGTCTAATATCGGAAAGTTTCAGACGCTTGCTTGTCATAATTGGAATCTGTTTTCCAGATGACTCAAAAGGCTAAAATACAGTCTTTATTGAAAAACTCTAACGTACAACGAACGAAAATAGAACAGAATTGAAGTAGGACTGAACTGTACAATTTATTTAAGTCGAACGCGCGAACTTCACAGTGACTACCGAGCCGACTGACCGCCTGGGCATCGTTGGAACAATAATGTGTGCTAGTTACAACACAAGTAATTACAAGTTTCTCGAAAAATACTTAAACATATATTATATTCCTGTTAAAGTTCATCAAACACGTTGTGATATAATATCTATAAGCACGTCTATTAAATAAAAACCTAAACAAAAACTAGCAATACAATTAGAGTAGAGGCTTCAGGCTGTTGAAATTGCTTTTTCTGCTTTTCTGTAAATGCATACCACATTTAAAAGCTGTACGGTGTCAACTATTATTCCATCTTACTGACACTGTCTACATTAAAACCAGATGTTAGGAGGAAGAATGAGTCTGCGTTGAAGGGTATGTTATATGTTTTCATCATCTGGGGCCAGTAAAGGGCTGTACAACTGGAGCTTATTGATAAAATGGAGATTTTCAGAAACCTAAAGATTGAGAAATTCTCAGAATTTCAGGATACAAAAATGTGAGAGTGTACGTGAAGTTCATAAATGCGTCATTTGGCTTGTAACTGTAGTGGAAAGTCAAGGGTGTAACTTCATGTTACGACTCCCATTATTATGTGCTCTCAGATGAATTTTTAAACAATCAGAATTTACCTAATTCTGCATTTGAACCTGGACCTTCAATATTTAAGATTGAGCTTTAGCCATGGTCTTTTAGTATTATTTCAGTATTCTTCATTCTTTTTCTTCTCCACTATGGAATAAACTTTTTACCTCATCATCATCCTGTGAAGCCACCATGTTTCTGCAAGGTACGCAGATGTTTTAAGTGGGGAACCATTAAAGATGCCAAAATTGAAATGTCTTGGTGTGGCTGGATATTCATCATGACTGAACTCATGGATGTAGATACACTGCTTGTAGACAGACAGAGAAAACCAGTCGCATTTGTCATCGGATTTTCCTGCTGTCTTTAAGGTCTCTCTTTGAAATCAGGTAGTCTTATGAAGCGGCAAAAGTTCAGGAATGATCGCTATCATGACTACTGAGGAACGAAGTCTACCAACAGGCTAGTATCGTTACTGCTGTTTACAATACCCAAAGAAGAGAAGAACCAGGTCCTGGTGTCATATTCCATCAGAATATGTGCTGTCAGCAGCCAAACACAATTCAAGATGTACTGTCACCTCCAATGGGGCTTATTTATCCCCAAACCCAATAATAGTCTTACAGCACTTGCTTCATACAGAGTGCTAACCAAGTCCCAGAGAGTAACTGACAGCAACTTCGTCAGTGGCCATTCAAATCAGCTCGTGGACCAACTCTTCTGCAATTACCATCCCTAAAGAAAGACAACCAAGAATGAAGATGTGTCAACTTCACAGCACCAGCCAATCAACCAGGCCCACATGATGCTCAGATTCGAACTCTGAAAAAACATCTAAGGTTATTACAAATATCCACTGCTTTAGCAGATTCCAGTGCTGAAAAGGCACTGTCAGGAGATGTTCACTTAATTGATAAAAGAACGGGTCTTGTAGAACCGAGAAGAGTATCAGCTGGATTGAAGGAGTACTGCTCCAACAAGATATTAGGAAGAAGTGTGACATCTGTGTATCAAGCTAATTAACATCAAGAGAGCCCCTGTGAACCAATTGAAAACAATAACAGCTATGTAAACTTTGCTAGCAGGTATAAGGTATTAAAGGACAAAACTTAGACTGGCTTTGGTTGAGTTGTATATTTTGAATATTGGTTAATTAATTATAATTTAAATGATATAATTTTTACTTAAGATTATCCTCTGTACTTTATCACATTTATCAAGAAATACCATATAGATTTATAGTTTCATCAGTTAAAAAATATGTTTCAAAAATTACGAGAGAAAGGTTTTAATTTTCATTGATAAAGTTAACTGTATTTTTGTAAAAGGTTTTATGCATTAATTATAACAGAATAAATCAATAATACACAAACATTTAAACTTATTAACCATTCTAAAGATACAGTAATTAATACTTTCATTAAAGCTTGTAAAAAAATGTATCCTGAACCAAACTCTTATTTAGAATTACCTTTTCTATATGGTATTCCCAAACTCCATAAATCTATGATAAAATTTAGAATTATTTCTAGTTCAATAAAAACAATTAGTAAACAACTAGCCATTCTATTAAATAAATTGCTTAATATTTAATTTGATAAAATTAAAAATATGAGTCTTAATAATTAGAAACATACGTTTTGGATAATAAAAATAATCAACCCATTTCAGAATATCTAAGAAATTGTAAACAAGTAAAGAATATTCAAGCATTTGATTTTACAACAATTCCATTAAAATATTTATTTTTTTAATAAACTCATTAATTAAACAATTCGGTAATCTTTTCATTATACGGGAAGAAGCAAAGTTTAGCTTCAAAAACATAAAATATATATTAAATTTGTTTGTTTTGAATTTCGCGCACAGCTACTCGAGAGCTATTTGCATTAACCGTCCCTAACTTAGAAGTGTGAGACTAGAGGGAAGTCGGCTAGTCATCATCACCCACCGCCAACTCTTGAGCTACTCTTTTAGCCACGAATAGTGGGATTAAACCATCACATTATAACGCACCCACGACTGAAAGGGCGAACACGCTTGGTGCGACAGGAATTCGAATTCGCGACCCTCAGATAATGAGTCGAACGCCTCAACCCACCTGGCCATGCTGAACCTCTATATATATTAAGTTTTTGCATTTATAATAATTTTATACGTTTCAATAACTAGAATTTTAAACAAGTATTAATACTTCCAACGGAAACTAACTATTCCACTTGTTTTGCAATTTTATATATGAAAATAGATTTATTGAACATTGCATAAACCCAGATAGATTTGCTTTAACTTACAGATATTTAACTTACAGAGATGATTTAATTAATATATCATAAATAAACCTGAAATAAATAATGTAATTAACACTATTTATCCGGTACAAGTATAAATTGAAAATACTTTAATATATAATGTAGAGGCACATTATTTACATTTAAACATTAAAATAACTGATAATGATATCTTTGTTTTGGAATTTCGCACAAAGCTACTCGAGGGCTATCTGTGCTAGCCGTCCCTAATTTAGCAGTGTAAGACTAAAGGGAAGGCAGCTAGTCATCACCACCCACCACCAACTCTTGGGCTACTCTTTACCAACGAATAGTGGGATTGACCGTCACATTATACACCCCCACGGCTGCGAGGGCGAGCATGTTTAGCGCGACGCGGGCGCGAACCCTCGAAATACGAGTCGAACGCCTTACGCGCTAGGCCATGCCGGGCCAATTATGATATCAATTTAAATATTTGTGATAAAAAAATTACTTTTCCAATATATGGTTTACTCTTTTTTGTTAATAATGTACCATACTCTTTTGATATAAGTATTATAACTTCACAGTTATTCAGATTTTGTAAAATTTGTAAAATATTACAGTATTTTATTAGTAATCTTGAAATATCGATGCAAAAATTAATATTTAATGAATTTAATAAATATAGCTTTATATAAAATTATTAACATATTCTGTGATAAACATAAGAGTGTATTAAATAAATATAAAGAAGTAAAAATTAAGGAAATTTAACTGATAACCAATAACTATTTTTAGGTGTAAAATGATAAGTTAAACAACGTAATTGTTTTATGCGGATGAACACCTTATCGCATATATATGTTTATTTAAAGTTTGAAAATTTGGGTGGTGGTTAGGAGTTATACTAGTTAGTTTAGATGACTGGTTGGGACACTTGATATTAGTATAATTTGTGTACTGGGCTACTAATTAATGCTTTATCACCGTAATGAAGGTAAATTTATATTACTTACTTACTCTAAAGTGGTAATACCTTATTATTTTTCTCTATTTACTTTGTAGTGTGTTTGTGTTTTCTTATAGCAAAGCCACACTGGACTATCTGCTGAGTCTACGGAGCGAAACCACAACCTAGATTTTAACGTTTTAAATCCGTAGACTTATCGCTGTACTAACGCGGAACATTTACATAAGAAAACAGTCACCTTCCAACAATTGTATGCAAGGCAGTGAAGAGTGCTTGAGCACTCACATCTCGCTATCCTTATTTCTATTTCTTTATTTTTTATGTAAGACTGGAGAACTAACGCTGAGGTTGATAAAAGTGTATTTCCACCGCAATGCGGCTCTTGCTCCCGTAGTCACCTCCAAAACCTAGAGTACATTTTATATCCCACATTATAGTCTGTACTCTGACTATCTTTTCGATTAGTGCAGGGTTTTTACTTTTATTTGGACTTGTTTTTTTTATAACGAATTGTCATTATGGAAGGTTTGAATTTGCTGTTTTTTAACTCAGTCCTTCTTTTTGATTGTTTTACTTCACTGTTGAGTATTAATATTCTCTATATACGTATTTTTTTCTTTATACTGTATGTATGTTTGTTTTTTAATTTCGCGCTAGTCATCCCTAATTTAACAGTGTAAGACTAGAGGGAAGGCAGCTGTTCATCACCACCCACCCCACACTCTTGGGCTACTCTTTTACCAACAAATAGTGGATTGACCGTAACATTATAACGCACCCACGGCTGAAAGGGCGAGAATGTTTGGTGCGATGAGGATGCGAACCCTCGACCCTCGGAGTACGATTCGAACGCCTTAACCCACCTGGCCATGCCGGGCTATACTATATCTGTTTTAAATGTATAGTGTGCCTTTGCCTGCTTGCCACTGCAAACTGCAAGTGCCTTTAGAGCAAGAAGTGGTCAGTTCCTTCTTTATTTTGGTTTCGTTGTATGAATCTTTCATTTTATCTCATTCACGTATATTGCAAACCATAATATCTGTCCAAGCATTCGTCTGTCTTCAATTACAGCAGCTACTTCCTGTGCTGTGTTTGAAAAGATGCACATCAATTACAGCAGCTACTTCCTGTGCTGTGTTTGAAAAGATGCACATCAATTACAGCAGCTACTTCCTGTGCTGTGTTTGAAAAGATGCACATCAATTACAGCAGCTACTTCCTGTGCTGTGTTTGAAAAGATGCACATCAATTACAGCAGCTACTTCCTGTGCTGTGTTTGAAAATGCACATCAATTACAGCAGCTACTTCCTGTGCTGTGTTTGAAAAGATGCACATCAATTACAGCAGCTACTTCCTGTGCTGTGTTTGAAAAGATGCACATCAATTACAGCAGCTACTTCCTGTGCTGTGTTTGAAAAGATGCACATCAATTACAGCAGCTACTTCCTGTGCTGTGTTTGAAAAGATGCACATCAATTACAGCAGCTACTTCCTGTGCTGTGTTTGAAAAGATGCACATGCAAGCAAACCTCAACATTCATTTTTGAAATGACAGGAGAACAACAAGGAATAATGGTGATATCTAATTGTATTTTGTAAGTAGAATATTGTACACTAAAATTTTTATGAATTAATCACACTATCCTTCACGTGGCAAAATGTGACGTAACTTCAAGAAAAAAACACATGAAATTAGCTTATGTTATTGTTGAATGGTTCTTAGCATGACTGAAATGCTCAACAATTACTTTTTGCAGTAGGTGGCTTAAGTAGCTCAAAGCTTCCGTTCTGAGAGAAACCAAGGGAGCAACACAATTAACCTTTTTAAAGTCCATGAAATAATATAAATTGATAAACTAACTTTAACTTTTCCTGTCGTTGTGAATGGATATTGTTGCTTGTATATCATGAGCTTAAAATTGATAATATTTCACTTTATTACTAAAGGATTTGTCATTACGTTTCTAACGTCATTTCTAAAAGAATAGTGGTTTGAAGTTTATTTTCAATTGGTGGTTTGACGTCAAGCCTGAATGAGAGATGAGGTAAAAAGTATGACATATAAGCCTGCCATGCCTTTTTTTTCACCACCTTTATTAATATAAAAAAAAATTATTTGATTTGTTTCTATGAAATGTGGCATAAACACTTGGCCTAGAACCAAAGCTGTTTCATTTTATATACCTTGATATTTTTATTCTTTCTAGCAGATAGTATCACTGTGCACGAGATTATATTGCATTAAGTTTTACACCTGTGTTGTAAGGTTAAATTGTGATATGTTCCTAAGAATAATTACATATAACATGGACGACGCAACCCTTAAAAAAAGAACTACAACTCAACGGCAAGAAACTGAACCCTTTAAACCTGAAAAACTTGAGACATGATGAAAATGCAGTAATATTTTAAACAAAACAACTGTAGCTACAAGTCAATTTCAAATTGAAACCCGGCTTACTAGAAAAAGAACAACGAACAAGTAATTTGTATTTGGGTCGATCAGACCAGGAAACATTCATTGACTGTAAACCACCTGCTCTCACAGTGGTTATGGATTTATGAATTTATAATAATCTTTCTCAGAAAGGTCTTCATTCTCAGTGGGCACCAGTTCATGACAACTTTAAAAAAATAATTGCACTAAGGATACATGTATAAACTGTAACAAATATCTGCTGATGAAAATGTTTTCACATAACGAATAAAACATTGGATTTCTCTAAGTTTAAATTCATCATACCAAGACACACACTCTTAAAGTTTTATTCTTCACAGAAAATTTCATTTTACAATTCATGTTTAGACCTTAAAACTAAAAATACAACCCACCAAGAATTGCGAAATACGGCTCAGAATATGGTTACGTATACGTGTATCAGGTAAGTATATCAGTTTCATCCCTTTCAGCATAATTCAACACCTTCAGGGTATTTCAGTGTCACAGCTCAACTATTTCTTCCTTACACTAACAAAACTAACTGTCTCCCTGCTTCTTTGATTAATGCATATTAGATCAGTATTCACAATTAACTTCATACATCATTTTCGATCAAACTCTCATATTATACAGCATAGATTGACCTCTATCATTAGTTTTCTGTTGGACATCAGTTATAAATGATGCATGTGTACCATATTTCAAATGTACGTAATTGTAAATGCATCTTTTCATACATGCAAGAATTTTACTAAAACACATAACCGTGTAGTTCAGTAGCTTCTGACAGATCACTTCAGGCATGTACAATATTACCACAACAATAATTTGGGCTATTTTCTTAAGTTTTATTATGTCAGTTATAGTCTGGTAATGTGCTGCCATCTGTGAGTAATGAGACCAACAGAATTTTCTGGCTTGTAGAAACACTTTCTGGCAGAGTTTATCTGTGCTACCATTTGAGAGCCAATACTAAATGTATTCATACTGCCTTATCTTGCATATCAACACATTCGACGGAAACACAAGCTGTGCCTTAAGATGAAAGCATTACACCAACAGTACAGACTTCTCTCTAGAGAACCATAATATTTGTTCTGATCAACTGTTGGTACTCTGACAAGGGTTGTAATATATACACAGAAAATTGCAAGGCATTTGGAAATCAAGGGCTCATGACACCCTATCAATTGTTTTTTGTTTTGTTTTTACCCAATGACCATAAAGGCTGGTTTGTTACTTCATCCTACTAATCAGAACCAATCACATCAGCCAAAAATCTGTTCCATCAACCACTTGGTCAAAATAAGTAAATAGCTCTACACACCCAGTTTCTGCAACCAATTAGAAGATCTGCTCATTCTAAACCATGACCTAGCTGGATACTTATAGAGTGCAACCTAGCAACCAAAAGGTTTTCTCTCAACCACTAGGAGAAAGATTAGCTTTGCCTCCACCATAGACTCACAAGTTCCATTAATTCCTTCAGTGAATTCGAGGTCCACCTGAGCCTGGACAGTCTGACTTAATGGGAAACATTTTGAGATTTTAAGCTCTATAAAACTTGGAGTTTTAGAAGCAACTCATCTCTTATCTTGGAACAGCTTGTGCTTCAAATGAAAGTTTTTGTTTTACCAGAAGGTAAAGGGGCTCCTATCAACCATTTGTCTCTTATATAACACTTCACAGGGAAGAGGGGCATATTCTGTGTTGTCTAATAGTAATACATATTACTGAGGTGGAATGTGTGTGCGTGTTTTCTTATAGCAAAGCCACATCAGGCTATCTGCTGAGCTCATTGAGGGGAATCGAACCCCTGATTTTAGCATTGTAAGCTGTACTATCAGGGGGCCAGAGGTGGAACTGTATATACTCCAGGTTCTCACTGATGGGACAGCTGAGTTCTTCTATTCTTGGAGTGGATCTCTAGCTCAACAGGCACCATTCTCAGCAACAATAAATTCTTGTCATCTTGCATGATGGCAAAACAGCTTGTGATAGAGAGACTCTGATATGTGACCTCTGTCACACAGGCTTCATTCACTGCTGAGATTTATTCACAGAAGGAGAACTTTGTAAGGTTTGGTGGTTTCCCAGATGATTCTTGTTTCTCAGTATCATGAAGCGATGTTATAGAGATATCTGTAGGATATTTTGCAGCAACAGTGAAAATATCAAATACAAGAAAATGCATCTCTTAAAAACTAACTACTTTCCCTCATTTCCTGGCTTATATTCCAACAGTAAATGCACCCAAAACAATGAGTATTGATGGTATTCTGTATGTGCCAAATGGTGTGTTTTTTTTTTTTTCACTTTTCCTTTCTGTACTTTACACCTACAACCATGAGATCATCTGGCCCATTTGAGATTCTCGTATCGTGGGCTTTGGTGTATATTTCACAGTGAGTTGCAACAGTTGGATCACAAGAATGGAGACAAACTACAAATCTATACAAAACTAATGTATAATGACTTGCATTTAACAGCGTTTTAGTAACACAATGTACAACAGTAGAGTACAATGGGAAAGCGATCCTGTACACTTTAAATCTTTGAATGGAAATTTTAGAACCAGCAAGAGTTAATGAAACATTTAACAGAAAAACACTGCTGTTAGATCCTTGAACTCACTCTTGTATGTTAAACTGAGCAAAATGAAATAACCCAAATTAAATTAATATGATCTATGTAAATATATCAGAACTGTGAAATCCCAGTTCTCACTTGGATTTCATCAACAAAATAACTTTACTTAAATGTGCTTCCAATTTAAAAGAAAGCAAATTCGTAAACCTTGTTCATTTATGGTTTATGTAAACAACTATAAAACACTATAATACTATAAATTATTCTAAAATATTAAAGATTTTAATGTATATGTACATGTATATACACTGTATGTACATATTGCACAATTTTCGAAAAAGCACATGCGCATTTAAATTTTCCAAGAATTGTTATATCTATACTTATTTCTGACCGAGTCACAAATCACCAGCTTAATATAAAAATGGAACCAAATCAACATAAATTTATTATTTATCCATGAGATCAAAGAGAAAAATACAGAAATCTTATGTTTGATCAGGAAAACTGTAAAATATTTCCTGACTGTTTATTATTCTAATTCATTTGTTGACAGTAATACTTTGTATTTCTATTGCTCTTGGCCCGGTATGACCAGATGGGTAAAGGTGTTCGATTCGTAATCGGAGGGTTGCGAGTTCGAACCTCCACACGACTGAAAGGGTGAGCATGTTTGGTGTGAAGGGGATTCTAACTCGTGATCCTTAGAATAGGAGTCGAGTGCCTTAACCTCCTGGCCATGCCGGGCCCTGATGTAGATAAAGCAGTACAAAAGAACTTTGATATCTTCTTTTGCGATTCTGATACGATTTCAGAGAACTTTGAATTTCTACCAGTCTTCAACATATCACTGTGGCAGCTTTGAATATGTCTGTTTCTATAGTCATTGTCCATGACTCTTTCACATTCCAAGGATTTGATTTTGTGACGATCACTTGCATGTCTTTTTCTCAACATCTTTGTACTTCTTACAAAAAAGGCCTAGAATAGAAAAAGGTGAAAACTGATTAGTCCAAAAATGGAGAAAAAATAAATGAAATGAAAAATGACAAGTGTAATCTTAAAAAAAAATCTATATATCCATTATTCAAATGACCTCCCTGGACCCATATACCCTGGTCAGGCTAAAATACAGAAAAACAATGGCTAAAAATTAATGTTTTAAATTTTGTAAAAGTATTCACAAAATATAAATTAGGTCTTTTTGTTTGTTTGTTTTCTAAATTTCACACAAAGCTACTCGAGGGCTATCTGTGCTAGCTAAAATTAATTTTTAAGTGTAAGACTAGAGGGAAGGCAGCTAGTCATCACCACCCACCACCAACTCTTGGGCTACTCTTTTACCAACGAATAGTGGGATTGACCGTCACATTATAACCCCACGGCTGAAAGGGCGAGCATGTTTGGCGCGACGGGGATGCGAACCCGCGACCCTCAGATTACGAGTAGCACACCTTAACACGCTTGGCCATGCCGGACCTATATGTATATTAGGTCAAAATAAACATTTAATAACACAATTAAAATACTCAAATCTAAAAAAAGAATTATTTTTCTTCCAAAAAAACTATCACGATATAAATATTAATTAAAAAACATAACAAATATTGATTCTATATATTCATTATTCAACCACACCGAAAAGTAAAACGAAAAAAAAACTGATACAAAATTGCCTCATCTCACTTGATCCAGTGTACAATTGTTTACTGACATGCATGCGCTCGCGCTCCGACGGTAAGAAATTAATTGAAGAAAAAACAAAAGTCAAACTGTAATCTTGGTATTCTTACGGTGATATCTCTGTATCCTATCTTCCCTGTTCCTTCCATATTTTCTTTCCTTTTTTCTTTTAGATAAAGCAGTACAAAAAAATTTGATATCTTCTTTTGTGATTCTGATTTATTTTTTATTCAGTCTTCCTCCGAGAGCGTATGGTTATCTTCGAAGCGGAGGGTCAATGACCCTTCCCCGGATCTCCCATGCCCTGCGAGCATGGTGAGGATTATAGTATATATTATATCCACGATACAAACAACCATAAATTAATATCTAGTGCCATGCTCCTTACAGAAGCTGATAACACTATAGTAATGTAATTTCACCACTATTAAATGTGTGTTTCTCATAGTAAAGCCACATCGGGCTACCTGCTAAGCCCACCGAATGGGAATCGAATCCCTGATTTTAGCGTTGTAAATCCGTAGACTTACAGCTGTACTAGCGGAGGGCCTACTATTAAGAGCTTGTTATATATCATCCATTTCAGAGTGATGCTGGTAGTCTAAATAAAATACACTGCTGATCAAAATCTTAAGGCCAATGAACATAAAGAAAAAATATGCATTTTGCGTTGTCAGACTCAACCACTTATTTGAGTGGAACTTCGAAAGATGAAAATAGGAAAAGAGAAAATAAAATTAAAAAACTTGTTTAGCATTTAATAGGGTAAATGTAAACACTATAAAATTCGCCTTAATACGAGCTGGTCAAACGTTTAAGACCATACCAAAAAAAGTCCTAAACAGGGTAGGAAATGCCCAACAAGATGTCTCAGTAGTGAGTTGCACAGCCGTCATTGAGAATAACTTCAAACATTCGCTTTGGCATGGTCGATATAAGCGTTTGCAGAAGGCTGGCTGGAATGTTATTCCAAGTGGTGAAGATGGCTTCACGAAGATCATGCACTGTTTGGAATTGACGTCCATTTCTATAGACTTTCCTTGCCACCAATCCCCAAACATTTTCAATGGGGTTCAGTTCGGGCGAACACACTGGATGGTCCAAAAGAATCACGTTATTCGCCATGAAAAAGTCCTTTGTCCTGCGGGCATTGTGGATTGTAGCGTTGTCCTGCTGAAAGATCCAGTCATTTCCATTACAAGCGAGGGCCTTTAGTCGATAAAGATGCTCTCTCCAGCATGCCAATGTAGCTAGCCGCTGTTTGACGCCCCTGTATAACCTGAAGCTCCATTGTTCTATGGAAGGAGAAAGCACCCAGATCATGATAGAATCTCCTCCACTGTGTTGTGTAGAAAATGTCTCCAGTGGGACATCCTTATCGTGCCAGTAACGTTGGAAGCCATTTGGACCATCCAGGCTAATGTTTTTTCTCATCAGAGAACAAAACCTTCGTCCACTTTTCTACGTCCCATGTTTGGTGCTTCTCAACAAAGTTTAAACGAGGTGTTTCGTGATGTGGAAGGAGGCGTGGCCTTTGAAGACGTTTACGGTTTTTAAAGCCTTTCTCTCGTAAATGCTGTCTTATTGTTCTTGAGCTGCATTCTGTGTCCGTAAGGGCCTTAATCTGGTTCGACAATCGACTGGTGCCTTGCTGGACAACATGTCGAATCCTCCTGCTCAACGCCGGCGAAATTTTCTTGGGCGGGCCACTTGAAATTCTGTTTCGTATCCCTCAGGGTCATATAAGAAATTTGCAACAGCAGTTTTACTACGTCCAATCTCACCAGAGATGGCACTTTGAGAGAGACCTAGCTTTTGCAGCTCGACAATTCTCTGACGTTCAAACTCTGTCAACATTTTAGCCTTTGCCATGTTTTTACCCAATGTAACACAGGAGATGTTGACAACGCTAATGCTTGAACACAAATGAGTAAATTTCGTTACGTGTTTTCCGATTAACGCTTCGTTTCAGTATGGTCTTAATCTTTTGACTAGCTAGCGCAGATAGCCCTCGTGTAATTTTGCGCGAAGTTCAAAACAAACAAAAACTATCCACATCATTATTGACGGAAATCAAAACTAATGAAAGTAGAAGTGGAGACTGATTCAAACTCTCAATAAATCAGTTTGACAAGCCATAAATTTGACGAAAGACATAAAAGAAATAATTATGGAAAAAAAAGATATCAGATTAAAAATTAATCATTCTTCGCGGCTGAATACTCACAGAACGTGCCTTAGAAGCTGGATTTGCATCTGTTACTGCAGATTTTGAAAGCCCAACCTGTTGTACAAGATACGCCATCTTCTTTCTCACTGTTCAAACTTTTAAAGAGCAAATTCAGTCTCGTTTCGATGAAAATGATCAAAATATTCTTTTCGGTCTCTCATCTGTCATAATGCAACCAGAAGAAGAAGATGTTACAGATGATGTTTCATTACTTTGTAACCTTTATGGACTGAATTAGAATCAGTTATTTTCAGAAAGAAAGATTATGGTTGGTCTTCTCGATCAAGAAAAACAAAATCCACATTTATCTTCTAGATATAATTTTTCAAAATGGATTTATGATAATGGCATCTCTCAACTCCTTCCAACTTAGCCTCAGTTGGTGCAAATATTTAGCACTGTTCCAGTCACATCCTGTTCTGTTGAAAGATCATTCTCTGCTTCAAGTAGAATCAAAACTTACTTACGTTGTACTATTGAACAAGAAAGACTGTCTCACGTTGCCATTTTGAATATTGAAATGGAAATAACACATTTTATGATGGAAAATAAAATGTAAGAGATGATCAACGCTTTTGCTCATCAGAAGAATCGTGAAAACTTATTGTTTATTTGAATTTTATTTGATTTTATGTTATATGTGTGAAAGTAAAAACGCTAGCTGCAACGAAAAATTTATGTTTACGGTTTTTACTTCTTGACAGTAAATATATGTTGTTATTTTTTCGGAAGAATCAGGGTACTGAAATTTTATGTTTACGTTTTTTGATTCGTAATAAATATTTCGGACGGGTCAGGGTACTGATCCTCCAGTTGAGAAATCTCCTCTGCGGGCTTGACCCTGACACAAAGGACATTGTTCTAAGTCTACCCCTGTGATTTATTAGAAATTATACATTATACAGGTAACATAAACTAGAAGTTTTAGCAAATAGAATAATTTCATTTTGGGAAAGACGAGTTTTAAGTGCATGAATTCCACCAATACAAATTTAATTAGATTTATTAAGGCCCATACATTAGTTCCTCACATAGATATACAGTTTACACAGCGGAAGAGTCAGTACTTCAATGTGATGTGAAGACGGATTAAAAGATCAAGTATCTTGACCTTGAATTTCTACATCCACTGACAAAACGTAACATCTAATTGGTCGTTTAATAATCATAATAACAAATGTGTCAGATCTACATAAGTATTTCAGTTCCATTAAGTGAAAAATCCTAGATCCATTGTAAAAAGAGTAACAGTAGATGAACTTTCCTTCTCTGTAACAAATGTGTTGATTCATGATTACCACCTCCACATCATCATTTCAATAATGAGAGAGCTTTCTTAAGAGGTGCCCAAAACAGTTTATCAATAATGAGAGAGCTTTCTTAAGAGGTGCCCAAAACAGTTTATCGTCGCGACCATGTTTTAAAAATATGAGGTTTACCATTTCCCAGAAAGATCCAACTTTCTAAACACTGCATAGGCACACTTTTAAAAACAGAAATGTTCAGAATGGTCCTCTCTCTGTGTTACGTCAGAAACGAAACAGGAATTTATTGTACATTACGCTGAAAAGAAAGTAACGAGACTGATCTCTGAAAGCATAGATTTTAATCCAGGTAAAAGGTCTGTCACATAGCTTTATCTTAACTCTTTCTGGGGCCGTTGAGGTACATTCGAGGATAGACCACAATTTAACATTGTGGTATCTGTTGAAGGGTATTGGTCTTTTAATGAAGTACAACATCAGTATTGTAACAAATGTTGCATAAGTTAATGATAAAGTTATTTTTACTGGAGACACAAGCACGAGTATCAGTCATTTCTCTGCTGGTATTCACAACGGTATGTCTGCGGACTTACAACGCTAAAATCTGGATTTCGATATCCATGGTGATCAGAGTACAGATAGCTTATTGTTTAGCTTTGTGCTTAACTTCAAACAAACAAAAACAATCATCTTAGATTGTAGCGTACAATAGAGACGTTGGATTTGTCTGTTTTGTCATATGACATGGTACTGTGTACATTTCACATAAAACTAATGATCTTTCTCCAGGTGATTATCTCGGAGAATTTACCTACAAACTGAACATTGCATCATATCCTGAGTCTGTAAGTTCCTAAGAATTGTGGATACTTATAAAATAATGGAAAGTCCTGTTGCAACATTAGGGAGCTTACTCTAAATTTTATCTTAAAGTAAACTTTTCTACAATAAAAAGCTTTATTTCACATTTTTAATCCTTTTCAGCAAACTATCACAATATCTCGCGATAGGAAAATTTGTCAGGATTTGAAAACGCAATGTTTGACAAATTCGAAACTAAAATTTATCATACACTATATATGAAAAGATTCATTTTATCTAATTTTGATACCCTTCCATATAGTTATTAAGTAATTTACTTATCTATATTTATTTATATTTCTTTTATTTTCCATCGTGAGGAGTCGGTCTCATGTAATTGATATCATAAAATGTTTCTTAGCTCCATTATAATTTAAGATGAATTATTGATAACAACATTCTTTTATTTGCTTAATGTCAGGTCCAACGTGAAAAGGTAAATATTCATTTGTTAGCATTGTATTATTAATTTATTGTTATATTGTGAAATCTATGTCTGAAAATATAGTGTGGGTTTATGGTAAATATCAACCATCGTATACTAGTTTAATGCAAAATAGTCCAAACTTTATTTAGTCATTTGTACCTGGAAATAGTTGTGAATATTTACAACCTCCTAAAGCAAACATTTTTATTATTCATAATCTTACGGGTGAAAGTGGAGAAAATAAATAACTATCTCAAGCGTTTATATGTGGAATTCACTGTTTCAGTTTATCAGTGTTTTATGTTGTGTAGAATCTATCTCAGGTATAGGAATGTATAATAGTAGTTAAATAGTTCACAAAGTAAAACAAGTCTGTGTTTTATATAAATACTTATTAACAGACTTGACAACAGCCATGATAGATCTAGAAGAATTTTATCTGAAGAGCAGATCTTATGTTATTAAAGTATTAGTATTCACATGTTTAACCATTGGATATACAGGAGTGTCTTTGTTTAAATCACTGTTTTCGAGCGATATCCTTCAGATACGGATCAGTGTAATAAGTATGACATCAATAGAATGTAGTTAGTTTGCTAAGGCAGAACTTTACCATTTCAGAACTTTACCATTTTTTTTCTTCAAAGGAAAGAAATGAAACAGCTGTTAGAAGTATTTTCTAAATTCTCTGCTATAACCTGTAATTGCTTGGATACCCCAGAGTTAATCAGTTACTTAAATGTATGCAACCTTGTTCATTTCATAATAAAACTATTATCATTATAGTGTCAGAAAGTCAGTGTTTTGCCAGAGTTGTTTGTAAATAATAAGTTTTATATATAAATTAATGTTTGTGTAAATAAATAGTTTTTCATATTTTGTAATTACAATATTTTTTATCTATTCATCATGACACACAGAATTAAACAGCATCAATATTTGCTCTGTGCATTAAGTAAAACTGTATGTAAACAGATTAAAGATATAATTGTTGGAATGAAAAATTATATTATCTTGTGCATTTGTGAATGCACTTATATGTATTAAAGGATAACATTACTATCACAAAAACATGCAAAAGAAACTTTAATGATACTAGTCATTATTGAGAGAGTTGGTTGTCAAGAAAACATCAGTTAAACAGAAAATAAATTTAATAACGCAGAAAGAAAAGTTTCTGCCATTACTCGTGGCACCAATACTTTAATAATTGGTGGTTTGGCCTATTGGTAGAACTGTTGGAACTATAAAAAGATAGAACACAAGACTATTGATTTTCGTTTCTGAAAAACTGTTACACGCACTTTATCAACCTAAAGTTCATGAAGAACCAGTACATAAAGTATTAAACTTTATAGCTAAAGATATAAATTGTGTCGTACAAAATCATACATTACTCTCAGCTGATAAAGTAAAAATAGTAAATCAGTTTCAACAATTTCATAAGAACTTTCATTCGCAAACAATGGAACAAATTAAAGTTAGAATCACTAACTTAAGAACATTTAGAGATTACCGACAACATTCTTCAAAAATATATAAGAGAAACTGAAATCATATTAAACTTGATATGTTCTAAAGGGGATCTAACGGAGGAATGATTGAGGAGAGTTTGTTTGTTTGTTTTGGAATTTCGCACAAAGCAACTCGAGGGATATCTGTGCTAGCCGTCCCTAATTTAGCAGTGTAAGACTAGAGGGAAGGCAGCTAGTCATCACCACCCACCGCCAACTCTTGGGCTACTCTTTTACCAACGAATAGTGGGATTGACCGTAACATTATAACGCCCCCACGGCTGGGAGGGCGAGCATGTTTGGCGCGACTCGGTCGCGAACCCGCGACCCTCGGTTTACGAGTCTCACGCCTTAACCCACCTGGCCATGCCAGGCCCCGATTGAGGAGAGTTAGCGGTCAGTGGAAGATACATTCTGAAAAGTAAACTAATCGACGTAATCAATGATATACTATGAAAATGAAAAAATTTAATTTTACAAGATGGAAACAATTTGCAGAATGATTATCATATATGAATAATCCACAAGAAGCTGTTGGAATGGATGTTAATGGAACATAAAGACCATAATGCATCTGTTAAATGACACTGATATTCAGTATCTAAATAGGTTGATTTTTAATAAAATAGTATTGAAGTATTTATTCAATACAATAAAAATTTAGCAAGTGCGAGGCCCAGTTGAAGGTCAGGCCAAAACAGAAATTATAAATAATATTTATTTCAGTTGAATATAATAAATTGACTAATGAGTAGCATGTAAACATAATCGTGAGTGAATCCTTTGGTAACTAATGTAACTATGAGCTACTAATACTCTCTAACAAAATATAAAATTAAGAAACAAAAAGGCGCGAGTCCCAAGGCACCTACCTCGCTTGCCTTACCCAAAAGCCATCCCTGTATTCGTTATTTGGTAAGGCCAAGTGTATGTGACGTTACCTAGTAATAATTCTATGAACTATTCTCCTAACATCATTGTGATAAACTATTACACTCATGTTCTTAAATCTACCAACCTCGACGTTTTGTAGGAAGTGACCTCAGCTAAACTTCACAAAACATAGCTGGCGTAATGTACCTAAAGGCATACTATGGATATCCTACCAACCTGGCACTTAAGTTCTCGACAAAGTCATTCATATTTAGGACACTAAAAAGAGTCTGAAGATGTATTTAGAATCTCAAACCAAATAGAAGCATCACTTCATACATCTAACAAAGAACCTGTGTTTACTTATGATTTATTCCCTCAAAAGGTAAGTATGAATGTGAATGGTGAAGTCTCTATATTATTTGATCCTGCATTATCAGTATTACTTAGATATGATATTACTCATATGATATTGACCCCACTATAGTTCCAAGTACCGTTAACATTCTTGGTAGATTTTATTCATTCTGTGTTTAGAAAGATATTGTTGAACTTGGTATTGTGGGGATGAACACGTACCACTATTGCGAATCATTCAAATTAAAAGTCATAATGAAGACATCATCACTGAAACATTTATAAATCCTCATTACAGACCTATTTCTAAACAAAGGTTTCAGACTACTCAGATAAAGGATATTAAAGATAATATAAAGGATGACTGATGTGGCCTATTTCATTTGAACAAGGGAAAGATATCACAACACTTCATTTTTGTCATCTGTGACATCATAAGAGTGCCTTATTATCATAAACCAGTTATCTGTCACACATATTATGATTAATAATTGGGAAATCGGTTACCTAAATTAGCTAGAAATCAATGGCCAGGGGGTCATGATTAGGAGAGTTATTTGTTTTGTTCAGTTTTACCTTTTCTGAAGAAAGGTGCATTCGCCTTAGGAAAAGAAACTGTTCAGTCAGGCATACATTTATCATCAGATATCATACAATGAAAATCTCTTGTTGATACTGGAAAGCTGATGAGTAATACAAGGAGCTTGGAACTTGGCTTAACATGTTAATCATTAGGCTCTACCTAATAAAAAAGCTGGACAAACACGTATTCAAATGAACTAAAATCAAGAGATGAATAATACTGACTCGAATTTTTTGCACAAGTACTCATGTCCCTAAAACAACATAAAATTCTTGTCGGTTTACTAAATTCTAGATAGACTTATTTTCTTTCCTCCCCATGTAAAAAGTGATTCAAGGAAAGCCAAAGGACAAAATGTTATCCTCTATCATCATAAACTGGCAAAGGACGTATCGAATTTTCTGTATCAGGTTTGGAAGATGAATACCTAGATCTGGTACAATCAAATCTTATTATTAAGGCAAAGATTGTCAAATATGATGAAATTGATATAGCAAAGATGGAGATAAGTCTGCACCTGGCACTCTGTTCTTTCTTGCTTTATTTTTTTCTAATTGATTCTCACATCTGAATAATATCATCTCACAACATACATATCAATTCTGCTGAGTTACAGTGAAGAAGCTAAGAGGAATCATTTGACATCATCAAAGAACAAGATGGGTAACCCCCGCTAGTACAGCGGTAAGTCTACGGATTTATAACGCTAAAATCAGGGATTCGATTCCCCTCGGTGGGCTCAGCAGATAGCCAGATGTGGCTTTGCTATAAGAAAACACACACAAACAAGATGGATAATTCTGACCATTTCTACTTTAATGATGATGAGATTAATGAGAGCAAAGACTGAAATTTGGATAGATACGGAAGCCAAATTGTCGACATCATCGGAAGTCTGCATTTAGCAAAACAAGTTTTTGCCCAAGGGTGTAAGTGTAAAACTTGTTTCCTACGAAGAGATGTGTTTTGCATTATATGAAGTATTATATATATTATATTATATCAAGGAAATCCGGATTTTCGTGACGTTTTCTACTGCTATTATATGTTTCTACTAGACTAACACTTTTTTTTTCATTTACGCCTTATTTAAAATATCACAGTCAAACTTTTATCTATAAATCCACATCTGATATTTAATATACGTTGATGTAAAACATAAAAAATAAATTAACAACAAAATAAAAAATGTACCTTATTTTGGACTGTTAATGTATAGCACAATTTTCATCAGTGTTAAAATAAAAGATTTATATTAAATTCATTAGCCTCTCAAGTAGAACAAATCTAATCACTTCCACATTCTACTTGTACTGGCATATTATAAATAAACATTATTTTAAGCTGAACTTCGCATCTTAAGATGCTTGTATCTTTAGTTTCAGACAATTGTATATTTTTCATGGAGTTTTTCGTGATTCTGAAACGTGATTTAAGTAAAATAAACTACTTTTAAAACGTGTGAAAAGCAATTAAGAATAAAACGAAAAAGTATAGGCTTACGTTATTTGTGAAGATACTTTGTTTTTGCTTTAATATAAATTCATACATTATAACAAATCAGGATGTTTACAATTATAATCGTTATGAAACAAGTACTAAACCTATTACACTTTTAACTACCATATTATCCCGTCTCTTAGGATTTTCAAGAATTAGAATAATATATAATAACAGTATTCCTTATAGTTACCAAAACTGTTGCCTACGACGCGCTTCCCGCAAACTAAACCTCTTCAAGCCAGCTAGGATACAATAAACAACTATTTATATAAGCTATTTTATACAACAAATTTGTAATGGTATGTTCGTTTCTCACAAGCAGACGATTTTTTTTTTTTTTTGGAATTTCGCACAAAGCTACTCGAGGGCTATCTGTGCTAGCCGTCCCTAATTTAGCAGTGTAAGACTAGAGGGAAGGCAGCTAGTCATCACCACCCACCGCCAACTCTTGGGCTACTCTTTTACCAACGAAAAGTGGGATTTTACCAACGTTTTGTGACAGGTATACTTGTAATCATCCTTCGTCGGCTGATAAAAGGCGTATACAGTATAACAAATTAGGATGTCAATAAACCTACCATACCTAAAGGTCTAAACTCTTACTCTAAACTCATACCGTGTTTCTCCGATAATAAGACCTACCCATAAAATAAGACCTAGTGTGATTTTTGGGGATAGTTTTAATATAAGCCCTACCCTTAAAATAAGCCCTAGTTAAGAGTGGCAGGAAGAGGAAAGAAATAAAAAATAATAATTTATTAATTAGTTTAATAGTTAGTTAATTAGTTTGTTTAAGTATTAATCAGTTAGTTTAATAGTTTTACTTTATAACTTCATTTTTTTAAAATATCAAAATAAGACATCCCCCGAAAATAAGCCCTAGTGTTATATTTTGGAGTGAAAATTAATATAAGCCCTATCTTATTATCGGAGAAACACGGTAATAGTATTGTACAAACCACGTCACTAAACTTCAGCTAAACCAAATAAAGGTCTTTGTGATGGCTTTGTCATAAGTATCGTAAAACTATAATATATTTTCCGTGATATTTGATAACTCACGATAATAGTTTTTTGTCTTGGAAAAGCAAACACGTAACTTAAAAATAAGTCAAAATAAAATTTGATTTATGAGCCTGAAATATTTACATAAATAACATAAATGAAACAACATTTTTACTGATTGCATTATTATGTCGAGTTCAATAAAACTTCTTGGAAGTAATTTGAGCTATTGCTTGCGTTCTTAAAATTTCAAGGAACAAAGCTTATTGTTTTTTACGACTTATTAAGTTACTCATGAATGTGTTTTCAAATTATCTTATACAATGAAAATAACTAGATCACGAGAAATACAATGCAAAAGGAATTAAAATGTTAATAACGTAAAATTCAAAATTATTTTAGATGCATGACGTTAAATCTTGTTAGGCGTGTTGTTGTTTGCTTTTTTTAATCGTATAAAATGATTCGAAGTTCAGCACATTTAATGATAACAAAACATTTTACTTTTTCGATCACAATATCTAAACTTTGGCTTAAATAACTTTTATTGATAGATCCAAGTTCACAGTAGATGCTAAATTTATAACAATTTCTCATGCCGTTTTGTACCTCATTGAAACACGAAATCAATATTCACAAAAGTGAAGCAACAGACGACTTACTAAAAATTGCAAACTCAATGATCAGTGAAAAATTGTAACACCGCTAAATCATTCAGTAATATATTTTAATGTCACGCAGTAGGTGGGACGTACAAAATATTTTTAACCTTTAGTTAAAAATTAAGTATTTTTGTAGTTTCATTTTGAGACAAAATATGTCACCAAAGGATGTTGATTTAAACTTTTTCAAATTACCAAGAAGGGTTTTGCGTGTAAACAACAGTGTGTTTGTTTCTCTTAAAAAATGGAGTAACATTTAATTAAAACAAGTTAAACCATTTTCATTGGCAAATCAGACAATAAACGGGGCAGTCGTACACCTCCCTCTAACTAACAGAACTAGCAAAACGCAGTCACGGTCTTTTTGTGATAACAGCTGAGAGTAAATAAATCGTTTTTACACCGATGTTTACTTCATTGGTACGGCGCGGCATGGCCAGGTGGTTAAGGCACTTGACACGTAATCCGAAGGTCACGGATTCAAATCTTTGTCACACCAAACATGATCGCTCTTTCAGCCGAGGTGGCATTATAAAGTGATGGTCAATCCCACTATTCGTTAGTTTAAGAGTAGCCCAAGAGTAGGCGGTGGGTGGTATGATGAATTGCCTTTCTTCTAGACTTACACTGCTAAACTAGGGACGGCCAACACAGATAGCCTTCGTGTAGCTTTGAGCGAAATTCAAATTGATATCAGTTTGATATTCTTCTGTTTACGTTCTTTTGTACATTTCCTCTGGCTTCTTTGTTTTGTTCTTTACCAAATTAATTTTTACAGTAAGTGTTTTGTAAATTTCATGTGATGTTCTTGTAATTTTTTTTATTAAAATATTACCTCTTTCTTCAAGATATTTTATTTATCTACTTCTTTCTTTTCAGTATTTTCTTATTTCCTGTCTATTACTTCTTGGTCGTTTTTTGTTGTTGTTTTTCCCAATGGCAGTCAACTTTCAATCTCGCTTCAAGCATATGTCTTCATCTTGAAGTTCTGTCTGGGACTTTTATTTTCTTTTTACTAACATAAGCTAATCCAGAGATTTGTACTATAACGTTTTATATTATTGTACGGGTTCTTAAGTTTTATTCGATGAAAGAATAATGCAAACTACAGTCCATCTGCTGATAACGTAAAAATAATTCACTGCATTAACCAAGAATGTACTTGAGTTTCGTATAGCTTGTTTTATATGATTGGCAGTTTTTTTTTTAAACTTTTAGTTTAATTCTAGTCAAACTATGCGTTCTTCATGTGACATTAAGAATTTCCTGTACTCAGTACACCAGAAACGTCTAAATTAAAAACAGTCTACAATTACTGGTACAATATAACATATAAGCTCAATTTTGAATAAAACAACAGATTATCTTTCAGTGCAAACACTGCAAAAATTTAGTTTTTTATTGGTCAGCGCTATTTAAGACGCTTAAGACAACCTCTAGCATAATCATCTTATTTGATAAAAAAACATATTCAAATAAGATTATTCGAACTTCGAATAAAATTAGATACTGGGAAATAATACAAATGCGTAGTTTAAGATTTTATGATTGCTATTAGAAAAGTTACTTGAAGTAATTATCTCAAACTAGTCACCATCTTCCACCATGGCAATATTACTTTTCAATAAACTATTTTAATCTCGAAGGAACTTTTATCTATTTACAACAGAAAAATAGCATAAATGCACAGACTTTGTTGTTAATTTGTTTGTTAAAGATTTTTACTAATAGTTTTGACGGGAGAAGTAAAGATGGTTGTTAATTTTAGTATTTGAACTCCTCTCCCTAGTGGCAAGTCTGTGGACTTATAACCCTAGAAGTTGGTTTCCGATATCTATGCTTTACAGATCCCAACTAGCCCGTTTTGTGCTTAACTACAAAATACAAACTTTCTCAAAAGGTTGAACATTTTAAGTTACCTAACAAAACGGCCCGGCATTGCCTGGTGGTAAAGACATTCGACTCGTAATCCGACGGTCGTGGGTTCAAATCCTCGTCACACCCAACATGCTTACCCTTTTAGTCGCAGGGGCGTTATAATGTAACAGTCAATCCAATTACTCGTTGATGAAAGAGTAGCTCAAGAGTTGGCTATAAGCGGTGATGATTAGCTGCATTACCTCCATTCTCACACTGCTAAATTAGGTACGCCTAGCGCAGACAGCCCTCATGTAGCTTTGTGCGAAATCCAAAACGAAAACAAACATAATAAAACTCTATTTTTTCAGTATAATAATTAAACAAAGTTGATTTTTTCAATACTCTTTTTGTTTCACATTTTCATATATGTTATCTAGAAAAATCGATGATAACTTCGTCATATCAATTTTAAAAGCAAACACAATTTAATATTGTATCTTCAGAAATTAATAACGAAACTGATTTAATATTACATGTTAGCTAAAGACTGGAATGGAAATTTAATAACACAATCAGTCACAACAAAGCAAAATAAACTCTACACACATACATACCTGAAAGGCATGAAAACAGAGTTTTTGAAGCATTGTGTTTTAAAATATTTCGGCTCATGTGACAGTGGGTGTTTACCAGATGTTGTTCAAGCAGTTTCTAGAAAGAGATTGATTAGGGCACACATCTCATTAACAATATCGAATTATTCAACCTTAAATATCTGCAGTTAGAACCACCTAGTGTCACGAACCTTTGCAGATTCGTTATATATATATAAAGCCTTTCTACACTTTATTAATGTCGATTTTTAACAGTATTTAATAGAGATTTTAATATATCTCATTATATTAATATTAATCTGTTATTGTTATATTTTTATTATAAAGGTTGTGTTTTGTTTTGTTTTTAATTTCGCACAAAGCTACTCGAGGGCTATCTGTGCTAGCCGTCCCTAATTTAGCAGTGTAAGACTAGAGGGAAGACAGCTAGTCATCACCACCCACCGCCAACTCTTGGGCTACTCTTTTACCAACGAATAGTGGGGATTGACCGTCACATTATACGGCTGGGAGGGCGAGCATGTTTAGCGCGACGCGGGCGCGAACCCGCGACCCTCGGATTACGAGTCGCACGCCTTACGCGTTTGGCCATGCCAGGTCCCTTGTGTTTTGTACTTTTGGTGATTATAAACAGTTAAGACTAACCTAAATTTCCTTCGTTGACCGAACTTCGTGAAAATACTATTGGGTTTACGCCTGCAATATTGTTAGCCTGGAAGACACCCAACTGAAGAAACAGTGCAGTCTAATTTTTTTCTAGGTAAGGCTTAAAAAGTATGTTTAAGAATCTATACATATTGCAAGGTTGGTTTCTAGTTTTGATCTAAGAAAGCATCTCGATCTTATCAGAAAATAGAATCAATTTTTAGCAAAACCGAAGTTAGAAAAGCATGCTTATATATAAATAAAGATTTTTATTGATTAAGCTTCCTAAACTGCAGGCTGTCTAACATGAAGTATTCCTCTAGGAAAACAAACTGGTAATTTTTTGCTGCAGTTAAATTCTCTTAGTTGGTTAACTAGGCTAAAGTAAGAATCTGGTCAATGTTGTACTTCATATGAACTCTTTGTTTTTTCTGAATATTGGGATGGAATAAGAACTGATTTAAAATTCATTAATATATGACTTTATGCACGTACGAATATATATAAGTATATATATATATATAAACACATTTATGCAGCTATAAACTTACGCTTGCGACTGGATGGAGGGATCAATAACAACATGCGCAGAGAGCACGTGCTTAAACGATTGAATTTTAAAAGGAGATATAAGATCGTGCGTGCAAATAATCCATAATGTCACACGGTATACTGTTTACGTGGAGTTGAATTTTACTCGCTTTCGTTTCTCTGGGCATTTTTCGATTGCAAGGACATTCTCAAGACTTCTTAAAGTTGACATTAAGTTCGACAACGTTCAGCGAGGTGAGTTTGACACGCTAAAATAGCTATTTTGTTCTCTTTGTTATCAGTTATAGATTTTCAGACATAATTTTAAATATATATCTTTTCCAGGTTTAGTTCTTTCTTCTTGCCTGTAATTCAACACAATTTGTACAAACCTTTACAATTACAAAACTAAAATTCTAAAAGAAAATGTAAGGTCGTTGAGGTGAGTTACGTAACAAACTTAATTTTCAGCGTCTACACTTTTATCAGAAAAAATGTTATACTAAATGATACTTATCAACCCGTTAGTTATAACTATGTGTAATTAACACAATTTTGTTCGTTAATTATACTGGCAAGCACTTTTTGGTCAATAATCAATTGATAAAGGTGTTTAATATTCAAATGGTCCGGCATGGCTAGGTAATTAAGGCGCTCGACTCGTAAACTGAGGGTCGCGGGTTCGAATCCCTATCACACAAAACATGCTCGCCCATTTCAGCCGTGGAGGCGTTATAATGTGACGGACAATACCACTATTCGCTGGTAAAGAGTAGTCCAAGAGTTGGAGGTAGGTGGTGATTACTAGCTGCCTTTCTTCTAGCATTACACTACTAAATTAGGGATGGTTAACACAGATAGCTCTCGTGTAACTTTGCGCGAAATTCAAACATCAAATGTTTTTTAAGCTTCTCATTAAAATTTTGGGAGAAAATTTTGACCAATGTCTTTCATAACTACCACGTTTAACAAATTTATGTTAGCAAATGTCAGCAATTGTCACAATAACTAGTGGCATCTTAGACACATTCACACACTCAATGATCATGTGTTTGAATCAAAATTGTTACTTATTATAATTTGGATTTAGAAGTTAAATAAATGTCGACATGTATCATATTTATGATATTTACTAACAAGTTTTATACACACATTTTCTATCTTAACACAAATACACAAAATACAATGCAATTTATCATAACAATTATTAAAATTGTTTTTACAAATAATGATCTATATACAAACGTTATACAAACTTACAAACAACGCTGAGTCTTAGCAGCAATACATTAAATAATATACATTATCGAAGAATTATACAATTTCAGAAATCGTGACAGTATATATATATATATATAACACAACCCATGCAGTAACCTGATTATCTTAAAATTACACAGCAATTCAAATCAAATTGCTCCCCTACAAATGTTATCTTTTTGGTAAAGGCTTAACACAATCATTAATCGCACGGCTCAGATGTTCTTTGAAATCTGAGATAGGTTTCAAAAGTGCAACAGCAATATTCTGGTTAAGTTTTCCAACCAGTTGACATGTATGACAAGTTTTCCAAAACTAAGAAATATCTTGCCTAATTTCTTGTAAAAAAAGTCTCATAATTTTGTCACATTTCTTGTTGACACCTGAATGACCTTCCGTGGGGAACTCATGGAATGCTTTCAATATTTCTGAATGATATGCTTTCAGAACAACCATTTGATAAACCACAGCCAAGCTCTCAGAATCTGGTACATTTAGTCGTCTCAATTTTCTTATAAGCACGTCATTAAAAAAAAAAAATAACCATTTCGAACTTTCTCCAGTTCATCTTTCGAGAGTGCATGTTTAAATAGTAAAGAGATCTGAAGATACTTTTCTTTGTCGGTGATCATTTTACTTCTAGCAAGTGGGACTTTACCAGATGAACAGGATCACTCACGTTCATCATTGTCACTCACCAATCATTTGTCAGTAGAACAATTATTCACAAGATCCCTGTCAGATACATAAGATGTCTGAGAAAAATCTGTAATATCGTCCTCTGAATACATGTTTATCATTTGTCTTTGGCTTAATTTCGTAGCCTAGGCTTGAGTCACAGCATGTGAGGGAAACAAGTCCTAATTCTCTTCAACAATACAATCATCCTTAGATGAAACAGTGATCGGCTCTCTAACCATTTTGAATTAAGAAACAATTTTTCCCCAGCCATATCGTTTCCCAGCAATAATGGTACACCCTTAATTGGTGGAATAGGTCTTATTTCATCCACAACTGGTCCAGAAATTAGGTTTAATGTTATGAATAGCGACATTAACAAAGCCACCTACAATGGCCTCAGAATCTAAAAGCATTACACCTTTTAACAACAACAGTTGAGTTGTTAACTCAATCACGTAGAATACGTATGGTAGGGGATTAACAGTGCCATTTGTCAAAGACGCAGAGCCAACAGACACAAAATGGTCTAAATTCCTCAGCCTTTTTATCAGTAGCCAAATCAACTACATCCAGTGATCTGGTAAAACTACATCCATGTGTGGACACGAATGCACTGGGTGTTGTTTCATTTTTCTTTCTTCAAACAACAAGAATCAGACAATCAAGTTTTTTTTACAGAAATGGCAGAGAGGCCTTGATGGTTTTGATGAAATTTTATCCTGATTGTCAGAAAATTTCGAGATAACAGAGCTGGACTTTTGAGAAGAATCCTCAACTTTAGTGGATTAAACAGATGCAGGTTTTTTGCTGAGATGGCAGGAATTTATTTTTATTAAAAGTGTTTTTATGTGTTAAAGTGTTATAAGAAAGAGCAGCTGTTTCCTCTAGTGTTTCTTTCTTTACAACCAAGTTTGAGGTCATCACTTGCACGATGTTTAATTTCCTCAATTAGACATAATTGTCTTAGTTTGTCGAAGCTGTTGCCAATATACACACAATTACACTATCGATTAAAATAAACCTCTTTTTGGTGGGCGAATTCTATATAAGTTTGATTATCTTGTTTACGATAGCCACGAAAGTTTTGATGATAAGTCTCCAGTACTAGCTTGTATTCTTTGAGAATAGCTGCTCTAACCTTTTCGTAATTTGTACAATCTTCTAGAAAGAGATGAAGCATTCCATGGTTTGAAAATGTTGGCAATATTTATCAACATTTTCCATTAAATGGTGGCCTAATATATCGATTGAGTTCAAAGTTGTCATTTTGCCTTGGTCAATCGCAGCTGAGACTAATTTCCATTTCTATCAGCCTAATTTCTTCCTCGTCTTCGATAAGAGCTTGTTCGGCCTCGAGGCGTTAATTTTCTCTTTCAGCTTCCATACGTCCTTACGTCAGCTTGATTTGGTGACACTATAGTATTCCTCTATGCTTCCTCAGAGAACAAATCTTCATCGATTAATATTCCAATAATACGTTTTTTAGTTCGTTTTTTTCTCATTAATTTCTAAACCTCTAGTTATAAAACTTTGGTAATTTCAAGCAATTAACTTTTGGTATATCTTTTTAGTTGTTCAAGAGAATGTGCTTTAAGAAAATCTTAATAATCTGACACGATCAAACATTTTTAGCACTGACAAGTATAAATTGAATTATGATTGGAAGTTGGATTTAGAACGAATTTTGTCTCTAATTCAGATCCCACCTGAGACCCTTATTTATTATATTACGTGTTATAATTTGAATTTAGAAGTTAATTAAATTTATGATACATGAGATTTATCACTGTTTTCTGCCTTAACAAATATATTTATTTTGATATAGAAACAACAATACAATTTCTCATAATGGTTATTGCAATTAGTTATTACAAATAATAATTTACATACAGAAATTTTACAAACCTACAAAGTTTGTTTCTTTTTTAATTTCTCGCAAAGCTACTTGAGGTCTATCTGCGCTAGCCGTCCCTAATTTAGCAGTGTAAGACTAGAGGGAAGGCAGCTAGTCATCACCACCCACCGCCAACTCTTGGGCTACTCTTTTACCAACGAATAGTGGGATTGACCGTTACATTCTAAAGCCCCCACGGCTATAAAGGGCGAGCATGTTTGGTGCGACCGGAATTCGAACTCGCGATCCTCATATTACGAGTCAAACGCCTTAACATGCCGGGCCAGTACAAACCTCTAAAGAACATCAAGTCTTCTAGCTGGCCTGGAATTGAACATTTTGTCGACAGTCCACGATGGGCGAATGAATTTCGAGTTGATATCGATACAGTTCACTAAACAGCTAGCTAGCTAGTTGTTTCAATGATCACACGTTAGTTTTTCACCAAGGAAAACATCTGATATCCTCGTAGAAATACTAACTTTCGAACTTAATTCTCTGGAGCTGAAAAGTTTATAATGTTTCAAATCTGTAAATGCCCATGTTGAAATATCTGTGATTTTTCGATTGATAAACGTTTATCACAGTTATAACTTCCGAGGTTTATAGTGCACTAACTGTGGCAAACCAACAATATATATTTGTCTTTTGGTGCATCCATTTATAAATTTTAAGGCAATATTCCCAAAAGTTCAGTTGGCAACAATATTTGATAATATACTAGTGCTTTCGTAAAACATATATTGTTGATTCTTACATTCGAGAATCTTTGGTGAATAGTCAAGAATTTCGCAATACACATTTAACAGTATAAGCTACATATATTTCTAAATATATAACTGAAACAATCATAGACATTAAAATAAATATATAATAGTAAATGCGTTACAAAATGTTAACTAATATATTGTGACATCTCCCTGAATATGTTAACCTTCGCTGACTTATTATTAGATATTATTGTTTGTAGTTGCTTTTCTTGTTCATATGCTCGTATCTAGAAAAAATAGTTTTGCAAATAAGTAGAGAAAATTGATTTTGAACATGTATATTTGATCAGATATAACCTTCGAATTAAACCACAAATGTGTTTATTTCACGCTGAATAGTAATTCCAAAATGAACATCAGACTTCTGTGTTTTTTGCTTCTGATGGTGATTGTGACAGTTGACTCTGCTAGAATTAGAGGAGGTCGAAGGGGTAGAGGAAGGAAAAAGGGACACGCAGGTTCTCCAAGATTCATATTCTACACTTCACCTGGTCGTCGGGAATATTATGATAATCCCAACGTAAGTGTGAAATTTATGTAATTCGTAAATAATCATCTATATTGTTGCATATTCAGTGGAAGTTTTCGCACCTCTAAAGTTACAACTATAATCAATATGTTGTAATCGTGTTTGTTGTACTTTACATGGTTGTGCATCACATGGTTGTATCCATAATTAACTCATGCTATGAGTCTCGTTTCTCGCTTAATTCTACTTAGCGACTTTCCCGCTAATCTCGTCATTGCAAATCATTATAATGATAACTGAAAGTCTGTAGATTTCTCGCTGTAGTGATTAAAGCACTTGTTGGTTGTAATGAATCTGGGTTCGTTTCATACACTTTAAGTTTTCACTTTTAACGTAGTAAGTGACATTTTGTTTGTACGATTTTTATTATGTACGAGGCCTCTCAATAGGCTCTCTCCACCATAGGTATCGAAACTCGAATTCTAGCATTGTAAACTATAAAACCTACCACTGAGCCACTGGAGGAAGGACGTAACATTCTCAACAATTTTCTCCCGAAAAAAAAAATATATATAATTTTTATTTTCAAAATGTAATTAACGAGAATCTTCGTCTTACAGAGTAAATAACACAACTGAAGACCTTCCTTTCAAAACTTTTTTTTGTCCAAACCAATAAAGCGAGAACTGAGAGTTGTGGTATTCAAAAGTAGATAGCTTAACTGTTGAAATAATTTGCTTGACAAAATGTACATTAAACGTAAAAAATAAATTTATAGCAGTGGCGGAATTTCAGCAAAGTTTAACCCTAATTTCTAAAAAACACGTAAAGTGTTGATGGACAGGACGTTTCGAGGTTCATACATCAAGTTCAATAAGCAGAAAAGAACCAGATGGTTGTGAGGAACATGGATAATATTAGTAATTTCTCACAAACACAGCTAATTTATCAGATGTTTTACATTTCTCTCTCTCACCCACGTACACAAATAATAACAATTAAGGCGTGGCGCAACGATTTATAGTTAAATAACCAGAATTCTGTTTTGTTTCTTCCACATTAAGGGAGATCGTAGTATTAAGCTAATTATTAGTTAGATATGTCATACTACTAGTATTTATAACTAACTTGAGTGAGCACTGTTTTAACATAAATATAATATAAATATATAGAAACATCGTTCAAGTAGCGAGAATAACATCACACGTAACCTTTTATTTTTCTAGGGAGCTCGAATCTTGAAATCATCTCATTTCGATTACGAGTTTTATTTAGGTCACAAAATCGTTTTTCTTTGCGTAGCCAAGGGAGACCCACGGCCTCAAATTACGTGGTTTAAAGACGGAGTGGAATTATTTTCTCATCCTTACTTTCAGGTAAAACTTTCTAGTTTAGAAACTTTTAAAAAGTATAGTAAGAAGTTTAGCACATCAAATGTTAAAATTGTAAATACAAAGTGCCAATAGATATATTTTTTTTTAAATAATTTGCTTGAGAAAATGTATGTGAAATTTACATAAATTTGGAATGTCATTTCATTAACGAGAATGTTAATAATTTATCCTGGAATTCAGTCACGTGTATTTATCTACCTTGTATAATACAGCTGAAAACGTTAATTATATCTTTTATTTTTCAGGGGTTTATTTTTTCTTTAAACACACCTTTGTTTAAGGGTTAAGGAGCACTTTGTTTGTTCCTTAACTCATTACAATTGAGGTTTAAAATGTATCTCCTTCTCCTTTTTTATTTTGTTTATTATTATCATACATTCATATTTATGTTGGCACACAGATCTCTGAGTGGCAACATGGGGAAAACAAGCTGAAAAGTAAGCTGGAGATCACGCCGGCAACACAGATGGATTCTGGGACATATGAGTGTCAGGCCAATAACAAATATGCTGTGGATAGACGTGTTTTTAAGGCTGACTTCGGGGCTAACAGCTAACTGATAATCCTATCAGCCTCCTTTCAGTTAGGTGTCAAGTTACTAAGGGCAGAGAAGAAACGCATAATATTGAATTCTCTAGAAATTATTACACTTTTTCTGTAAGTTTAATTATTCTTCACTCACAAATGAAACCCAAACATCACTTATGCCAACACCCTTAAAACTATCTGTGAATGAAAGAATGAGAGAGTTTTAGAATCTCAGAAACTTTTGTAACGTTAAGACTAAAAAATTCCATTTGTAAGCTCAGTTCTCGAGATTTCATGATAAAGTGATATCGACAGTTAAGTAGCCAGATATATCTATACGGCAATTCACGGCTGGTAGTACAGAGTATGTTATAATGAAATTTCTATATTTGGAATTACTGTATCTTAAAACTACCCATCTAAAGTAATTAAAAGTTACAGCAGATACATCGAGAATCATAAAATTAATTTAAAAAGAGTATTTAAAAACTATCACAGCATATCAATCCTTTTACAAACATCATTGTTCATAAAAAGTTTGTCGATATAGGCTATCTCATTTTCAGTAGATGTTGTCAAACCCTTCAAATTTCTTGAGCTATTCTCTCATTTTAGGTAACCTCACAGCCAGTAATTATTCTACTGGTACAAAGTCTTGCCGGCTATGAATTAGGTAACCGTTGTTCTTTCTGAAACTGTCTCTCAACCGAAGTAAAACTACAATTATTCTGATGACAGCGTCAAACGATCGTACACAGTAATAAGTATTTTATTCAAATAACTAATCTAGCATTGTTTAAAGAGAAATAAAAACATTCGTTCTGTAAATTTCTTTCCCCCTGTAGGTAAATAGTTTTATTATATAATAATTATAAGTTTGCTAGTTTATTTTTAATCGCCTTGTACTTGCCATTGTGAAATTTGTCTGGATTTTATTTTTCCAATGTGCTGTTCTGTGCTTTAACAAACTTAACCTTACCTACTACTACAATTCAAAGTGTGGGAAAAATTTATTGTGATGATTTCAACAATCAGCTTATCTTTTTAGTGTCTTAGTAAAAATCATGGAATTAATGTTATTAATAATTCCAACTAATTCTAATTAATATGGAAAAGCATTCTGAAAATCTGGTTTTGATTTTGCTTTTACGATTTATGTTTCATTTTATATATTTATTAGTTTTTGGTATTTTATTCAAAGTAATATAAGTATATAGCTTTAATGTCTGTCTCATTTGAAGTTTTTGCACTCTATTGGATATCTAATAAACAATTTATTGTATACTGAAGTATCCGAATTTTTTTTCTGTAGCGAGACCCTCAAGTTGTAGCTTGCTTATAATACATAAAAGGATATTTTTAGTCATATACATATATACATATCTAATTGTATGGGTATGTACGACTTCCGTGCTTTGTTACCAAACTTGAAAGGCCTGCTGTGCAAGAAACTCTTGGTGACTAAACATCGATCAGTTAAGGAAACGAAAGAAAATATATCCTTTATGAATTTGACATTACTGTACTGTTTTATTGAAGTATTGCATGTGGCTGATTAAAGCAACGAATAGCAACTTTTCTTTACCTTTTATTAACGTGCATTCACACTCGATGTTAACTTCCAAAAGTTGATCGGCATTTAAAGAAATAAATTTAATCGGATTTACAATTAAACTGTTATAAATCTACTTTTCAAGTTGCTACACTTTAATATAAACAGAACTGTAATCAATCTACACGTTTAATATATTCACATTAAGAACAATCTCACTGAACGAACATAACCCGTTTCTAATTTTTGGTTATAACAGGTAATGACGTGTTATAACCAGATATATCTGATAAATCATTCGCAGGTACAGAGCATTTATAAACTAGTTTACAAAATAACAATAAAAAGGTTTGAAATTAATTATTAGCAAGATAAAACTCAAGCATAATCAGAAGAAAACTGGTGAAGTACCTACAGTAAGGAGGTATATAAACTGACGAAGTACCTTCAGTAAGGAAGTATATAAACTGGCGAAGTACCTACAGTAAGGAAGTATATAAACTGACGAAGCACCTACAGTAAGGAAGTATATAAACTGGCGAAGTACCTACAGTAAGGAAGTATATAAACTGACGAAGCACCTACAGTAAGGAAGTATATAAACTGGCGAAGTACCTACAATAAGGAGGTACATTGATAACAAGATGGGCATTTTCTACACACTTATTCTAACAGGTTTGGTTGTGTTATTGACATATTACTTAGTAAATATTCATAAAGCGAAATAAATAAATAAACATCGTGGGTTTAAGATTGAAACTAATAACTGAAACAAACGTAACTCACTTGACTCTTCATTATTATATCATTATTTTTAAACCTCGACCAAACTATAAAACCGATGTTATTTCAGTTTCAACCACTTAGGGTCGTTACGTAAAGTAGAAAAGCAATTCTTGTTCTGTAAAAACGAATATTTTCAGAAACAGAAACCACTATCTACCCCGATTACAAGTTCCACTTCTTCCCTTCAGTATAGTATACAGCAATAAGATATGCAGAGCTGTACCAGCTACTACAGCTATTGTAACTGGTAAAACACAAAATAACAACAACAGAAGAATAAACTGCTCTGGCCAAGTTGGGCCAGCTATTATAACTACAAGAACTGATAAATTCAAAAGTAAAACTTGCTTTGCCTAGTTTCATAATAATGGGATTCAGAACTATTTTTAGTGTCCGCCAGTAGAATTGGTTTTGTTTTCTCAGTAGCCTCTAATTATCAATATGTTTATAATATTATGTTTTTTAACTTCTTCTGTGTGACACAGTAATTTGTTTACTGACTTATACTGCTAGAAATCGAATTTTGATACCCGTGTCGCACAAAGCAAAGATAGCCATTTGTGGATTTTTGTGTTTAATAACAAACAACAACAATCTTTTTAATAACACATGTGTGTTTATACCTAATATACATTTCATATGTGATAATTGTTCACTACTCCAAATGTTTCCTATATATGTTTTTCAGATTAAGATAACATACTTTTGGTTTTTATATTTATACTAAGAAACACGAGTGACGGCGCACAATATATAATTACAACTGCCATCTGTTGCTGACTAAACGTAGTGAAGTAACATCATTCAGTTATTAACCCATTCAAGTATTTCATAGTTTTGGTGAATAGCTGTATAATAATTAGCACTCACAGTTTCTTCATCATTTAATAAACACAGGTTTTCTTTGTTTTTAAAATTAATCGGCACTAATAGCACAATTATTGCTCAATTTACCTATTTGTTAGATAGTATGATGCAAATGTAAACAGTTTGGAATGTACTATTGAACTTTAAAAAATAAATTATTCATTTCCGAAGAACATAAAGAAATATATTTAGTTTACTATTTCAAATATACTTTCTCATGAAAACAGCGATCTTTTAGGTGTTGAATTCACTGAAAGTTATATTTTTGTTCATATGAAGAGTATAAAACTCCAATCACCAGAGTCACCAGAACAGTGATTTGGTTCGTAGGCGCTAGGAAAAGGTTTATTTTAATTAATCTAGCTGTTACAAAAATAGAGCAAAATTAGATGTTCTGTGAAATGTGGTATATCATTAAAATGTTAAAGCTCAAAATACTCGGCTATTACCTATTCAGTTAATATGACTAACGACCTATCTAAGGTTGAAGAAAATACTTTTTATCAACGAATAGTTGGATCGACCATCACATTATAACGCCCCCACGGCTGAAAAGGCAAACTTGTTTGGCACGACGGGGATGCGACCCCCGCGACCCTCAGATTACGAGACGCACGCCTTAACACGCTTGGCCATGCCGGGCTAGGTGCGTCTATGAACTAACAATGTTAAAATCCAAGGTCTGATTCCCGGTAAAGGAAAGAACAGATAGCCCAATGTAGTTTTGGTACTAAACAAACATTTGAATGATTAGAATTAAGCACAAAGTTACACAATGGGTTATCGGTGCTCTTCTTACCACGACTATCGAAACTCGGTTTCTAGCGGTGTAAGCCCGCAGACATACTACTGTGTCACTGGGGGACCTTAAACAAACAGACTCATAAGAACATCAACTTAAAAGTGTGCGTGTGTGTTATTGGTAACTAATAAAAATAACATTAAGTTAACTTTCAAATATACTTCAGCATCTGTCAACTTGATGTGCATAAAAAAATAAAAGAGTTATCCCAGAAGGGTTTGAACTCTTTTGATTAGACCAATAGACGATATTTGATACTATTTTCAAGGTGTAAGTAGATGACCAGACACGTGACCTGACTCGAGACAATGAGAATCAATATGGAAACATTAACTTGTAAATATAAAGTAAAACGATGGATTAAAGGAAGATGCTTGAATTGATATAAATGTGTTTGTAAATGTGATGGTTTAAGTGTGGCGATTAAAGTAAACAGCAAAACCACATTGAATTAGGAAAGAACTTATTCGATTTGGTTTGGTTTGTTTTGAATTTTGCGCAAAGCTACACTAGGGCTATCTGCACTAGGCGTCCCTAATTTAACAGTGTAAGACTAGAGCGAAGGCAGTTGGTCATCACCACCACCCACCACCAACTCTTGGGCTACTCTTTTACTCATGAATAGTGGGATTGACCGTAACATTCTAACGCCCCCACGGCTGAAAGGGCGAGCATGTTTGGTGTGCCAGGGATTCGAACCCGCAACCCTCGGACATGCCGGGCCTTTACAGTGTTCGAAAATGTGTGAAGGTGACTTTTTGTGTTCTTTGTATCTGTTTTTCAATTTTCTACTTGTTTCTCCAATATAGAAGTCGTGGCAGTTATCACATTGTATTTTATAAGTAATGTTGGTGTTGTAGTTGTCATTGTAGTTTTTTTACATAGTATAAACCTTAGTTTTGTGCCTGGTTTTTGAGTAAATTTGGTATTAACTGGAATGTCATATTTCGTTATTAGTTTTTGCCAAATGTTGGTTATTTTTCTGCTGATATCGGGAATATATGGTATGCAGCAGTATATGGCTTCCTGATTTTTTAAATCGTGGGGTATATTTACTTTTGTTAGTTTATTTTGCTTTCTGTCTAGGTGTGTACGTATAATGTTTTTATGGTTTGTGGAGGAAACTTATTGATGTTGATGAAGTATTGTTTTATTTTGTCTAATTCATCGTTAATTTTATCTGGTGAGCATAGTTTTATGGCTGTGTTTATTTGGTTTCTTAGTATGTTGAGTTTTTGTTTTGTTTCATGTGCTGAGTCCCAAGGAATGTATAGTCCAGTATGGGTGATTTTTCGGTGGATTTCAGTTTTGAATTGAGTGTCAGTTCTTGTAATTTTGAGGTTAAGAAATGATATTTGATTGCTTTCTTCCTGTTCACATGTGAAGTTAATGTTGGGGTATATAGAGTTAATGTGAATGAAAAAATTAAGTGTGTGTTCTGTAGATGTGAATCCTGCAATCGTGTCATCTACGTATCTATACCAGTATAGTGATTGATGTAATGCTGTGTTAATTGCTTGTGTTTCAACTTGTGTCATAAAAATATTGGCTAGAACTGGTGATACCGGGTTGCCCATGTTTAACCATTTGTTTGTATATAGTTGTGATTGTTTAACATGAAGTTTGTCTTTATCGTGGTGAATTCTATGAGGGTTGCTAACTGGTTACTGGGAATTTCTATAGTTGGGTTAGGGTCTCGGATATAGAGTTTTAAGGCTATCTTGCAGGCTTCAGTGGTTGGAACTTCTGTAAAGAGGGATATAACATCGAAACTAGCCATTAAGGCTTTGTGATTAAGTTGATTAAGATTAGAATTGAAATTAAAAGTCTTTAATGAATGAGCTGGCTGATGTCAAAATATTTGGAGAATGCCCATGCTATATATTTACCAAGATTGTAATTAAACGATTCATATGTGTATATTATTGTTTGTAATGGGCAATCTGGTTTATGAGGTTTGGGGATGCCGTACATTTTTGGTGTGCGTGAGTCGGTCTTGCGTAGGTAGGAATAAAGTGTTTGTGAAATTCTGTTGGCTTTTTTCATTTTTAGTAGTATTTTGTTTAGTTGCGTCTCGTGTGTCTTTGTTGGATTTGTGTGTATTGGTTTAAATTTGTTCGTGTCTGATAGGATGTTCTTCATTTTTTTAATGTATTCATTCGTATTCATTTTGACTATAGCGTTACCTTTATCTGCTTTTAGTATTTTAATGTTTTTGTCTCGTTTAAGGTTTTTAATAGAATTAATGTCTCTTTTTGTAAGATTGTTTTTTATTTTTATGTTTTGTGAAATTATGTTGATGGTTTTGTGAGAAAATTCTTTGAAAAATCGTTTAAGATGTTGTTTTTAGGTGTTTCTGGAAAATATAAATTTTTAATTTTTCCTGGGAAGTTTGGCTGTTGGATGTCAATAAAACTGTTGAAGTTGGCTTTCTGTTGGTTGTTTTCGGTTGTTTTTTGTTGTATTTGTTTTCTGTAAAAAGTATCACAAGTCTCCTGGCTAGGACTTCTAAACATTTTTTAATTTCTAAGGTTGGAATGTACCTTGGTGCCATTGCGAAGTTGAGTCCTTTGTTAAGTAGATGTATCTCGTCTGTGTTTAATTGTCGGTCGGATCTGTTAATTATGAGGTTAGTCAACGGTTTGCCGTGTTGGTGTCTTTTCTGTTGTTTGCATCTTAGTTTTTCTAGTTTTTTTGTTGTGGCAGATCTTTTTGTTCCTGTCATTCCTAGTGTTGATTTGGTTTATGTTTCGTTGTATAAGTCAGAAAATCTCTGGTTTAATGCTGCATGCCAGTTGATGGTATAGGTTCATTTTTCATTTCGGTAGGTGATGTAGTTCTTTGTATTTTGTGTTCAACATGGCCTTAAGTCGTTTTTTTCTGTAAATTTTGAATCATGTTTGTGCATTGATTAACATTTTTGATAGTTTTACCTTTACAAAGTTAGGGCTTAGTTGTTCCTTTCTACATTGTTGAATGAAATACATAACGAGTCGAGTGCCTTAACCACCTGGCCATGACGGACCACACTTATAGACCAATGTAATGACTGTGTTTTCTAAATTTGTGTTTCTGGTTTTAATTCTTGTAAAAGTTATAACAATAAGGGTTATGATAGTGCTAAAAGTCTATTCATGTTGTGTTCATACCATGTACTCTATGGATGTTGTGTTCATACCATGTACTCTATGGATGTTGTGTTCATACCATGTACTGTATAGATGTTGTGTTCATACCATGTACTCTATAGATGTTGTGTTCATTCCATGTACTCTGTAGATGATGTGTTCATACCATGTACTCTATAGATGTTGTGTTCATTCCATGTTCTCTATAGATGTTGTGTTCATTCCATGTTCTCTATAGATGTTGTGTTCATTCTTTATACTCTATAGATGTTGTGCTCATTCCATGTTCTCTATAGATGTTGTGTTCATTCCTTATACTCTATAGATGTTGTGTTCATACCATGTACTCTATAGATGTTGTGTTCATACCATGTACTCTATAGATGTTGTGTTCATTCCTTATACTCTATAGATGTTGTGTTCATTCCTTATACTCTATAGATGTTGTGTTCATACCATGTACTCTATAGATGTTGTGTTCATACCATGTACTCTGTAGATGATGTGTTCATTCCTTATACTCTATAGATGTTGTGTTCATTCCATGTTCTCTATAGATGTTGTGTTCATTCCTTATACTCTATAGATGTTGTGTTCATTCCATGTACTCTATAGATGTTGTGTTCATACCATGTACTGTATAGATGTTGTGTTCATTCCTTATACTCTATAGATGTTGTGTTCATTCCATGTACTCTGTAGACGTTGTGTTCATACCATGTACTCTATAGATGTTGTGTTCATTCCATGTACTCTATAGATGTTGTGTTCATACCATGTACTGTATAGATGTTGTGTTCATTACTTATACTCTTAAAATGTTGTGTTCATTCCATGTACTCCATAGATGTTGTGTTCATACCATGTACTCTATAGATGTTGTGTTCATTCCATGTACTCTATAGATGTTGTGTTCATTCCATGTACTCTATAGATGTTGTGTTCATTCCTTATACTCTATAGATGTTGTGTTCATACCATGTAGTCTATAGATGTTGTGTTCATTCCTTATACTCTATAGATGTTGTGTTCATTCCATGTACTCTATAGATGTTGTGTTCATTCCTTGTACATATAAAAATTAAACAAATAAATGGAAAATAAAGTAAAATTTTAATACAAAATAAGAAGTTTTGGTTTTTTGTATAATTGCTACAAGAAGTAACCAAAACAAAATATATGCTGTAATAAAAAGTTGAGAAACCAGTAAAATGATAGTGGTTGGATAGATTTTAAAATGATTTTCAATTCCTACTTTGATTTTGCTTTGTAAGCCCTCTAGATAAGTGAATCAGTCCGAGTTTTGTTTTGTTTTTAACTAAAGAAGATCCAGATTTATGCAAGCCATAGAAATGTTAGCATTACGAATTGTGAATGCAATGACAAAGTTAATTATTAATGTTAGTTAAGAAATAGTAATTCATAATACCTTAAGAATAACACCGGAGATTGTATCTATTTGGACAAGAGAAATAAAGGTGGTGCCCTCTAATAATAAATGAAAGATATATTTTCGTGTATTTATAATTAATGTCTTTAAACAGCAAAACGCCCCCCGCTAGTAGAGCGGTATGTGTCCGGATTTACAACGCTAAAATCAGGGGTTCGATTCCTCTTGGTGGGCTCAGCAGATAGCCCCATGTGGCTTTCCTGTAAGAAGACACAAACACACACTAAACAGCTAAAAAAAAAAAGCCTTGTTTTCTCATGTGCATTTTGGCGATGTGATCCCATGGAAGTCACAGTAAATTTCTACAAGAATAAAGAGAAGGCTTGTGAAGTGATTATGAATATCATGCTGAGTCATAGTGAGATGAGAGCTCATATTAAAGACTGTTCTATATCTAGTCACGTCTGGCTCATATTAAAGACTGTTCTGTATCTAATCACGTCTGGCTCGTATTAAAGACAGTTCTGTATCCAGTCACGTCTGGCTCATATTAAAGAATTTTCTGTATCTAGTCACGTCTGACTCATATTAAAGACTGTTCTGTATCTAATCACGTCTGGCTCGTATTAAAGACAGTTTTGTATCCAGTCACGTCTGGCTCGTATTAAAGACAGTTTTGTATCCAATCACGTCTGGCTCGTATTAAAGACAGTTCTGTATGTAGTCACGTCTGGCTCGTATTAAAGACAGTTTTGTATCTAGTCACGTCTGGGTCATATTAAAGAATTTTCTGTATCTAGTCACGTCTGGCTCATATTAAAGTCAGTTCTGTATCTAATCACGTCTGGCTCATATTAAAGACAGTTCTGTATCCAATCACGTCTGGCTCGTATTAAAGACAGTTTTGTATCCAATCACGTCTGGCTCGTATTAAAGACAGTTTTGTATCCAATCACGTCTGGCTCGTATTAAAGACAGTTCTGTATGTAGTCACGTCTGGCTCGTATTAAAGACAGTTTTGTATCTAGTCACGTCTGGGTCATATTAAAGAATTTTCTGTATCTAGTCACGTCTGGCTCATATTAAAGTCAGTTCTGTATCCAATCACGTCTGGCTCGTATTAAAGACAGTTTTGTATCCAATCACGTCTGGCTCGTATTAAAGACAGTTCTGTATCCAGTCACGTCTGTCTCGTATTAAAGACAGTTCTGTATCCAGTCACGTCTGGCTCATATTAAAGAATTTTCTGTATCTAGTCACGTCTGGCTCATATTAAAGTCAGTTCTGTATCCAATCACGTCTGGCTCGTATTAAAGACAGTTCTGTATCTAGTCACGTCTGGCTCGTATTAAAGACAGTTCTGTATCCAGTCACGTCTGGCTCATATTAAAGACAGTTCTGTATCCAGTCACGTCTGTGAATATCAGTAACACACTTAAAAATGAACATATTTTCTGCACACTTTGTAATAAGTTAATTATAATCACAACTTCTACGGACAGAATAAGTAAATCTCAATTGTTTTTGAGTGTCAACAAAGAAAAGCTTTTCTTCCACAATACCAGAGATCTGCTCTGGTCACCAGACATTCCCTACAATTGTCATAGAGAGGAACTGGTATTCACTTTCTGACTGCCCAACCAACAACATAAATTACACCACTTTCTATGATAATGTTATAATGCGTGTGAGCACAACTTGTGTATTCAAGTTTTAGCGAAATATGATCACCACTGACAAAAGGGTTACACGTTTTACATTCAGAAATAGAGATACATGTTTCGTATTATAAATTATCCTGAAGTTAATTAAATGTCGATATGCATTAAATTTATGATATTTGGCAACAAGAAAGATACAGAAAATTTTCTTCTGAAAGCAAAAGTGTTTTAATATACAAACAGAAATAAGATATATACTGACAGTTATTACAAATAATGGGGTCCGTCATGGCTAGGTGGGTTAAGACGTTCGACTCGTAATTCGAGGGTCACGGGTTCGAAGTCCTGTCGCACAAAACATGCTCGTCCTTTCACTCATGGGACGTTATAATGTATCGGTCAATCCAACTGTTCGTTGGTAAAAGAGTAGCCCAAGAGTTGGCGGTGGGTGGTGATGACTAGCTGCCTTCCCTCTAGTCTTACACTGATAAATTAAGGACGGCGAGCGCAGATAGCCCTCGAGTAGCTTTGCCCGGAATTAAAAAAAGCAAAACACAAACAAACAATACAAATAATGGTTTATATAAAAAGTTTTATAAATTTAGAAGCTATACTAAGTCCTCTATTTGGTCTGGAACTGAGTACGAGTATCGACGGTGTACATCCACAGCGAGCAAATTAAGGGGCTTTGTGTAATTGGCCCACCACTGGTATCGAAATCCAGTTTCTAGCGAGGTGAGTCCATAGGCATATCACTGTGTCACTGAAGGCTTAAAAGACAGCAAGTTTTATTTAGAACGATATTTCAGATACATTTATTCTATTTAAAAAGGCTGCTTTTCAACTAGCAAAATGTTATGCTTGTTTAGTGGGAGTTGTGTCTTATTCTAGGCATTTATTTACTCACTGTTGTTCATTAAAAAAGATAATAAACAAGATAATTTAGTATTGAAAAGTTAAAATATAAAAATAAGGATTGCAGTACTTACCAATTTCAGTGGAGTCCAAATAAGGACTTGTAGCTTGATTAAGCAGTGTTTCCTACCTTGTTTGTTTACCTTTCAGAATCCCAAGTTGCGGGTATGAAAATATAATCTTTATATTTTGATTCAACTTGTTTTTACGGTCCTCATCTCCCTTCCAGATAGATAATATAGCATATGAACTGGATATTCACTACTTCTAGATACATCATATAGCATATGAACTGGATACTCACTACTTCTAGATACATAATATAGCATATGAACTGGATATTCACTACTTCTAGATACATAATATAGCATATGAACTGGATATTCACTACTTCTAGATACATCATATAGCATATGAACTGGATATTCACTACTTCTAGATACATAATATAGCATATGAACTGGATATTCACTACTTCTAGATACATCATATAGCATATGAACTGGATATTCGACGGGGATTCAAACCCGCGACCCTCGGATTACGAGTCGAAGCTCAATGGAGCTTCAAGTTATCCAGGAGCGTCAAACAGCGACTGGAGAGAGCATCCTTATTGACTAAAGACCCTCGCTTGTGTGGAAATGACTGGATCTTTCAGCAGGGCAACGCTGCAATCCACAATGCCCGCAGGACAAAGGACTGTTTCATGGCGAATAATGTGATTCTTTTGGACCCTCCAGCGTGTTCGCCCGAACTGAACCCCATTGAAAATGTTTAGGGGTTGATGGCAAGGGAAGTCTATAGAAATGGACATCAGTTCCAAACAGTGCATGATCTTCGTGAAGCCATCTTCACCACTTGGAATAACATTCCAGCCAGCCTTCTGCAAATGCTTATACCGATCATGCCAAAGCGAATGTTTGAAGTTAATCGCAATGACGGCCGTGCAACTCACTACTGAGACTTCTTGTTGGGCATTTCCAACACTGTTTAGGATTTCTTATTGGTATGGTCTTAAACTTTTGATCAGCTAGTATTTAGGCTAATTTTATAGTGGTCACATTTTTCCTATTAAATGCTATAAAAGTTTTTTTTTATTTTCCCTTTTCTTATTTTCATCTTTCGAAGCTCTACTGAAATAAGTGGTTGAGTCTGACAACGAAAAATGCATATTTTTTTCTTTTTGTTCATTGGCCTTAGGATTTTGGCCAGCAGGGTGATTAGTGGTTATACACTTATAAAAGTTCGGATATTTTAAATATTAGACTGTCTATCACGAAACGCACATACAAATTTCTAAATATTGTGTTTATTATATATTCACAAGACTAATGAACTCGTATCAGTTGTTGTGGCAACACGTGACATTTTACACGAGTAATCACAGTTTTCCTTATTTCAGAAAATATACAAAACATTTGAAAACTAAATCATTCATATACTGTAGTTACAATTTAAAACTGACATTCAGTATATAAATTAAGACTTGTAGATTGCTGTACATACTCATACATTACAAGATATTTAAATGTTTGATAGTGTTGATAAAACAAGGGTATTAGACACGTATAGACAATGAATACGCCAGTAAAACGTATTTCGATCGTTTATATAAAACGTACATGCCTTTCATTTCACGTATTTTAATTCCAGTATGTTTACAATCCAAACGGGTTGTTACGTCCATTATGCTAGGTTTCGATCTGAAACTCGCATATTTGTTATTTAAATATAGTACACAAAGTTAGATTCGTAGTCTTAACTTATCGAAGATGTAATCATTTCAGTGCACAAAGATCAACATCATTTGTCTTACGATTGGACAATTTTTATCTGACATTGAAAGTAATGAATACATGACTTCTTTCAATGCTACACAAATCATACATGATATTCGAAAGAGACCTTTATTAATAGTATTATAATCAACACTTGTCCTATCTCTAAATATAATAAATGAACTACTTACTGTTTACTATTCATGGCTGTGCAATATTTCAATTGAATCAGTTTATGACCTTTTCTCATTAGTCACATTGAAAAGAACATGTTTCTTTCTACATCTTTCAAAACTTTATGTTTCCTTCAACTTAGTAGTTTTTCAAATACACAAAAGAACATCACCGGTATTATAATTCTTCGATTATTTCGCATTACAGATTAATTACGAAAACAGTAAGTATTCTGTGAGTGTGTTTAAAATTCATGTTTGTCATATTTCCCGGAGAACTCTTATTGATAACGAAGCAATTGACGGTTTTGATTAATAAAATATACAGATTTAGAAAAAAGCACTGCAGTATTAGAATGACCAAGTGTATTTCATTGTAACAGGCTAGATGGTCCAAGAATTAAGTGATGAAAGTTTTTGATAAAAATTCGGTGTTTGTCATATACATAGAAACCATCAGTTACTATAATCACTATATAAATTTAATAAGAAACTCTAAATAATATTTACTTTTACAGATTCATAGGTACATCAATTAGACTGTAATTATAGCACACAAAATATTTAATAATAAATTTTACACAGCATATGTCAGTATATACTTGTCCAAAACTATCAGTGTTTAAGTCCATTTAAAAAAAAAACATTCTGCTTAATAGTGTGGCATTTATATTTACTGGAAAATTTTATTAAAATAAAAATAAATTATAATACACTGTCGCTATCTATATAATTACAATATATTTAAAATAGATGGTTCACTGCAAATATTTAGTGATTCATATCAGTGAAATACAATTTTTGTATTTAATGAAACTATACGTTTGTAAAATGCAGTTATTAATGATGAAACATTGTCCCTATCTATGTAAGTTAATTACATGGTCATAGAAAACACTAACAGTGTATACTCGATAACTGACGGCTTAGTGTACAATTATAGCACATTGAACTCAACATAATGTCAGGCTGTTTCAGTCAGTTTAGAGCAAAACGAAAGATATATTTTACTTAATGTCTAGAAACACTGTTTTTATATATGAGACAAATATTTCAAATAATTGAAAATGGTTAGTTTTGATTTCTCTAACAGAACAATAAATTTATTTTAAATAAAAGAAAGGACAAAAGTTCTGTTTGCTTAAACATTTCTATTAATGTTTATTACAATCAGACACAGAACATACTAATTGTCTAAAATATCTTTGGGAACACTCATCGCCTAGCTAATTATACAAAAATATATTAATATATTCTTTCATCTTTACGTCACTTGTTTAGTAATTTATTTTTGTTACAACTAAAACTAATGACTTACTAAACATTTGAAACTATCTCATAAATGTGATCTCGAAAATGTGTCAAAGATGATCACGTGGTAATTTATGTTGTGAGCGACGAATGATGACACCAGTAATTAAAAAGAAAAGGTTGTCACGATTTTAGGACGGCCACGTGTGTTAAGGTGTGCGACTCGTCATCCGAGGGTCGCGGGTTCGAATCCTTGCCACCCCAAACATGCTCACCTTTTCAGCCGTGAGGGCATTACAATGTTACGGTCAATCCCACTATTCGTTGGTAAAAGAGTAACCCGAGAATTGGCTTTGGGTGGTGATGACCAGCTACCTTCCCTCTAATCTTACACTGCTAAATTAGGGACGGCTAGTGCAGATAGCCCTCGTGTAGCTTTGCACGAAATTAAAAAACAAACAATTTTAGGGGATCGTCACGTATTATTTTTTAAAATAATTAGTGTACTAATACCTAAAATAGCAAAACTTACCATTTTCTATAGACCACTTACTCCAAATCATATCATACAGATAAAACAGATAAAACTTTGCTGCCATAAATCTATGTCATTGAAGACTATTAAGTAAAAATAAAATGCAAAGTTCTTTTGATCAGTAACATTTCAGTCAAACTTGACACTTCTCTATTCTTAGGTGGTCATCACGTGGTTACTGAAACCAAAGTTGAAACTAAGGTTGCCCTTGCGTGTAAAAACTGTTGTATATACTTGTTTCATCACAAAAATCACCACAGTACCGAAAATGTAGTTGACAATCACAGTCATAAAATAACTTTTAGTCATAAATCAATTAATTATTCTTCTTTTATTTCAAAACAGTTATATTCCCCTCGTGGAATTTGAAACTGTTACCGTAACATGAATTATCTTTCAGTTACATTTAATGAAATGTGTGAAAATCACCTGAGTTCTATGATTTTATTATAAGAAACCCACTTGTCAACATAATTAACATATTATCTTTATTATATGTATCTCGGACTTAGATACAACACATATTGAAACAGTTCCTAACAGCACTTCAAAATACTCTATTTACGAAATTTCTTATTTAACAATTAAATGTAAAACTTAGTCTTTTGTAGTTAAATTACACACCATGAATATTAGTTTTTAACAAACCTCTATTTCATACAGAAAATTCATGTTTCATCATGAAGAGAACTCGATGTAACATGTTGATATATGTATGTAAATATCATATGAAAATTGTAAGAACAAAACTTTAATATATATAGAAAACTCCTGATCTTATAAAATATTAACATACCCTTCAATGTCGTAATATCTGCAGTATATACTTGTTCGAGTAATTGCCATAAATGGAACATAAAGTAATAAGTTTATTTTTTTAGAAACTACACAAAACATTTGAAAACTAAACTATCTGGTCTTCACATACCACTCTTACATAGCTTGAAATCGATGAAAGTAAAGTGTCACACATACATAGGTATGCTGTCCAACATACATAGGTATACTGTCCATCATTACAGAATAAACTTTGTAACTAAAACTGTATTAACTCTGAATATGAATTTGTATCAAAAGAAACTTACATATTCTCACACTATATAATATTACAGAAAGTTAAATGTATATTCACAATACTTAATGATTCAATAAGAAATTAATTTCTACTTCTATGTTACTACTTTTTTATTTATAGCTCAGATATTTGTCATATCTCAGTATACCACAAAAAGTGATACAGCTAGTTTTCAAACACTACGTGTGTTCTATATATAATCACAGAATACTGTTTAATAATTTATCTATAAAATAAAACGATCAAAACATTTTAAAACCAGAATTTTTTTGTGTATTTGAAAAACAACTAAGTTTAAGTGTACATAAAGTTTTGAAAGAGGTACAAAGGAACATATAATGTTCTTTTCAATATGAATAATGAACAAAGGTCATCAACTGGTTAAGTCACAGCTAGGCGCTGTATGTGTGACCATTTGACACCCTCCATATAATTTTTTCTCGACGTTGATGTCTGACCTTTGTAATTTTTAAACTTCTGTTTCCAGATTGTGTGCATGCAATTTACTTTTAGTATCTTAACTTTAGACAGTCTGGAAGTTCTGGCATTTTAAATAACAGCTTTTATAATATGTGTGTGTGTTGGTGACATCAATATATCCAAAGAGAAAACGTTACACTTGATAACCTATTGTCCAAATAAGCGTCTACATCGTAGACATCAGATATAGGTTCGTTAATTTTATGAACCTAGAAACGACATGTAGGAAGTTATATGTGTGTTTCGTGACTGACAGACTAATAGTTCTGGCAGTTTAAATATTAGTTATTAGTAACTCGTTCACTTACCTATGGAGTGATTATTGGTTATGTATGATTTGTCAAACATTAAGTGTTCTTTAGAACATTAAGAGAAGTTACGTATTCCATACTTTCACAAGAGAGCAAAGAGTTCTAAAGAATTTTTCAATTGACAGATATATATTTTTTTCAGACTGCAATTACAACATGGCAAGCTAAAAAACGTTCTAGCATATAAGTTCCCACCTACAAAGGATATCTTCAACTTTCATGAGTTTCAACGAAAGATATGGATAAAAGCCATAATTGCAGTATATAAGAAGCGAAACGCAAAATACTTTGGTTAACGGAATACCAAAACAAATATACTATGGTCAGTTCTCATATCTTAGTCACAAGAATGGCTGAGTGATATTGCACGTGCTTCTGGTCACCTCGACATTCCCATGTACACTATGCGGTCTGGAACATGGTCAAACATGTCCACAGGACTGCAGTTCTAAGACAGTTGTGATGTCATAAGATGATGGTGCTTATTTACTGAGCACAAACTTAATAATTAGCTGCCAAACAAAGAATCGGATGAAAATAAGTTGAATATAAAGCTAACTTATGTGCCATATAAACCTCAACCACCCAATCCAGAAACGTGCACAAAAATAAAAACAATTGTTTATCAACCTGATGATGATATTTCGTTTGCGGAAGATTTCATGTCACAAATTAAACATTAAACATGTTTATGATATAAGACCCATTGTCTAATACAATAAACTAATGCATAATGCTGAAATATCTCGAACATATTTGAATATGCTTGATTTTAAATTTTTTATGCCGCACTTTCTGAGAGTGTATGTGGCAACAGATTGTTATGTTATGTCTCATGCCATAAACAACATCCATTGTTTATTCAACGTTTCCAAAACATCACGTCAACTATAAAAAAAATTATTTAATTAAAAAGCATACAGACTTATGGCATTGTATGTTGTCATGGCAACTAAGTGTGTGAAAACATATTTGGTGAATATAAAAAAGACGATTGTATTTAGCCATCACGTAACAAAAAAAGAAGAAATATTCAATGAATTTGTATTGATTTACGTTAACTTACAAAAAGTTGTAAGTTAGGACTGAAACTGAAAATTTTGTTTGGTTTTTTCGAACTTCGCACAAAGTTACACGAGAGTTATCTGCACGAGCCGTCCTCAATTTAGCAGTATTTGTTTGTTTGTAATTAATCACAAAGCTACACAATAGCCAATTTGTACTCTACCTACCACGAGTATCGAAACCCGATTTCTAGCGTTGTAAGTCTACATATATTTTGTTGTGCCAATGGGAAAAATTTAACAGTGATACACTAGAGGGAAAGCAACTAGACAACAGCATCCACCGTTAACTCTCAGACTACTCTTCTACCAACGAATAGTGAGATTATCCATCACATTATAATGCCCCATGGTTGAAAGGGCAAGTCAAAGCACTTTAACTATCAGGTCATACCAGGCCCGAAACGTAAAGACAACATATGATAAATTGTAAGGATTGTTTATATATCACGGTTTCCATCGCAATAGGGGCCCGGCATGGCCAGGTGGTTAAGGCACTCCACTCGTAATCCGAGTATCGCGGTTTCGAATCCCCGTCAAACCAAACATGCCCACCCTTTCAGCCGTGGAGGCGTTACAATTAGACGGTCAATCCCACTATTTGGTGGTAAAAGAGTAGCCAAAGAGTTGGCGGTGAGTGGTGATGACTATCTGCCTTCTCTCTAGTCTAACACAAGTTTTGATGTGTGGCACGAAGCCAGATCTTGCTGAAAATTGCCAGATCCATTTGGAAATCTCTTTTTCAATTCCGGAACGACTCTTCTCTGCAAAACATCGATGTACTGTGGTCTTCGCATCATACCTTCTACGATATGTAAGCCGCCGACGCCATAGTAGCTGAAAAAGTGCCAAAACATATTCAAGGGATGTTTTACAAATTGATTAATGTGAGATTCTCGAAGTTTCTCACCTGGAGATCTGCGAACATGCAGACTTCTTTGACCCTGTACGAAGAAATGAGTCTCGTCACTAAATAACACCTTCCTCTATTGTTCTTGCATCCAGTTCTTGTATTTCAGACCCTATTAATACCGTTTTTTCTTCATTGAGTTTGTAAAAAAGATGTGTTTTGACTGGTCTCCTTGCCCTTCTAACGCAATTTTGAATGACGTAATATTCCTCAAACTTTCGTCATATATCCCAAAAATAGATCGACCGTACTGCAAAATACAGCTAATGACGCCGTCTGTGTGAAAAAATGACTATTAAAGGAAATCAGCGGGTCCAGTGAGCCAACACCGGCCGCCATGCTGAAAATATTGTAAAATGACCATTTGTTTCAATTAATTTACACAAGGGTGTACGTTATGCATTCATATATTGTTAAATATTGTTATTGTACAAAATGTGTATCTTTGTAAAATTATTTCAAAAATTGATAATTATGTTCCTCTTTAATTTGCAACATATTTATCATTAGTATGAAAATCAAAATGTTTTGAAAAATTAAAATCGATATTTTATCTTTTGTCTTGGTTATAACAGTTTGACTACTTTTATAATGTATTTTATATGATTATCCATAAGATAATTTAATTTCCAATCTGCTTAAGCTTAAAATAACTTTTTGTTAATTTATGCGAAAAATATTCAACTTTTAGATATTTATCCTATATATCCCATTGTATCATACAGTTGAATGTTATTTAGGTTATACAGTGTGCGTTCAGCCTGGCGTGGCCAAGTGGTTATGACGCTCGACTCGTAATCTTAGGGTCGTGGGTTCGAATTCCCATCACACCAAACATTTTCATCATTTAAACCGTGGGGGCGTTATAATGTGCGGCTAATCTCACTATTCGTTGGTAAAAGAGTAGCCCAAGAGCTGGCAGTGGGTGATGATAACTAGCTGGCTTTCCTCTAGTCTAACACTGCTAAATTAAGGACGGCTAACGCAGATAGCCTTCGAGTAACTTTGCGCGAAATTTAAACCAAACCAGTAATGGCCAAGGAAAACAAACAGTACAACTTTAACTTGTATTACGTCTGTCATCATCTTGAAGGGTCTGAATTCATTTTGAAGTATTTTAAGTGTGATTTTCCGTTGCGGTTATTAAACTCTATACAAACATTTTGCTAAACAAGGTAAATTAAACTGGCATGGTTTGTTAAACAGTTTCCTAAATAAACTACTTAACACAGAAGCTCAACATGGCCAGGTGGTTACGCCGCTCGACTCGTAATTTGAGGGTCGCGGGTGGTTTGAATCTCCGTCACTCCAAACATGCTCATCCTTTCATGCGTGGAGACGTTATAATGTAAGGGTCAATCTCACTATTTATTGCTAAAAGAGTGCCCTAAGAGTTTGTGGTGGGTGATGACGACTAGCTGCCTTCCCTCTAGTCTTACACTGCGAGATTAGAGTCGACTAGCAGATAGCTCTCGCGTAACTTTATCCGAAATTCAAAAAAGCAAGCAATCAATACTTGTCATAATAAATACAATCATTAAAATTATTAAAATTATGCAAAACATATTTTTCAGTATTAAATGTAATGTGATAGATAGCAACGGTGTAATATAACTGACTTTTTTTTAATAAAAGTTTTTCCTACGTTAAAATGAAGGCCTCCAAATTTTCTAAACTTAACATTATCAATCGATAAGAGAAAAATGGACAAAATCAGAATTCTTATGAACGAGACATTCTGTTAATACCTAAACAATAAATATTTGTGAATATAGTTACTGTCAACACATAGGTTGAAAACATAATAGCAAATGTATTCCTTATAACGCGAAGGGTTATAAAGGGGTTGAAGGGGTAAGCCTATTCGATGATGGGGTTATATACAAACGAGATTGTGATAAAAACCGTATCCATCTTTTGTTTAGATCAATTTTTTTTCGCATCAGGCCGGTTTATATTATCACTAGCAGAGAATCAAATTATGGGAGTCTACCAGTACTAAATGGAAGATGCTAAAAAGCTAAAAATCATATCATGATCTTGAGAAAAGCATAAGCGTAACTGGAAAAGTCGTTTTCAAATCTGAATCAGATACTCCAAATTCATACATTCACTATTCATTATAAAATATCTTTTCTTGGAAGGGTTAGCTTCTTAAATGTTGCTAATATATTTGAATCTCATTAGAGGTATTTGAACCAATACTGTATCTTATATGAGTATAGGTGAAACCTTTAACAGCTTAAACACCTTTGTTAACTATTATGTATTTCAAACAAAGGTAAATAACGAAATTTACTGTAATTATTTTAAGAAACGAAATTTTACGTCGAATGATAAACTGGTCTGCTGTATGATTAGCATAAAGATAATATTGCGCACGTACTGTATGAAATTTCACAACTTTTATTTCTAACGATTTGTCAAAATGCCATTATGTATTTTACTGCATATAATTTGGATTGTTCTAAGAGAAATTGAACAGCAACCACTAAATATGTTAGGATCTCTCCGTGTATATGTGAAGGCTTGGCATGATCTGGAGGTTAGAGTGCTGTGGAATTATTATCGTCAAACATGCTCGCACTTTTAGGTATGAGAGCTTTATAATGTTATGGTCAATCTTATTATTCATTGGTAAAATAATAACCCAAAAGTTGGTTGTGGGTGTTGTTGTTTTTTTAATAGCTGCTGTTCCTGTGTTCTATCTCCGCTAAATTAGTACCTTTGTGCAAAATTTAAAAAAAAAATCCACAATAACCTAAAGAAATGGTGAGTACTGTAAAATAAAATCTGTGTGAGAAAGATGCAGGTGCATCCAAGGTGTTTTAACAGTCATAAGTAGATTCTATGCACACAAATAAAAATGTAAATTTGTACATATGTGGAGTGCAGTTTGTTGTGGAAAACATAATAGTAAATCTGATAATGATCTTAGAGGTCTTAAATTGTGTAATTAGCAAAGATATGTCTTGAACTTTGTAATTTGTTTAGTTATCAGTGACTGTTATAGATCAGAGGTATTGTAATTCATATAGTTGTCAGGTTTTATATATGGATGGGCAGAGTTCTTTACAGTAGGTACCCGTGTGTCGTTGGCGATAAATTTCAACAATAAACAAACAGTACAGAGTTCACTTGTTTTAAAATGAGGTATTGAAACAAGACTGGCATGTATACAAAATTTTCATTATACATTTAATCCCCATAGTTGAATTCAGAGTTTTAAATAATTGTCTATTTTCATCAAATTACACACAAGTTTATTTAGTTGCTTTAGAGCACAATTTATAAGACAAATTATTCTCTTCTTTTATGTTGTTGCAATACAGTCACTGATAATTTCACTTACATTACTTTGTTGGTTACCATTAGTTGTAACCAAAGCTTTAAATAATTGTGTTTTATTTTCACCAAAACTCCACACAGGTTTGTTCAATTACATTAGAACACAAATAGTAAGACAAGTTCTTTTTCTCTACTTTGCTGTTATAAGACAATCTTCGATAATTTCTCTTTTTTTTAAAAAAAAAAAAGGTGCTACCCTGTGCTCTTTATGGCTAAACTCATAAAGAACAATGTAGCACTAGCTATTTACCTGCCTAACAAACCAATTTATTTTAACTATATTTTGTACACGTTTTTATAGATTGACAGAAGTCTAAAAGATTCTACACACTATGAGATAATATGATGCAATAATTCTCAATTGAAACAACGAGAAAAACTTTGCAGTTTATAGTAGTGTAATGTAAGGATACAATAAGTACCATTTCACAACAGTTGAACTGCACAATGTATGATTCATACACAGTTGCATAAACAAACCTATTATAAACCATTGTTTTTAAAAATAACTAAATTTAACATTTCTGCTATACTTAAATAAAAACAGCCATGTGTATCTAACAATAAACCTTTCTTGAAGAATAATATTACTATAGTATTTTTTATAACATATTCAAAAACTGTTTTCATTTTATGCACAGAGTATACTCATACAGTCTGTATTGACACTTTTACTCCCCTTTATGGCTTCAGTGCATAAACAGCAGCTCTGGAAGTAAAATACTCACATCATAAGCCTTGCGCTATCAGTTTTGCGCCTTTTGGTGTATGCAAATTTTTGACGGTCTGTCTGAATGATGAAATCATTTCCATAGAAGTAGTTCTAGAATTTCCAGATGGCATATTTGATGGCCAGATACTCTCATTTAATCACAGAGTATCTCTTCTCACAGTTTTTTACTGTTCACATTATGAGCAACAGTTCATTTTCATGCTCTTGCAAAAGTACTGCTCCAATTCCAATCTCCTATGCATCAACCTTAACGATGAATGGTTTGTTTTTAGTGAGTGGCGAACTTTATAACATGTTCTTCCACGTCTAGAATGCTACTTGTTGTGGTTGTTCCCAATTTATCTTGTTGAGTTGACCTTTCTTGATCAGGTCTATTAGTGCAGTGACTTCAGCATAGTTCGGGAAACTTCATATAGTATCTCGTTAACCCCAGAATGAATCTAACTAGCTGCTTGGTCATCAAAGCTGGTGTATCTTGAATGCAACTTAGCTTTTCCTCTTCCAAGGCTATCTATTGGTCAACCACTTTGTGTACAACAAAGTCCAACGTATTACCTAGGTGATCTGATGGTTATACTTGCTGCCCTCACTAAACAGCTACCTGAGTTCTTTTACGTGATCATTCCATCTAATCTAACCGTGTGAGTGTCAGAATGTCGTCCACTTAATATTTGGTGTTGATGATTTTGTGCAGCACCTGCCTCGTTCTGTAGTTGAATGGCACTACTGAGCTGAGTAATCCAAAATCAAATGGCAGCATCTGTCTGGTATCACAAAGACTTTCTTTTATTTGGATTCTGTCTCCATCAGAATTTGCCAAAAGCCTTTACTGAAGTCAGTTTCAGAAAAGAAATTGCCCCATTTATTCTAGCCAGGAAGCGTCTGGGTTACCCATAGGCTTGAAGTCAAGTTTTCTCACAAGGTTCAGCTTTTGGAAATTTATGCAGAAGCGATTTGAGCTCTTCGTCTTCTTCACAATTACATTTGAAGGCTCAATAATTCTTGCTTCAAAATTGCTTCAACTTTATTGATTTGGCCTTTCATTCCACAAGGCATATGGTAGGGCTTCGCCTTGACTGAAACTCTAGTTGTGGTTTCGCTCTTGTGTTACACAAGGTCTGCCTTGCCAGTTCTATCTGCGAAGACATCTGCATACTGGCAAAATAGATTTTGTAGCTTTTTCTTCTGATTGTCAGTCAATTATTCACTGATGTTGACACTATGTATGTCTCGTCTCTATCTAGCAGTTTTATGTCTATTAGGTCTTCACCTTATTCGTGAATTTGCTATTATCAGTTTACTTGTATATGGCGGCCCCACCAACATAACTTGTTTGTTTTTGAGCAAAGTCACATTGGATCCCTGCTATGTCCACTGCAGGGGAATCTAATCCTGGAGTTTAGCACTATGAACCAGTAAATTTACTGTCGTAACTTTATTGTAGAGATAATGAATATTGTAGTTAATATAATTGTTCTTATCCTTTACACATCGCTTAAAAGGATTATAATTCATGAAATTATCGGCATATCTAATACATCGTAAAAATTGCAATTTATGAAGTTATCGATACCTTTTATAGATTATAAAAACTGCAATTCATTTATTCATTCCATATATTTTAGACCGTCTATATTGTAATTTATACCGTTATTTGTATTTTTTATAGAAAGTAAAGTTATTAATTCATGTAGATATGCCCCCGTCGCGCTAAACATGCTCGCCCTCCCAGCCGTGGGGGTGTATAATGTGACGGTCAATCCCACTATTCGTTGGTAAAAGAGTAGCCCAAGAGTTGGCGGTGGGTGGTGATGACTAGCTGCCTTTCCTCTAGTCTTACACTGCTAAATTAGGGACGGCTAGCACAGATAGCCCTCGAGTAGCTTTGTGCGAAATTCCAAAACAAAATCATGTAGATATACAATATTTGTATAAATCGGAAACACTTTAGGTCATGTAATTATTAACAACTTCTATAAATTTGAAGAATTGTAATTCGTGTATTTATCATTAACTTTTATAGATAATAAACATTGTAATTCATGTAAATATTTTTACCTTTTATTCGTTCAAAATACTATAAGTCATGTAGCTTTCAGTATATTTTACAAATCGAATTATTAAAATATTTTAATTCATGAAATTACTGATAGCTTTAAAACGTAATAGAAATAGATATTATTAATTTATCGGTTGTTGTTTTTGAAATTTCGCACAAAGCTACTAAAGGGCTATCTGCGTTAGTCGTCCCTAATTTAGCAGTGTAAGACTAGAGGAAGGCAGCTAGTCATCACCACCCATCGCCAACTCTTGGGCTACTCTTTTACCAACGAATAGTGGGATTGACCGTCGCTTTATAACGCCCTCACAGCTGGGAGGGCGAGCATATTTGGCACGACTCGGGCGCGACCCCGCGACCCTCAGATTACGAAGCTCACGCCTTAACGCGCTAGGCCATGCCAGGCCCTAATTTATCAGTATCTAACAGATCATAAATACTTTTAACCATGTAGATATATGCATGTAACTTTTATAGGTCAGAAACATTGTACACTGTAATTCATCTAGTTATCAGTAACTTTTATAAATCGTTAACTTTTTAATTCGTGTTGTTATATGTAACTTTAATATAAGGTAAGAATTGTTATCCAGTTTTATAGATCGTAAACATTTTAATTGGTAAAGTTTTCTATGACTTTAATCGAGTGCAAATATCGTAATCATGCAACTATCCTTAATATTGTAATTAATGCAATTATCTGCATTTTTATCGATTGTAAATTTTGTAATTATTCGTAAATTTTATAAATCGGAAACACTTTTTTCTGTAGTGTCTGTAATATGGTAATTAATTAACTTATCCGAATCTTTTATAGACCGTAAACATTTTAATAGTCCCAGCATGGCCAGGTGGTAAGAGCACTCGACTCGTAATCTGAGGGTCACAGGTTCGAATTTCCGTCACACCAGACATGCTCGTCCTTTCAGGTGTGGGAGCGTTATAATATTCGGTCAATCTCACTATTCGATGTTAAAAGAGTAGCTCAAGCGTTGACGGTGGATGGTAATGAATAGCTATCTTCCCTGTAGTCTTACACTGCTAAATTAGGGACGACTAGCACAGATAGCCCTAGTGTAGCTTTGCGCGAAATTCAAACACGAACAAAACAAACATTTTATTTTCATTAACTTATAAGTAACTTTAGTATATCGCATACGTTGTGGCGCTTTAAGTTATTGGTGCCTTTAATACATCATATTGGTGCCTTATAAATCGTAAGCATCTTAATTCATCCTGTTATCCAAATCTTTTATAAATACGAAACATATTTTGTGTAGTTGTTCTGAATTTTTATATTATTATAATTTTTAATACTCGCAGTCATTCCTATTTTTTACAGATACCTTTTTTTTTTATAGCAAACCCACATTAGGTTATCTGCTATATCCATTGTGAGGAATCAAACCTCGGATTGTAGCGTTGTCTGTAAACCAACCGGCGTCTCGTGGGGGGAGGATCTCGTAGATCTTAGAACAATATAGTTAATTACTTGTAACATCCACACCTTGTAAACGCTATAATTCATGCAGTTAACGTTTTTCTTTCCGACTTTTTAATATTCATGGTGAGTTAGAAATTGCTTTGTTCGTAAAGTATCGAAATTTGCTCAAACTGGGTACCTGGTATTTCCAGATATTCTCGCCAGGTCTTGAGGAATCGTTCTATCTGTTCACTAATAAATTTTCTTGGATTTGAGTTTATTGCCACAAACGAAATGGAACAATACTTAGATTCACGTGTAAATACGTTTATCATGAACAATGCCACCCTATTTTCCGTACTGATATAATTGTCTTGCTGTATTCATAACAAGTTTAGTTTTGAATTTCGCGAAAAGTTACACGAGGGTTACCTGTGCCAGCTTTCCCTTATTTAGCAGTGTAAGCAGGGAAGGTAGTCAGTCATCACCACCCACCGCCAACTCTTGAGCTACTTTTTTACTAACAAATAATAGGATTGACCGAAACATTATAACGCCACCACGGCTGAAATGGCGAGCATGTTTGCTGTGACGGGGATTCGAACCCGCGACACTTGGATTGCAAGTCAAGTGCTTTATCCTCTTGGTCATACCGGGGCTCATACCAAGTAACTACAAGTCATGAAAACAGCTGATTTTAGCTCATACTTAAAGGAAAGGGATCTTACCGACAAATGTTGATCTTTTTCAGCTTGTTTGTTTATTTTGGAATTTCTCGCAAGGCTACACAAGGACTATCTGCGCTAACAGTGCCTAATTCAGCAGTGTAAGATTAGAGGGAAGGCAACTAGTCATCACCACCTACCAAGTTTGCAAACTATCTCTTTGTTAACCTGAAGACGACCTAAGAAAGTCGAAACGTTGTTCTATACTTTATTTTAATAAACGTTTTAATACCCATCTTGAGATACATTTTTACTTCGAGTGGGTTTCTCGTCACCACGAAAAACTAGTATTTTTTAAATTAAGAAGTCAGCTTTGAAGTTTTATGGATCTATTAAAGTTCATTTCAAATATTCATAGTCTGATTTGTAATAGCAGTTGGACTTCTTAAGGTACTTTCTTTAACACTGATGCTGATTACTGCAGGGCTCTCCCACAGTTAATAGAGGGCAAACTTTCTCAAGGTTCTCTGAAGCCCATTCATGAAGCCTTCTCTCACTTATAGAATTACAATTCGCTCTTTTCCAACAAAACACCCACCTTGATCATGACAAAAGTACTTATTCTGTTTACTCATTTTGATGATCATTCCTCTTGAATTTTATGATGGCTAAAAGATGGAGAATCATTCCTGTGTTTGGAAACATATTTATGCAGTATCAATGTTAATCGTGATAAATTAACACTTTTTATGATTTTACATACAATTTGTCTTGCCTTTCAGTGCATTCAAAATTATTTAACATATAATTATCACACATTTATATTAGTCTCTTGATGGTCATAGTTCTTCATCCTCCCAACACGTTGGATTTCATAGTTATAATGTTGATTGTTTAATCGGTCTACTCATAGTTATAGTGTGACTGTAATTTTAAACATAGAATCAGTTTCAAAGAATACTTAATTATTGGAAGGATTGAAATATTTGTAGAATATAAATACAAAGTATATTAAGCATGTGAAGGTTTTAAAGAATACTTAATTATTGGAAGGATTGAAATATTTGTAGAATATAAATACAAAGTATATTAAGCATGTGAAGGTTTTAAAGAATACTTAATTATTGGAAGGATTGAAATATTTGTAGAATATAAATACAAAGCATATTAAGCATGTGAAGGTTTTAAAGAATACTTAATTATTGGAAGGATTGAAATATTTGTAGAATATAAATACAAAGTATATTAAGCATGTGAAGGTTTTAAAGAATACTTAATTATTGGAAGGATTGAAATATTTGTAGAATATAAATACAAAGTATATTAAGCATGTGAAGGTTTTAAAGAATACTTAATTATTGGAAGGATTGAAATATTTGTAGAATATAAATACAAAGTATATTAAGCATGTGAAGGTTTTAAAGAAATACCATTTTATTCTATAATGTACATCACATAAAATTTTTTAAAAGAAAACAGAGACAGTAACTAATGAACTGTGATGCCAGATCGGGAAGATGCAGGCTTGAGGCCCATAGCACTGAAGTCATGACCTCAAGACAAGAACTTACAGCTTGCAGATGTGGTACGTTGAGAACATTCCAACAGTTTGATAAAATGTGTAATGAAACATGGGATTAGTAAGAAGAATTTGAAAATTTTTCTCTATTTACTTCTTTAAATGATTCAATTTATACAGTTGAGTAAGATTTATGTAACCATAAATAGAAAATTACATAAATCAAACTAAATTCCATTTTAACACACAAAATCAAGTCTCCCAATACCTATTATTTTAAAGAATAGTCAACAAGTTGGGTAATAACCTGGAATTTCTTCCTGCAGCACTCAAGAATTATGTGTATAAAGAATGCCTACAAGAGATTTCATGTACCAATTTGACTCACAATGCTATATTTTCTAGTATCAAAAGATAGGAGTTCATCTTTGGATAAAATTGGGTTGGATACCTTACTTAATTCTTAATTTAAGAACTTTTTGTAAGACTTAAAGTAGATTTAGTTTAACTGAGATTTCAGCACTTTTTCTTTAATGCTCTTTTAACTTTGGATTTATTTCCATTCAGTAGTTTCACATAGTTCCAGTTTACTTTGCTGAAGGGAAAAACACTAGATTGATGAGAGACAGCACACTCAGATCTTACTGCCTTTCCCTCTCTCGTGCAACAATCCACATCAGACTAACATGTCTTTGTTTTATTTATTTGTGATTGTGTTCATGTTATTATTTGTTAATAAATATTATTTTTGTGCACCTTCAATGAATTCATTCATTGTTTCTGGTGGACTGGAGAGATAAACAGATGCACAATCCATAACTTGGTATACTTCATAGCTCCAGTTCATATCCACTGATTACTCTGAAGAATGATAACACTTACTTGGCAAGGATGAATCTGTTTAATGTCAGCAGAAACCAAAGTTTAATATGCTTATATGATTTAATATACTTATTTGAATATCAGAAATATGAATATTTGATGATCCTGATGAAAGTACAAATTACTGTTAAGAGCTGGTGCACCACAATAAAATTTTAACAGTTAAATTACATAAACATAAATTAAAAACTACAAAACCACAATAATTTACTTGGAAAATCAACTAGCAATTAGTGCAAATAAAACAAAAATAGATTATTTGCAAAATTAATACAATATTTACACAATTTAACAGTTTACTTTATGTTAGTTCAGGATGTAGCTTTGTATACACATCCAGCTAACTCTTATAGTCCTGGAGTTAGCAGGATCAACCTTGACAAATGGCCTCAGGAATACCTTGGGGATGTCCTTGTCCATATAGTGTAGCTTCCTTACTAAGGTGAGGTTCCTCCTATGTCATAGCAGCATGTCTGGAAAATGTGTTTTGATACCCATGATGGGCAGAGTACAGACAGCCTACTGTGTAGCTTTGGACTTAATTACAAACAAATAAACTAAGGTGAAGCATCTAATTATCACAGACATCTGAGGAAAGTTTTTATGGTTGTTAAACCTAAATCCTGCATTAGACTTTCTTTTTCTGGTTCCCTGAGGATACCATATTTAAAAAGTGTTCAGACCCCTAACTGCAAACTTGCATCTCCAAACATGGTATACATGCTTATGTATCATGGGTGGGTGTTCTAATATAGTTTGTTTTGGCAACAGACCCTCCTTGAGAAGCTACAGAAGTATATGGGATACTGGAAGAGTTTGATCAGTATATTGGAGTCTTTGTAAATCATGAGGGATTCTTTGACCCATGCAGCAGGTACAGAGGTATTTTATGCTCATATATTCAAATCATAACATTACCAATATCATTTCAATTCTTGTAGAACCTGATGTCATATTTAATACCAAATGAGTATCAATATTATCATTTACATGTATCTTGTTTATATTCTCATGATCATTTGTAATATCTATAGTTTCAGAAATGTAAGAAAAAAAATTCTGAATTTAAATATTTTAATACTGAAGTTGCCTTACCCTCATATTTGTCATAAGTCTACAGAATAGAAAGCATCATCAAAATTTGTGAGCTTAAAGTATGGACATTTTGGTGAAATTTGAAAATACCATCAAGTACAGAAAAATATCCATGAAAGAATAATGTCAAACCACATTGAAAACCTGAAACAAATGGCTGACTAAACAATAAAAATATTTTGGTATATAATTTGTTTTATTGGTTTTTTAAATCAAAGTGATGCTATAAATAAAGTTGTAACATTATACAATGTATGCAAAATACTTTTCTGAGACAAGTACCTAAATCACTTCTTCAGAAAAGTTAAGAACAATTTGAGTTTACTTCTTAATTATTGGGCTTAAGAAACAGACTTAGTACAAGTCTCACAAAATAAAATAAGTTAAGAATTCACAATTCTTGTACAGAAAAATGCAACAAATTTAAGAAAATATAAAAACCTTAAACTCAACTTATGACAAAAAATTATAACACAACAGAAATTATAGTAACTTACTGAACTACAACTGCTAGTATTTACTGCATAGATTACTTTTGCTTCTTTTAATTACTATGACTTAATACAGTAAAAATATTCATAACTATAAAAAAACTGCAATGTTCCAAAGTTGTTTTACCATACACACTACAGTATCACAACATAATAGCTATTCATGCCTCTATTAACTTTTAAAATGCAAGTTAACTCATTAATATAAATACAAAATATACAGACTAGATGTTTCATATGTTGACAATACACAGTACAAAAGATAGATTACTACATATTCCACTTCAACTGCAATGGTAGCATACAGAGAATAAAATAAGACAGTATTAAAATATCCAAAACAAATAACATAGACAGCATCAAATACTCTTAACATTGCTAATACAGAATAACATTTATGCAAAGTACCATATATTAAATAAAAAAGATAATACATGATGAGATGTTTACAGTGGACCATATGTTCTAAACAACAATGCAAACACATAATAAACAGAATAGTCTGTTGTTTTTTGAATTTCATGCAAAGCTACACAAGGGCTATCTGCCCTAGCTGTCCTTAATTTAGTAGTATAAGACAAGAGGGAAGGCAGCTAGTCATCACCACCCACTGCCATCTCTTCGGCTTCTCTTTTACCAACAAATAGTGGGCTTGATTGTAACATTATAATGCCCCTGCAGCTGAAAGGGCAAGCATGTTTGGTGCAATGGAGATTTGAACCTGCAACCTTCAGATTATGAGTCAAATGCCTTAACCCATCTGGCCATGCCAGGCCGATAAATAGGATAGACAATTTAAAAATGATGCATAATTCCAAATAACCCAATTAAAATAATAACAACCTAGTAAATAAGACAGTACAAAATATTTCAGAGAACAGAATAGACAACACCAGTTAACAACTTTTGAAACAACAAAACACACAATAAACAGGATATACAATTTAAAAGGGATTATATGTATAATACGAAATAACCCAATTAAAACAATAACAACATGGTATAAAATATTTCAAAGAACAGAACAGACAGCACCAGTTATTCAAATTAACAATGCTAACAACTACATATTACAAACAATAATGGTAATAAATAATGTGATATGCTGGCATATTATGCGTTTACTACTTTTTATAACAATACAGTCACTTCAGTTATTGATTACTTGTATTCTTCACTGTTATGGTGGCTACACATGATTCTGAATTGCCAAAATTATCTTACTCTGATGGACCCAGTAATCTTCCAAATCCTTCAAATTAAATTACTGATTTTGCCAGCAAATACAGATTTAATTTTGGCTAACAGACAAGATGTCAAAGAAGAGGTAGATAGATCTCTGGCTTAGTCTAGGTGGTATTAACAACAAAACAAAAGTGGATATTTTGGATCTTTGGTGTGGAACAGTCATCTTTGGATGAATGTACCACAGAGTTTGTCAGTAATCTTTACTTGTACAACAGGTAAAGCCACAAAAAGCAGATCATTCATATATGTGAAGAAAAAATTGTAGTCCCTTTATGTTCATAAGTAGTATTCTATTGACTAATTTAGACATGAACTAATACATTGGTGCATTGCAGAAGATAAAGTGTTTCCTGTCCAAAAAATCAGATAGCAATAGCTCGTGCAGTGATCTAACCAAACAAACCAATATAAAAGTTGAAAATTAACATTTTCCTACATTGAAAATGTATATCCAATAATACTTACCTCATCTCAACTTACAGATATTACTTGACTTCCGGGAGTTCTTCCTTGGACCATCTAAGCAGGGTGGCAGAAGAGGTAATTATTATTGGAAACACTTTTTTAATTTATGAAAAATGTGAACTTCTAAAACATACTTACCTCTGCTGACACTTATAGCTTGAATCCTACACTGATAAAGAGGAGCCAATAAGGGCATTTGCCATACAAAAAGCATCTGCATATATCATGGGTGTACCAACAGAAGATTGGCACCCTTGGTGTGGGGGCACCATAATATATTTAGAACATATATGCTCTTTATCCTCAACTTTGTTCCTGTATAATAAATGGTATTATTCATAAGTGATCATTATAAGCTGACCCCACCCAGACTGCCACGGTTTCACTACTCAAAGTTAGAATTAAAGGGTCTTGATCCCTATATCCAATGTTAGTGGCTAGAGCAATTGTAATGCAATGTGACAGATAAATATTTGTAAATGGATCCCATCCTATAGCCACAGAATGACATGTTCCTAGCAACAACAATCACAATAAGAATGTAAGTAATACTGAAATGGATAAACCTTCTCCTCCATCTGCAGAAGCCCAAAAGGCAAAACTCAGCTCAGAATGATAGGATCATTAAGCTTTACTTAACTAAAGGAACAGAATTCATCAGGTTGGGAATTATAAACATCATCCTCATTCTCCAACTAAGTGATCAAGATACAAGCTTGGAATGAGGGAATCATGAATGCAGAGGAAAATAACTCACTAGGTCTGGAATTATGAAGATTATCCTTTCTCACTAACTGAGTGGACAAGGTGGCACACCCATAACTGAGAAGTCTAGAGCATGCACCCTGTACATAAGTAGCACTAATATGGAATTTGAGGCTGTCAAGCAAGCTCTTGGATGGCTTGTCCGAGAATCCCCTGATGTCACTGCAGTCGTGTTTGCCACCGACTCCATGGCAGTGTGCAGAGAAGCCAGAATGGCTGGCTACCTGATGGATGGAGAGAGGCTGCACCTTATATCCATGATAAATCTCCCACCTTTGTGTATATCCCAGGCCACGCTGGTGTCAAGTACAATGACAAAGCTGACCAATTTGCAGCAGCAGCAGCAGAACCAAGAGACCAGATGCCACTCTTGCCTCAAGATATGACACTGGTACCAATCCTACCAACACCTGAAAAAATATCCAGGGATCCAGATAGAAGAGCTCCCAGCTTTGCCCTCTTCTCCAAGAGTAGAGAAATTCATTCTAACACTCATTCTTGACGAACAACTGGAGAAGACATATTCATGGAAGTGCATAAAACTTTGCAAGACTATAACCTTCAGTGGAATCAGCTTAAAAGTGCAACAGTTCATGGAGAAAAAAAACATGGCTGGAGTAAAGAAGGATCTAGTGGGGCTGATCAGGAAACAGTTGGAAGATCTTCAACTCTCAAGCACTCTGTTCATACACTGCATTATACATCATCAAGCACTCTGTGAAAAAGACTTAGATATTTCTTGCATACTGAAACCAGTCATTTTTGCAGTGAACTTCATTCGGGGTCATGCACTTAATCATCACCAGTTCAAGGCGTTTCTTGAAGAAATTTATTCGGATTTCTGTGACTTGCCTTACCAGACGGTGGTGAGGTGGCTCAGCTGTGATAAAGTCTTGTCTCGTTTTTATAAGCTAAGAAGAGAAATAGATATATTACTTGTCGAGATATATAGAGCCGATCCACTTCAGTCGGATCCAGTTTGATTGTCAACATCACATCCTACATGAATGAATTGAACTTGAAACTTCAGGGGAAAAATAACCTTGTCTGTGATCTCTATAGAATCATTAAAGGATTTGGAGAAAGCTGTCATTGTTTGAAGCACATTTGGAAGGAGGAAACCTCTCACATTTTCAGTGTTTCAATGAGCTTCATGCTGGAATCACAGAAGATGTCAACCTGGAGTTTCAGAAAAAGATTATTGGTGATTTAAATAAGCATTTTTAGAGAGATTTTCAGATCTCAACAGAATCGATAGTGACATTCTCCTTTCTCAGAATCCTATTGATTGTGTCATTGATGATGTGCCAGTGGAACTTCAGCTGGAGGTCATTGATTTGCAATGAAATGACTTGTTGAAAGCAAAACACAGAGAGGGGCAACTTATTAAATTTTACAGCTGCACACCTGAAGATGATTTTCCAAAGCTGAAGCAGTTCGCATCTGGTATGGCATCAGTGTTCGGAACAACTTATGTCCGTGAACATTTGCAAGCAATTCTAATGACTGGATGCAGTAATTCCAAACCGAACTCCATTCAGAAATAATAATCCAAGAGTTCACACTGTAAATTGCTTTGTCAATTTGTATTTTGCATTTTTTTTTGCAAAAATCACTAGATAACACAATAATATTCCAAGTATCTTCAAATGATCATAAAACTGGAAAACCTATTAGCATTGCGTTATTGAGAAAAATTGATATTATTGGAAAGAGGTTATTATATACAGTATCAGAATAAGAGGGTGCACTGACATAGGTGGAAAAGAGCTACATATCACCAGTGACAATTAAGTGGGGTATAAAAGACATCTGTGTGATGACTCTGTTGGACTCGTTTACTTTTCACCATTTCTTTAGAGGAGTCTTACTCCGACGTTGTGCTGATCAGACGTGTTATATTTTCTGCAAAAAAACAGGTTTAGTGAAAATCTTCTGTAATCTAGACCTTTGTTTCACAGGGTGTACGTGACCGCCTGTGGGTATTTGGAATAACTACCTAGGCCCATGCACTTTAGATTTTTGAATACTAATTTTGAATATTTATTACTTTAGAATATACCAGGATGACCAGGAAAAGAATCACCTGATCTGCTCGTGAAGCATTATCAAGCTCGGACCAACTAAATCTTCTCCAAGAAGCTGCAGAATGTTGTTCATTCAGCAAACCTGAATCGGACAACATACAAGTCTCAACCGACGATAGCATCAATAGTTCATGTAATTCCCCACAAGATAAAATTACCATCCTCGATTCACCTGAATTTCCTGAACTGCCAAATAAGTCTAAACCTCACCAATCCTCGTCCCCCACCAAGAATGCTACTGATCCAACTCCTTCTGCCAACCTACAACCCCAACCCAAGTTACCACTAGTCGTCATTATTGAGGGCATCCCCATCACAACACGAATCCCCCCAAATCACCTGTGAACTAAGGAAATTATTCCCGCATGTGATTTTCAACCACCTAAGGAGTCTCCCTAGGGGAGGTGTTGTTACACTGTGCAACACTCAAAAAAGTACAAGAGATCTTTGGCCATTTTTATATGCAAAATGACATGGGAAATCCATTATTGGCCTTCTTTTTGTTGAATTAGGCATGGTTTTTGCAAAATTGTCGCTGTATACCCTTTTTGTCATTATTATTAAATAAAATTCTCTACCGCATTGTAAAATGGTTTTCAACCCAAGGCTAGAGACCAATCTTAGTAACACCTACAATGTGTATGATAAATAGCACAGTACAGTTTAAAATCATATTTTCTGGTTTATTATTGTGTGCTTATATTTAATTGAGTTTATCACTTAATACTTTATACTTCAAAGCTTGTGTTTAATGTTATTTATTTTTTTTCTTTCAGATCTTATTTGTTTTCAACAATGAGTGCAAGACAGTGCAAAAATGATCCAAACAGATTCTGTTACATATGTGGGGAATTAACTTTTGCTAAAGAAAAGTGCAGTATTACACACCATATCAAGAAAATGTACAAGGCGTACTTCGTTTGTGACTTAGGAGACCAGGACAAGTCAAAGGCTCCTCATGTGTGTTGCCTTACATGTGTGAAGACACTGAGTGCCTGGTATGCAGGAAAAAATGTTCACATGAAGTTTGGTGTGCCAATGATTTGGCGTGAGCAGAAAGATCACTCTAATGTTTGCTATTTCTGTCAGCAAGACTTTACAGGCTGTACTACAGCAAAGAAAAAAGAAACACATTGTTTACGCAAATTTGCAATCAGCAATGCACCCAGTAGAGCACTCAGAAAATTTACCTGTACCCAAACCTCCAGATCAAGAAATGCAGAGTTCCAGCAGTGCAGATGAACATTCCAGTGGTGAATATGTGGAGCCCAATCATCCAGAAAGTGAGAATAAACCAATATCATTTTCTCAAGAGGCTCTAAATGACTTGTGCAGGGATCTCTATTTAACCAAAGACAAAAGCCCTGGCATCAAGGTTTCAAGACGTAATCTTCTTGAGTAAGGAGTGAAGAAAACACTGTACAGGAAACGTACAGAGGATCTGCCTGCATTATTCACCATGAAGGATGACTTATGCTTTTGTAATGACATCACTGAACTTTTTGAGCAACTGGAAATACCATATGATAACACCAACTGGCAACTTTGCATAGATGCATCCAAGGACAGCATCAAAGCTGTTCTGCTACACAATGGTAACACTCTGCCTTCTGTTCCCATAGCTTATAGCACAATCATGAAAGAATCATATGAAAATCTGAAAGCAATTCTAACAAGCATACAGTATGATGACCATAACTGGCATATTTGTGCAGATTTCAAGGTTGTGGCCATGCTTACTGGCCTTCAGCTTGGCTATACTAAATTTTGCTGCTTCCTGTGCTTATGGAACTCCAGAGCAAGAACTGAACATTATGTACGCAAGGATTGGCTGATCCGAGATGAAATTGAGCAAGGAAACCACAACATCATACACAAACCACTTGTGAAAAGTGATAGAATTCTTTTTACCACCTTTGCATATTAAACTTGGTTTGTTCAAGCAATTTATGAAAGCCTTGGACAAGGAATCCTCCACATTTGCATATCTTGCAGAGAAGTTCCCTTCCCTGAGTCAAGCTAAAATTAAAGAAGGTATCTTCATAGGTCCCCAAATTCGAAACATTGTACTTGATGAAACCTTCATCACACATCTCAAGAGAAAAGAGAAGCTTGCCTTTGAGTCATTCAAGAAAGTTTGTGATAACTTCCTGGGGAACCATCGTTCAGAAGACTATGTGCAAGTTGTGAATGATCTGCTGAGTCATTATCATGATATTGGATGTAACATGTCCCTAAAAGTTCATGTGCTCCACTCTCATTTGGATTTTTTTGCGGAAAATCTTGGTGATGTGAGTGATGAACATGGCGAGTGATTCCATCAGGATATTTCAATGATGGAGCGACGATTTAGGGGAAAATAGAACCCTGGCATGTTGCCAGACTACTGCTGGTGTATAAAAAAAGAAGATCACACTCCACACAAGAGGCTTAGAAGAACAAAAGTTGTTTAAACTGATAGGTGTGTGTTTTTAATTCATAACCAATAAATGTTTTGTTATACCAACTGAATTTTTGTTTTGTTTTTTGTAACTTTCAGTATTTGCAATGTTGTGTTCAATACGTGATATTTTGCAGTATATTATAAAACATATGGTTCATGGTACAGGAAAACGGTGCCTAATCTGGAGGAATAAAGGTCAGATTCAGAATCAGGACAATTTTTGTGATCCAGAAACAAGTCTTACTTAACTTATACTTTTTTTGAACCTGAAATTTGTTGCACAGTGAATTTATCAAATGTGCCGACCCCACAGCTCTGAACAATACTCAAACCATGGCCAAGTAATGCCTTTAATGGCGAACATATCAGCTCGGCGTCTCAGGAAACCAACTGCCAGGCAAGGAAGTTGTCATCTGAAGTGTCCTGTTTGACATTTCCTTAGAAGAAGTCAAGGAAAAACTCATAACTCAAAGCATTATCATCAACAGAATTGACCGTATTAACACTCCTTCGAAAATTGGGGCCTAATAGGCTCCAGAGGCTAGGATATGAAAGGTTATTAATATTAGGCTAATAATTTTGTATTTAAATGAAATTGCCATTAACTGACCCTATCTCTTTATATTTTAAGGAGCAATAATATTTTGACTTTTCAGACATTTGCGAAATAATACAGGTAAACATCGATATAAAACGCATCGATAAAGCTCGATAATCAGTTGGGCGCAATGGGGTCTTAGGCCCCAAATTTTTTGGGGTTTCTACAGAGGCCGCCGTTTAATATTACCACTGCTTAATGTAATCAGCCGGTTAATGTGATCAAAATCAAAACCAAATCCACTTCAATCTTTTTGTATGGTTTTCACCGCATATTGTGATCAAACTCCGCCCTGCATGTAATAATTCCTGGCGCTGTCAACTGCAGTAAAGTACATAATCTGCCAGTCATAGGATAGCTCTCAGTGCGTAGGCAAGAAGTATCAAAACTTTATTTTCATTAAAACCACAAGTCATCCTTGATCGACCAATGGATGACGAAGGATGAGTCATATACACTCATACACCAGTGACAGTGGCATGAAGTGCTGCAAACGATAGCGTCAATGTTGAAACCATATAAATTTCTAAGAAACAGCTTGCTCCCCAGAAGCTTTCAGACGAAATAGTTTCTTGAAATCTGTGATGTCAGCTATTCCCTTTTATTCTAATATCGCCGAATAACTGAAAGGTCTTGTAACACCAGCTCAGAGGCAGAATTTCGTCGACCGAATCAATTTTGACGTGAGTGAATGGGATAGTGACCATCCGGTGGCGACAGACTGCAATTTTCATATTTTTTCAACATACAGCGTATTTATACCCATGGAGAAGAGAGGCACCAAAAGGAATGCTTACACAGTACAAGAGAAGATACAGATTGTGCAGCGAATCCGGAACGTGGAAGCAAGGACCAAGATTATGAAAGAAATAGGAGTTCCAGAATCTACACTTCGAGGTTGGCTGAAGAATGAAAATCAACTGAGAGAATTCTGCAACCAGGTAGACAGAATGACAGGACTACAGAGGAAGAAAGCCAAGACAGCAGCAGACCCAGCAGTGGACATGGAAGTTTATGATTGGTTTGTGAGACTTGAGCAGACAACATTCCCATCTCAGGACCCATGGTCCTTGCAAAGGGAGAGAAGACCTACCAGCAACTATACCAGAAAGAAAATTGGCAGCCCAGCCATGGATGGCTACAGAGATTCAAGGAGCGGCACGGCATCAACCAGATCAAGATTTGTGGAGAGGCAAAGTCGGCAGATATAGCAGCAGCAGTGGAATTCATCCCTCAACTACAGGATTACATCAAGGAGAATAACTTGGAACTGAACCAGATCTACAATTGTGATGAGACAGCACTTTACTACAAGGCTATGCCAGATAGGACATTCGCACTTCGGACAGAGACCCAGACATCAGGATACAAGCAAGTCAAAGACAGAGCAACTTTACTTTTCACCTGTAACTAGAGCGGCACCCACGAGATTCGACCACTACTCATTGGCAAGTTTCGACAACCAAGATGTTTCCATCACCTCAACATGAAGACACTACCACTTGACTACAACAGCAGTAAAAACGCATGGATGACAGCAACAATCTTTGAAGAATGGTTTCATCAGGAATTCGTCCCAGCACTCAGGAAGCACCTCAGAACACAGAAGAAAGAAGAGAAGGCCGTACTACTATTGGATAATTGCCCAGCACACCCGCTGGCAGAGAACCTCACCAGCAGAGATGGAAAGATTACCGTACTCTACTTACCCAAAAACACCACCAGCAAGATTCAACCACTTGACCAAGGGATCATCGCCAGCTTCAAGAGAGAATACAGAGCTCAACTGGTCAAGGCCATAGTCGATGATATCAGCAACGTACCAGAGTTCTTCAAGAAGATGACCATCAAGGACGCCATCTACATGAGCAGCATAGCATGGAACAAGATAAGCCAGAGCACCATCATCAATTGTTGGAATAAAAAACTCAAAGAAGCAGCACCAGAACCACAACCAGAACCAATAGAAGAAAGAGATGACATTTTCCATGGATTTACAGCAGAAGAAGTAACAGAGGCAGAAAGGAAGTTTGTAGACTACCAGGATGGACTCCCCTTGACAACCCTTGTGAAGCAGTGGGCGAGATTGACGAGTAGCACCAGTTACCCAGCCACCCCTCACAGATGAAGAGATCCAGAAAGCAATAGAGAACCCAGCGGCAGCACCCACAGATTTTACCACTCCAGATAAAGAAGAAGAAGATGACCCCATTCCAGAAGAACTCAGGAATTGCATCACCTCAACTCAGGCAGTACAGTACACAGAACAACTTCTATATTGGGCAGAACACCACAATCTAGGAATTTGCAAGATACTACAGATCCAGGACCTAATGAGAACTGCGAAGAGGATCTTGAACCAAGGAGGAAGACAACAGACACTTTTGGAGGCTTTTGAATGAAAGAAGACTACTGAGTAACTATAAATTTGTGCATTTCAACTTGTTTTATGTGCTTACTATATTTTATTGTTATTAAATTTTTGAAAAATCCGTTTTTGTTTCAGTACTGAATTCGTATTTTAAACTTTGCCATGACATTTTTTTATCTGGTAATTATTTGACTTCAGTTTGTACTTAGATTTTAATAATTAGTAAATAAATTATCAAAATTAATTACTATATGTATTAACTTTTAAAATTGAACTAATTTTAATCAGCGTCTAATCGTAAAAACGATCACGTGATTGCTCTGACGGAACTACTTTTAGAATATCAGCCCCCATCAAAGTAATGAATTCAATAAATTTCTTTAGAATTCTGCTTTTTACATTTAATTTCAGTCTTAAAATTGAGTTTAATAAAAAAAAAATGCTATATCATTGGTGTAAGTAGTTTTGTTTGTTTTTCTTTATTTCACTACAAAACGCGTAAATTTTGCATTATCGCTCACCCCAAGGGTAAAAAAAATATATAATCAAATCGGTATAAGGCGCAATCAGATACAGCGCGGTCGAATTTTTTGGACCCCAACTAGCACCTTATATCGATGTTTGACTGTATTTATAAAAATTTTTTAAAACATCCACTAAGGGTATTTTGGGGCCTATGAGGCCCCAGATCAAAAAACATAAAAATGACTATTTATTTCCTGAATAATTCTAGAACAGGGCTGGGCAACCGAAAAAAGCAAATTATAGTAAAAATATATTAATTTTACAACTTCTTTTCAAAAGATGGATATTTAGGATAATAACTCTACTCCAACAATAATTGTAGACGGTCCTGATTATTGCCTAGTTTGCCCACGCCTGTTCTAGAACATTCTAGAAACTTTACCGAAGTATTTAGAATAATCTAGAATATTCTTGAAGCTTCTAGATTATTCTAGAAGAATCCACAAATCCTATATATATAGGAGCTGAAATCTTCAAACCATGTCAAAAATGATATCTCTTGATGAAGCTGTACATTTACTGACAAAACCATCCAACGATGAAAGTGAACATGATAATCTTGAAGACTACTCTGAAAGTTGTGATGATGATCCTTCTGAAGCCGAAAATGATGAACAAATCGCGCCGTACCCTTCTGAAAGTGAAGAAAGTAATCAAGAAGATCTTACTACGATGCCAGTGAACGAACTTTTGTCCAAAGATAAGAATTTTAGTTATTCAACAACACCTTCAAGGATCAACAGGAAAACCACAGCTCTCAATATATTCAATGGGAACCCAGGCATTACCAGGCAAGCTGCTCCAAGAGTCTCTACACCCTTCGAAACATTCAAAATTTTCATTTCTGATAATATAATGGAACAGATCATTCACTCAACAAACACTGTCATGAAAGAACCAATTTTGAAGAAGACCTCTGGAAATGGATGCAGCTAATCTTTTCTTTGGAATAAGCAAATCCAAAATGCATCGATAGGCGAAATGTTTTCAACCGAATTGGTTTGCCATTTTTTGAAAACTGATTACACAAGACAAATTCAAAAAAATGTGCTCAAAATCAGATTTGACATCCACTCTCAAAGAAATAGAGAAATCAAAGATGCCGTCATCTCTGGAGTCTGGAATTTTTCATTGAAAATTGCAAAACAGTTACAACCCAAGCGAATACCTGACAGTGGATGAACAACTATGTAACATCAAAGGAAGAGTTGGCTTCAGAACATACATTCCAACAAAGCCAGGCAAATACAGAATAAAGATTTGGTGCCTAACAGATGCAAAGACAAGTTACCTCCTCAACGCTCAAATTTATACTGGAAAGGTTGGAAATACGACAGAAACATATCAAGGAGAAAGAATAGTCAGAGAACTGAGTCAGCCATTTCTTGGAAAGGAAGGACTATAACGACAGATAATTTCTTCACAACAATGACACTTGCCAAGTACCTACGAACAAAAAGAACAGGACTTGTTGGAACCATACGAAAATCAAGAACCTTCCTGCCTCCTGAAATAAATGCAAAATCTAGAGAGTTATCACCAAAGTTTTTCTACCATGACAACATCACTCTTCTCGGGCACTCAGACAAACCAGGAAAATATGTGCTACTACTGAGTTTTCAGCATCAGTCTGGTGAAGTAGAAGAGAATGAAAAGCCCAAATCGTCAATCTTTACAATGCAGCGAAGGCAGGTGTCGACACTCTCGATCAACTGGTGAGATATTATACAACAAAGAGGCGATCAAAGCTGGTCAGTCAGCATATTCTATAACATTCTAGATCTTGCTACGTACAATGCTTTCGTTCTATACTCGACAAAACATCCGGAATTTCTTCGTCAACATAAATCAAGAGCCAGAAGAGAATTTATACGGCAATTGGTGCTTGAAATCAAAGAAATTTACTGCAAAGATAATGACAAAACAACCTCATGTGAACTGCCTGCAAAGAGGGCAAAAAGAGGACGATGCCATTTGTGCGGCAGATCAAAAGATAAACAGTCGAAAATTGTTTGCTCAAATTGTAAAAAAATGTTTGTCAGAGCCATTCTAAAGTTGTTTGTAATGAATGTTGCTAAATCACTGTTTCTATTGGAAAATATATGGGGCCTGATAGGCCCCAAAATCACTAGTGGATGTAAATATTTTTTTCGTAGGAGTGTTAAGTCACCCAAGACTGGCTTACCCACTCCATTAGTAAAAATCAGTATCTCCAACGAGAAAGTTGCTGAAAAAATACTGACATCAGGTGCCATCCTTTACTACAACCATCACCAAGTAGAGGAAATGAGAAACACTACCCCCAGATTAATCCAGTGCTTCAAATGCCAATGATTTGGGCACACCGCGACAGCCTGCAGATCACTTGTCTGCTGTATCAGATGCAGTGGCCCACATCAAGTTTCCGCGTGCCCTAATGAAAGAGAGGCCACCCAATGCACTAATTGCAAAAGACCCCACGCCTCATCTTACAGTGGTTGTCCCACATTTCAAGCTGCCTTTTGTACACAACAGCCTTCATTTGTCAACCCACAAATCTTCATCAATGCCACGAAATCTATCTGATTTGCCTCACCTTTAGTTTCTGATCCCAACGACAATTTACCAACCAAAGAAGGTCCACTCCTGTACAAGTACCTAACCTCATAACCAAGAAAACCTATGCTGAGGCAACCAATGTAATTGATAGTAGAAATCATAGTTATACTCAAAAACAGTTCTATGATGTTGTCCAAGTAATTGTGACAATTATCACCGATGTCTTAACTGAACTATGTGAGAAGAGATTCGACGCAGATCATGTAGCCCTTCTAGCATTAAAGAGTGCCAGCAAATTCCTCGGTACTGATGAACTCCTGAACCCTGTACGTCTTGGCATCCAACTCGAACAGATTAAGAAAAATCCTTCCTGGACGTCATGTAAAACATCCTTCCTGGACGACATGTAAAACATCCTTTCTGGACGTCATGTAAAACATCCTTCCTGGACGACATGTAAAACATCCTTCCTGGACGTCGTCTCCCCTTCTCTTCTTTTACATCCTTTTCTTTAAATGGTAAACATAATCCATATTAATGTTCGCGGAGGTTTACATCACAAAAAATATGAAATTTTCCAGTTACTAACAAGAACAAAAACGGATATCCTATTTTTAAGTGAAACACTACTAAAAGATAAAACTAATTTTAGTATTCCTGGCTATAATATGAAACACTTACCCCTTAACCGTAATAACCGAGGTATTGAAATACTATACCTCAATTCTTTGGTAATCTCCTTCCCCAAACTTAATTGTGCTACTGATAACAAACTTATCATCTGCCAAGTTCAAACCTCATCAAGTCCTATTACATTAATTGCTATACATGTCTCCCCACGAACGAAACCCAATTTAAACACTCTACAACAGATCTATAACTCATTTCCAAACTCGATTACCATTGGCTACCTCAACAGTAAACACACTGACTTCAACTGCCGTAACGGAATCATACAACATAAATTCATAGAGGATAATAATTTTGTCACTTTAAACAATAACCAAGCTACCCACATGCAGAATAATGGTAACAAAGATATCCTTGACTTAGTAACAGCCCCTAGTAGACAGTCTCGACACATAACCAACTTCCAAGTTCTTGACAACATCGGTAGTGATCACTACCCTATTTACATTCAAATCTTTCCGAATCTCTCACCCAAATCAATCACACGTCCACCACTGCCCGATTACTCTCACATTAACTGGACTCAACTTAATAACCATATCAAAAAACAGGTACCTCTAACTAAGACAGTTGCCTCGTGCGAAGCTGATATAGATGATTATGCAACCCAAATCACCAATGCCATTAATCAAGCTACTCTAAATACCATACCTAGTACACAATACAATACTAACCCCAATTCTTGGAAAATTAACCCTGACTTACATCAAGCAATCATTCAAAGACGCCGACTACGGTGACAGCTCATATCCTCTCGTAATCCAACCATAAAAACCCAGATCAATAATACCAATAACAAGATCAAAGCCCTGATTAAAACCCTCCAAACCCATAATTGGAACAACTTTTGTGATTCCATCAAAAAATCTTACCCAAACCCAACCCTATTCTGGAGAAAAATTAAATCCATTGCTAATACACAACCTACCAACAATTACCCTGACATCATATATAACAATATTTCAGCAGCCTCTGACCTCGATAAAGCTAACCTATTTGCTCAATACTTTACAAACACCTTTGTCACCCCTGATATCTCATCCTTTGACCAATCCCCCTATCACCGAAATACCCAAACTGTGAAGTCAAACCCTGCAATGTTCTACCCCGATTTCCCATTAATCTTAAACGAGATAAACATCCCCACTCTTATTACACTCAACCCATAACTAGGATTGAAATCAAACTTATCCTTAAAAAAATTAAAAACAAAGCTCCTGGACCTGACAGCATTAGTAACCAAGTTCTTAAAAACCTGTCCAATACTAACCTTAATCACCTAGTCTCAATCTTCAATCTATCTCTGTTCTCAGGAAACTACCCAAACTTATGGAAATCCGCTTTAATTAAAGTCATACCCAAAAAAGATAAAGATCTTTCTAATCCGAATAATTACAGACCGATTAGCCTTCTAAACACCCAAGGAAAACTTATGGAAAAATCCATCACCAACAGAATTACTTGCTACCTCGAGACTAACAACTTAATCAACAAAAATCAAAACGCCGGTAGGAAAAACAGACAAACCACTGACCACCTCGCTCGTCTCACAGAATCAGTATTTAAAGGATTTAACAGGAAACAAACAACAGACGCTACCTTTCTAGATGTTCAAAAAACATTTGACTCTGTCTGGCATGATGGCCTACGCCATAAAATTTTAACCATCGGCATTCCACATATTTTAGTCCGCTGGATATCCAGCTCCCTCACCAATCGTAAGGCAAGTATTAAGATAAACAACTCAATCTCACACCCATTCAGCTTTAACGCAGGCGTGCCCCAAGGTTCTCTACTCAGTCCAATACTATACAATTTTTATATTAATGACATACCTTTTCCTTCACTAAACTCAACCCCCATCTCCCAATATGCAGACGATATTGCTATTTGGAGCACCTCATGCAACCCCCATACTGCAGCCTCACGAGTTCAAACAACCCTTGATACAGTATCTCAATGGTGTAATAAATGGCATGTCATCTTAAATCCCTGAAAATCGCTAGCTATTGCCTTCTGCAGAAAAGTTAACAAGTATAAGAAAAAATTCAAAAACATTAAGCTCAACCTCAATAAAACTGACATTATTTTCACAAAGTCTATAACCTTTCTAGGCCTTACCTTAACTCATAACCTTTCCTGGACTCCACACTTCCAGAAAATTGCTACCCGAGCAAGTAACAGAATCTTCTTTCTGAAACGTATTAGCGGCACGAACAAAGGCTGTTCTCCCAGAACCATTATCACTATATATAAAGCATTCATTAGACCCCTGTTAGAATATGGTTATACAGCCACATGTAACATGACTGAAAGACAATACTCAATATTACAAAACCTGCAAAACCGCACCATTAAAATTGCTTACCGTCTCTCCAACTACACTCCCACAACCTACCTCAACTCCCTAACTCAACTATTACCAATTAAGGATCAATTCATCAAACTTACCAAATGCTATTATACTAAAGCTGCTGATAGAAACCTCCAAACTCGTCAATTATTCCGCGAATAGCAGATACCCCCCATACCTGGACTAAGTACACTTCACCAATAAACCGGATCACTAACCACAGTGACCAGTACTAACCAGTAATGTTAAAACAGACAATATAGTGTTATCCATTTACATGTCAATAATGTTTCTTTTCAACATTCTAGGTTGGGCACTGGGTGGGTATTTTTTTCGGCGTCCATCCAGTGAATGTGGTTTTTTCCGAGTATTCTGGTATCCCCAACATCTAATTTCTCGCCATTGGATCCCAGGCACCCTGGCCCTGAAAAGACCATCTGTCTCTACTCCTATCTCTATCCACCCTTCCCTTTCCTTTCTCTCCACGTATTAATCTCTCTATATCCCGTTTTTTGGTTCTATTTTAATCTTTCTCTCTCTCTCACTACTCATTTCTCCCTCTATGCCACCAGTCCCTTGAAGTAGGTGTGACCTGCTGCAGCCTTGGTCTAGCAACCCATGATCAAGAAGATTTTCGACCAAAGCCGACCAGGCCAGCTCTCCCCCTCTTCAACTCTTAACTTTCATATTTTATTGTTATATTCAGTCATACATCAGTCAATTCCTTCTTCCTGTTATGTATGTGACATTATTAGCCAATCAGCACTTAGTATTTTGTATGTGCGAGGCTATTCTAAATAAAGTACAGAAAGCTGCGGCACGTCTGAGTTTTGTTGTTACTCGATAACAAGTGTTTTATGAGAACCCAAAGACATAACATGGTATCAGAAGTGGAAGTTTTATTTAAATTGTGCCTTAGAAGCGACACACAGTCAAGATAAATACAAACTTTACATTCACAAACTGTAAATTGACATAATCGTACGAGATACGATTCTCGAGGAAACACACGTGTTCTACCCAGAAAAATGGCGAAGGCAAGTTTCAAGCCACCTGTTTTTAATGACAAGACGAATGCTAGTGCGGCATGGAAGAATCTCAAACAAGATTTGCGGATTTTCTTCATGGCATCAGGGTTATCAGAGGCAACAGAAGAACGTAAAGTGTCTATATTGTTGTACACACTTGGGTCGAAATACAAGACAGTTTTCGACAATTTTGGACTGACAGAAGCTCAACAGAAGAACTATAAACATGTAATCAGAGAATTCGACAACTATTTTCAGCCAACCAATGTAACAAAGTTGTACATGAAAAAGTTTGAGGACCGAAAGCAGCAACCAGGTGAGACTGTGTCCCAGTATATCAGTGCACTTAGAGAGATAGCACAGAACTGTGAGTATGGTGATACTCTCGAACAACAGTTGTGTAAACAAATCAGCATAGGCATTAGTGATCGAGCATTAAGAGACAGACTGTGGTCAGAGGATCTGACACTGAAACAGACTACAGAGAAATGTCATCACCATGAACAGAAACTAGAATCACTGAAGGAAATCGAAGGATCCACAAGTATCGTAACAGATGTAAACTATGTACGTCGAGGTCAAAGCAGAGGTCGTAGTCGCCACAGAAGTCAAGGTTCCAGAAACCAGCAAAGACGAGGCACACAGGTCTACAGAGGAGCCACGACACGGAGACCGCCACAGAGGAACTGTAATCGGTGTGGAAAACTACCACATCACAGTCAACAAAGATGCCCAGCATTAGAGAAAACTTGTAATTATTGTAAATTAAGAGGTCACTTTGCTGTCATGTGTAAAAATAAGAATAGAAATGTACATTTTGTAAACACATGTGATGATTATTTTCAAGATGTCAATGATTATGATGATTGTTATGAAATGTGTAATGTAGAGGAAAGTATGAATTCTTTGAATATTTACTCCATTGGTGTAAACAAACCTACTGAGTATTGGTCTGTCATATTAAGTACCCCATATGAACAGGGTAAAGGTGCAGTGCGTACGAAAATAGACACACAGGCAGAGTGTAATATATTGAGTAAAGTCATTTGATCGCATGGCACCTCATGGTTCATTATCTTTGTCTAAGTCACAGGTAACAATAAAAGCATTTGGTAATCATAAGATCACACCTGTTGGAAAACTACATTTACTGTTATTCACAAAAGCAAAATGTATGATATTGATTGTGAAGTTGTTGATGGTGATTTACCTAATCTTCTTGGAGGTGAATGTAGTACTAAGTTGGGGTTAATACAAAAAGTAAATGCAATTAGTACTTATGTACAAGGTAAATACTTGCATGATCAGAGTTCACAACATAGGCTACCTCCAGGTCCCGAGATTCCCACTGTTCAAAGCCCCCCCTCATGAATCAACACAAGTACGCCCCCCTTCGGTTGATAAATCAAATAAGTGTACTAAAACCCAGACTCAGTCAGACTCCGAGTTCCTAGCCCGGGTTCCTAATATAAACAAAGTGCCACAGAGTATTCGTGAAATTTTGCTTCAGTATAAAGACAGATTTCCCACAGACAGAGTAGGCAAAATACCGGGGAAAATGTACGTTGTCTATTGACCCAGATTACAAAGATGGCCCTGTGTCACAGGCTGCTAGGCCGATTCCTGTAGCGATGAGAGACAGAACCAAAGTACAGTACAGGGATCATTTCGAAAGTACCAGTTGGTATACCGACACCGTGGTGTAGTCAACTACATGTTGTACACAAGAAAGACGGAAACTCAGTGAGAATTTGCATTGATCCTAAGTTTCTTAATAAAGCACTACTGAGAGAATACCACCCTATCAATACACTAGAGGATGTACTTACCCGTATTAATGGAAGCAAGTATTTTACCGTCCTAGATGCGAACATGGGATACTATCAGCTACAGCTCGATGAGAATAGTCAGTTACTCACCGCTTTTAACACTCCGTGGGGTCGTTATATGTACTTACGTTTGCCGATGGGAATTAAGTCGAGTCCTGAATTGTACCAAAGAGCGATGGAAGAAATATTTCAGGAGCATGATCATGTGAATAACATTTTTGATTATATGCTACTCGATACTGTTACACTACCTGAACAATGTAAAGTGCTACGCAACACGTTGGAAACCGCTAGACAAAATGATGTGACATTTCGACTATCAAAATGTTTGTTTGGCCAGCCAGAGGTAGACTACACAGGTCATGTGATCACAGGCAACGGCATCAAAGTTTCTGATGAAAAAGTGCGTGCAATACATGAAATGCATACTCCAACCAATAGCGACGAAGTAAGAACACTGCTTGGAATGGCTACGTACCTGTCCAAATACATACCTAATTATTCTGATTTAACTGAACCTCTACGAAGTAGTCAAGAAGAAGACAGAAGAAACTCATGGATTCTATTTTGATGTACCACAGCAGGAGGCGTTTTCAAAGCTCAAGACTGCTCTCAGCCAAGCTCCAGTTCTGAGATATTATGCACTTAATGAACCGTTGACATTGTCTTGTGACGCATCACAAGGTGGACTAGGTGTTGTGATATTACAAAACAATCAACCAGTTGTCTATGCATCTAAAACACTAACACAAACAGAAAGAGCGTATGCACAAATAGAGAAAGAACTATTAGCAGTTGTATTTGGTTGCAGAAAATTTCATCACTTGTTATATGGCCGAAATGATTTCACAGTGGAGACAGATCATTTGCCATTGGTCTGTATTCAAGACAAACCATTGGGACAAGTTCCGTTACGACTACAGAAAATGCTTTTAAAACTACAGCCGTAGAACATCAGGTTAGTCGGAAAACCAGGTAAAGACATACCTATCGCAAATGCATTGAGCAGATTTCCAGTGAAAGATGAATATTCTGGCCTGGTAGATGATATGCGAGATTGTCAAGTTTTCGCAACTGAAGTCGCAAGTTTGTCTGCATTCACCAAAGAAAAGCAACAAGAGCTAAAGATCGCAACAGAAAATGATACAGAATATCGAATTCTCAAAGAACAGATTGTGAAAGAATGGCCCGAAAATCGAGACGAGGTACCACCAGAAGCAAAGCCATATTGGGATTTCCGAGAAGAGCTGACAGTATATGATGGTATATTATTCAAAGGAGAGAGAGTCATGATACCAAGGTCAATGAGACATAACATACTGAAACTCGTACATCAAAGCCATCAAGAAGTTGTGAGATCAAAGCAGCTTGCACGTGACATTTTATTTTGGAAAGGAATGAACAAACAAATCGAAGACACTGTCTCAAAATGTACCACATGTCAAACAATGAGAAATGCACAACAAAAAGAACCGATGATCAGCACACCTACACCAACGTTGCCATGGCAGTATGTTTCAACAGACTTATTTGAAAACCAAGGAACACATTATCTAGTAGTAGTTGATCATTACAGTGGATATTTGGAGATCAATGAATATGAAAAAGAGATCACATCCGAACAAACAGTTCAGAAATTGAAGAAACTTTTCGCTACGCATGGCATACCTCAGATTGTGTATTCGGACAATGGTCCACACTATGATGCTAAAGAGTTTAAAGATTTCAGTCACATCTGGGGATTTAAACACCAAACATTCACAAGCAAATGGACTGGCGGAACGTGCAGTTCAGACAGCGAAAAGACTTGTTATAAAATCTCTGAAAGAAAAATCAGACCTGCATTTGGTATTGTTAGACTACCGAAATACACCAAAAGATGCAAAAATTGAATCACCAGTGCAAAGGTGCATGAGTCGTAGAACCAGAACGAGGTTACCGACAAATGAGAAGTTGCTTATTCCACAAGTGATAAAGTGACGTCAGAAATCGACATTCAGAAACAGAAAAGTAAATCAAGATATGATCAGAATTCAAAACCACTGGATCTTGAAAAATGTGTAAGATACAGACATGAAAACAAGTGGATGCCAGCTCAGTTATTAGGGCAAGTTGAGAAACCCCGAAGCTATATATTACAAACACCAGCAGGCAGGATGATTTGTAGAAATCGTAGACATTTATTGCAAACAAATGAAGATGATGTCTATCACAGTGCTCGACAGAGATATCTTAGAAGAAAATCACAAGATGATTTGATTGCAGAAGAGTCTGTCCCAGAAAATGTGCCAAATATCCCTAAAACACCCCCAAGACAAAATATGTCTCAATCAGGGTCACCCAGAGCTAGCCATATATGTGAATCTCCACAATTGAAACAAAGTATTACACATGCTAAAAATAAAAATCAAATGCAAAATATTGCTCCTGCTCAAAAGAGTGAAATTGTAACAAAAACAGGTAGAATTTCTAAAGCTCCTACAAAACTAAGAGATTTTGTTATGTGAATTGTTAAAATGAGCAAGAATGTTACAAGAAAAATGTAATACTTAATGATTGAGAATAAGAGTTGTAAAAGAAAGAATACTTTTGTATTTGTAAGAGTTAAAATACTCTTGTATTTGTGTAATAATTTGGTAGAATTTTTTTTTACTTCATTTTATATATTATTATGTTGTTATATCTGATTGATATAATGTGTTATGTAGTTAGTAAAAAAAAAAAAAAGGCCCAGTTTTTAATGTTAAAGAAAAATTTAATTTTCTGTGTATTTACACTTATCATATTAAAAGAAAAATACATTTATCATATTACCAAAATAGACATTAATAACAACATAGTTTATTATGTCTTTTGATGTTATAACTATAAGATATATAAATCCAAATTTATGTAACAATAGTTAATTGTCTTAATTGTTAAAAAAAAAGGGACATGTTATGTATGTGACATTATTAGCCAATCAGCACTTAGTATTTTGTATGTGCGAGGCTATTCTAAATAAAGTACAGGAAGCTGCGGCACGTCTGAGTTTTGTTGTTACTTGATAACAAGTGTTTTATGAGAACCCAAAGACATAACACTTCCTTCCTTCATGACACGTCCAACCTTACACACGTGTGGGGATGAAGAAAAACAAAAGTTTCTGAGTGCCCCTGGTTTGCCTTAGGGGTCTCCCTATGGTCTTTAAAACCAAAATTACTGCCAAGTCTAAAATAAATAAAACTCTGTTGGAGTTCAAGAAGACACACACTGTGATTGAATATCATCTAAGTTTCCACTGGCAGCACCAAGGGGGAGCTTGGCCCAATGAGCCAAGCTCATTGATTACGAATATATAAATGAAATCTAAAAAAATTTCAATACTCTCATGGATTAAACAGGATCAATGATCCTGTGGGATGTATTAGTAATAAAATATAATAATAATAATAACAATAATAATCATAATAATAATTTTTTTTCGATTTTTTATAGTCCCATTACAGTGAATGTCTTGGTGATAAAAGTATTGAAAGAAAGGTAAATGAAATCACTCTTTCAAAGCAGACAATTACAAGACGCATTGAGGAACTTTCTCATGATGTATTTGAGCAACTGAAGGAACGTGTCCATGCGTGCTCTTTCTTTTCATTAGCTTTGGAGGAATCTGCTGACGTATGTGATGCAGCCCAGTTAAGTATTTTTATAAGAGGAATTGATGATAATTTTAACATATTTGAAGAACTTATTGGCCTTGAATAACTCCATGGAAAAACTAGAGGGTCAGACATATTTGAGAAAGTAAAGTCATGTTTAGAAAATCAGCATTTAAACTTTAGTAAACTCTTAAGTGTCTGTACTGATGGAGCACCGTCAATGATTGGTAGAGTTGCTGGAACTGTAGCCTTGCTCGAAAAGTTTTTAGGTCGTCCTCTTCTAAAATATCATTGCATATTACACCAAGAGTCTCTGTGTGTAAAACTTTTGAATTTGCAGCATGTTATGATACCAGTTGTAAAATGCGTGAATAAAATTAGAGCTAAAGGATTAAATAGGAGAGAATTCAGAGAATATTGTGAAGTGTTAGATATGGAATATGGTAATCTCATCCTTCATTGTGAAGTGCATTGGCTTTCTAGAGGACAAGTTCTCAAAAGATTTTGGAAACTGAAAAATATTGTACATGATTTTCTGGAAGAAAAAGAAGAGCTGCCCGAGGAAAGGACCCTTTTGTGTAATGAAAAGTGGATGTTTGATTTAGCTTTTTTAGTTGATATCACCAGCCATCTCAATGACCTAAATTCAAAACTGCAGGGCAAGGACAAATTGTTTCCTAGTTTAGTAAATGATATCAGTGCATTCAAAATGAAGTTAAAACTGTTCATCTCTCAGCTAGAAAACAAGGATTTGAGCCAATTTCCACATTTAAAGGAACAAAGTGAATGTGTTCAAGATAATACTAAATTTACAGAATACATTGAAAAATCATACTACTACAAGAGGTCTTTGATAGTCGTTTTAGTGATTTTGCTAAAGAAGAAGATTGCATGCTTGCATTTATAAATCCATTTTCACTGACTGAACAAAACATTCTGAAGATGCCTAGTAATATACAGATGGAACTTATTGATCTAAGAGCAAATTCAGTACTGAAAAGTAAATTTAATGAACTTCCCTTACTCTCAAGTGAATCTGGAATGCTTAATTTTTGGCAATCATTACCATGTGAACATTTTCCAGAACTGAGAAAATTTGCCCAAAGTTATGCCTGTCGCTTCGGAACAACATACAGATGCGAGCAAGCATTTTCATCCATGAAAATGATCAAGAACAAACTGAGGTAGCGACTATCCAATTCAAGTCTGAAAAAACTGACTGTTGCTGTCAGTTACTAATTTAACTCCTAATATTACAGATTTGGTGAAAGCGAAGCAAAGTCAAAAGTCTCATTAAACCTAGTTATGTTTATTTTTCCTCCATGTAAAATTATTTTTCATTAAAACTGCTAATTGTGTTGATAAATTTTTATTAGATATTCTTTCATAAATAACTAATGAAATATATCAATGCAAATGCAAAGTGTCAATAAAGTAAATAAAGTTTACCTTGTATTCATGTTGAATTCTTTTTACAACTTCTACATGTGTCCACACTCCACATTAACATATATATAACAAATGATTATATGTATAACTGCCAAATATCTCCAAATTACCATACTTAAAGGATTGAAAGGCTGTTAAAGTTTGTGTGGCGCATCTGAATTAGAAGTGAAAAAAATTGGTGCAAAAGGAAACAAAAGGTTGGCCACCCCTGTTCTAGAGTAACAACCCCATATTTTTGTTTGTGTGACCCTCCCCTTTTGAAGAGTATTAAACTGGCACTAGCTAGATTATCGGCACCAGCTAGTGAAAGTGGGTTTTCTCGGGGTTTTCCCATTTCCCCCACATCTAAATTCTGGCATTGGATCCATAGATCCCAGCCGCCCTGATGGACCCTAAGTCATGCATTGGCCGTTGTTTTTGTGGTATCATTCACTCACTGACGCATCACTTCGGGTGTCTGTTCACCAGTTTTTCGTCTTCTTTGCTTACTCAGAGTTCATAACATACATCAAGTTTTTTTTTGTTTTTTTTTTCGGGTAGCTTTACCATATTCCTAATTCATGAGTGGGGTGAAGAGAAAGTCCATCTTTCCGAGCACCCCTGATTATCTATATCTCTTCTGGGAATAGAGAATTTCAAACCAAAAATACTGTCAGTTTTGTTGTTGTTACCGCGGCTCTCATTCTTTCATTTTGAGCTAATAAGACGTGTATTCTCCCTCTGCTTTACCAGCATGACGTTCCCATTACCTGGTACTGCTGTGCCAATCTCGCTACCTGTCCCGCCTGTAATCGTCGACAGTCTGCCACAGCACCTCTCACCTCTCCAAATAGCCACGTTTATCACGTAGGCAAAACCTGGCACTTCCTTACACCCAACTAGAACCCGGATCCTTCACCGGGAAGGTATTCTCCTCCAGCCGTCAAGGCCTGCAGACCTATCATACTTTTGTGAGCCATGGAATACTCAAATTCATATCAAATGTTCACCAACCAAGAGCCCAACAAACCTTTTCTCTGTTTTTCTGAGAAGAATACACCATTCTATTCAACAGAGTGAAATCAAATGTGCTATTGAATGCCAAACCAATTCTGAGATATACGCTGTGCACTGAATCTACTCGAAAACCTCCAGACAAGTGACCAACTTCATGAAAATAGTAACAACCACTAAACATATTGCTGATACCATTTTACGTGATGGTTGCTACTATCACATCTTTCATTTTAGTGCTGAACGACCCTGCCATCACTCAATCAATCCTAGGATACCAAAGCAACCAGAATCTGTTTTGCCACCTAATGTAACACCTAATCTGCTGTTCCACCTAACACAGTCTTTAGTCAAATCGTCTATTGTGAAGCTGCCATCCAACTCAATTCAAACTTTCACCATGAAAATCGACAACCATACTCAGACAGCCAATCATGTACAGAACAAGTCTCAGTTTCTTAACAAATTCACTCAGATGCCATCTATTACACCTCACTCGAAAACATCTTCCCAGACGCAAACTACACAAGTTACCTACTACGACATGTCAACTATAACAGACAAGCATCTTACCATTTCTCAAACTATTCAAACTATATTACACAGAAGATATTAATTTTCCCGGACGACTGAAGAATACCTGGAGAATTTACCTGTGCAAGTTCTAGAACTCCAACCTGGAGTTTTGCCATACAGTGCAGTGGTCTCACCACCTCTCAATGGCTTTCACAAGTTAAGGAAAATGATAGAATTTTATCATGACATGGCCCCAGAGAATCTACCTGAACAAGTTCTAGAACCCCAACCAAGAGTTTCGTCGTGCAGTGCAGTGGACTCACCACCTCTCAATGACTTTCACACATTAATGGAAAGGGTAAAACATTATTGTAACATAGCACCATTTTTCTCCGTGTGACCCTCCACCTTCATGAAGTGAGCTAAAATGGCACTAGCTAGTGAAAGTGGGTTTTCCCGGGGTTCTCCTATTTCCCCCATATCTAAATTTCGGCATTGGGTCTACAGATCCCAGCCGTCCTGAGGGACCCTAAGTCATGTATCAGCCGTTGATTTTGTGGTATTTGCATATATCCTATGAGTGTCTGGTGTCAGTTTGCTGGTCTTTTGTCTTCCTTGCTTGCTCAAGGTTTGCACCATATATAAGGATGATCTCGTCCGTGTTTTTTTTTCTCTTCTCTTCGGGTAGCTGCTTCAATATCCTAAAGTCATGAGTGGGGCGAAGAGAATGGCCATCCTTCTGAGCACTCTCAGTTATCTCTATCCGTGGAGGGGATAGAAAACTTCAGACCGAAATATTCGTCAGCTTTGTTGTTGTTGTTACGTGGCTCTCAGTTCCAAGGTCGACGTTCAGCAGAGGGGATGTGCAGTCAGCAGCTGCGAGCAACGTAGTGTAAACCAGCGACATTTTTATTTTGTTTGTGCATTAACCTCAGTTTTACTAAAAAAAAGGCATACCCTTAGTTCTTTTCAGGACAAGTAAAATGATGAATTGCAGATCAAAGAACAAGACTGTAACAAGATCCAATGGTGAAGCCATGTCAAATGAAGAGACCATCGAAATGCTTAACAAGGCAATTGAGGGACCAGCCTCAGAAATTTTGAGCTCATCTACAGATGGATTGGAGAAGGACAGCTCAGATTTAGGTCCAGAAGAAACAAACAAGCAGTCAATAAAAGAAGGAGAACCAACTCCAGAGAAAAGAATAACTCTACTAACTCTATACTAATAACTCTACTAACTCTAATACTAATAGCTCTCTAATTCTACTAACTCTAACACTAATAGCTCTAAGCAACACTAAATTAAAAACACAAACAACGACACTGATAACACTAAAAACATCCCCACTGTTTCAATCATTCAATCACACGCTGATCCTCAACACAGAATTCCAACTCTGTTTATTGAAGGAATAAACAACACAACATGCATCCCTCAGATTGTGAAACAACTGAGGGCTTATTTCCCGGGCATTCAATTTAAAGACATTAAACGACTTCCAAACGGAAGAATAATGATAAAATGTACAGAACTACACGAATTTGCACACATTTTGGCCCACTGGTCCAAGGATGCCTTTGGAGTAAAACTGAGAAGTCCTTCACCCATGAAGGCTTCTGGAACTGGAAAAAGGTGACCACATCACTGAAGTCTCATGATAACTCTGCAGGACAGAAGTTTGCCATACAAGCTTGGGCAGAGTTTAAATTGCAGAAAATAAAGGGTGCAAGGATCCAACATGCTCTCGATGCAAACCATGCTGAAACTGTGGAGGAAAACCGACATTATATGAAAGCCGTGATAGATGCACTGCTCTACACAGCCTGCCAGAACGAAGCTCAGGGAGGTCACAGGGGAAGGTAGTCAGTCAGATAACAGGGGCAATTTCCTGAAACTTCTTGACATGATTTCCAGGTATGATGAAATCGTGAAGAAGTAGCTGAGTGGTCCTGCCAATGCCAAGTACACGTACCATGATATCCAAAACGAACTGCTTGACATCATAGTTGGAATGATCAGAAAGGATATCAGCAAAGACGTCATGGAAGCTGAGAATTTTGCTCTAATGGTGGATGAAACAAAGGATGTGAGCAAACAAGGTCCATTGTGGCAAGGTACCTCCACCAACAGAGCCTTCACAAGGAGTTCCTGGACTTCACAGTAAGGCTTCTACCTTTACACGTGTACACGATGAAGGTTACTGTTTGTGGTGTATCCGTTTAGGATATTACAAAACGTTTAATCGCTTAGGTCCTGCACTAAGTGTGAGCCAGTTGGTAACGTCATTAATTAATAAACATACAATAGCTATCATTTGTGACAAAATATTTTCCCTACAGTCCCAGACAGTTTTCGCTGTTTTTTACGATTTACTCACATTTGCCATATTGGCTCCTCGGATAACCTGCACCGAGTGGTGGATAAGATTGTACAAAATATTTCTGCAAAAAGAATTATGCCATAAATCGTTTTCTAAATGGCAAATGCAAAGTGTTGTTGTCTTCTACCCGAACATCACTCAAAACACACTTCAGTAAAGATCCCTGACAGCGCGCGCGTGCAGCCGTAAACATGGTCAAATCATGTGCAAACGATCTTGTAATTGTTGTCTGGTATGAATGTGAAAATTGCCACGCGCACACACCCAAACCAGCCAACGGAAGTGGTACAAAATGGATTCTGCTAGTTCTAGGCCTGCTACCGCCAAGTGTTCAAAAGTATGGGACCATTTTGAACGTGAAAATAACAACAAAGTGAAGTGTAAGTTATGTTTCACTCACCTTTCATTTTCTGGAGGTTCAACAGGAACAATGCTAAACCACCTTAAGCATAAACATAAGTCAATCCACTGTGAAGAAACAAAAGTTCAAACTAAAATCAATGCAAATAAAGCACCTGTATTATCAAAGGATAGGTGGAATAGCTGCACACAAAAGTTAGCTTTATTGTGTGCCGTGGACTTGCGTCCGTTATCAATCTGTGAAGGACCCGGTTTCCGGGCGTTTTGTGGAGAACTAAATCCCAGTTACACTGTACCATCGAAACAAACGGTCACAAATCATCTGAAGAAAATATTTGCTACTGAGAAAGAGTTACTCATCAATGATGTCCTGAATCACTGCACGAGTATTGCCATGACGTCTGATCTATGGACAAGCCAGGCAACTGAAGCGTACATAACAGTTACGGGGCACTATCTTGATTCAAACTGGACACTGCACAATGTTGATTTAACCACAAGAGAAGTCACAGACAGACATACTAGAGAAAATCTGGCTAATGAACTGAGGTCAATCACGTCAGAATTTCACATACCACTGAACAAAATTACGGCACTCATAACAGACAATGCCAGCAACATGACATTGTGCTGCAACAATCTTGGCTGGCTGAGTGTGAAATGTTTCGCACACACGCTACAGCTCTGCATTTGATAAAGTCAGATCAATTAACCACGCTATTGGCAGCGCCAAAAAACTAGTAACTTTTTTTCGAAAATCCGTGTTAGCTTCCAATGAGCTCACCCAACGATAAAAGCAGATGGGATTACCGCACCACAGTTTGATCATAGACTGTGCAACACGGTGGAATAGCACGTACGAGATGTTTGACAGACTTATAGAACAGAGACTTGCTGTATATGCAGTCTTGCACAGTAATGTTGTGAAGGACTCTCAAGCAAAGGTTCTTGACATTACTGATAAAGACTGGGAGGTCATTCAAGATATTGTTCCAGTTCTTCAGCCTTTATACATAGCCACAAGGGGTCTTTGCTCAGAACAATATCCAACCCTCTCTGGGGTGATGCCGATCGTGTACAGTCTGTTGGAGATCCATTTAAAGACCAAAGACTCAGATTCCAATGTGGTTAAAAACTTCAAAGTTGAAATCTCACAAGATCTGAAAAGACGTTTCAACACAGAAACTGAAGACATGTGCAAAAACATTAGAATGATGTGTTCTTTCATGGATCCCCGATACAAAGAATTGCCATTTTTGACACCAGCTCAGCGAGATGTAGTTCACCGAGAAATCATTTGTTACTGTCAAAAACTGGCACAGCCTGAATCACAAGTCACTGGAGTAGCAGCTGACAGGTCTGTTCCTCAACATCAGTCAGCAGAGGTGAATTCAAGTACCAAACCAGGCAGCAAACTATCACAAGACGACATGGCTTATTTCTTGGGTGATTTTTATGAACAAGACTGTTCTGTTGTTGTTCCTGAATCCCCCGAGGCTGAATTAGAACTCCTCTACCTGGAGCAAAAGCCAATCCCATGCAAAGAATCTCCGTTTGCCTGTTGGCGAAATGAACAATCATCGTATCCAACGATGTCTAAACTGGCCCGAACACTGCTCTCCATTCCAGGCACCTCTGTACCGTCCGGAAGGGTATTTTCCTGTGCTGGTGGTGAGTTCTTTATTTCTTTTATAAAACATTCACACTATATCACACATGTGGTTCATCATGATTATAGATATATACCTCTATCCGACATATCAGAATATGTTCTATTGTAAATACTTAAATGTTTCTATTATATGTTTATGCCAGGAACTGTTACAAAATTGAGATCGTCTCTTGATCCCGACACAGTGGACATGTTGATTTTTTTAAACAAACGATTAAAAGCCAAAACAATGCCAAGAGTGTGGATCATGTCTCCATAAAACTTGAGGCTTCAGCTCCCGATACAGCTACCAATCTCCCTGTCCGCATCAAGCAAGAGCCAATGGATGTCAGTGTTGCACACTCCAGTGATGTTCCGGCTCTCCCTACTCTTGGAGGAGTCACTGACTTGGAGTGGGAGTGGGCCCAAAATCCAACATATATATGTTTTCTATTGCACGTTGTACCTTTCATATTCACTTCAATTAATGCATTGATGTTTTTGTAAACTTGTGTGGAAATAAGAACAATTTTCCGACATCATGTTTTTGTCGTTGTCTGTATGTGTCTGAGCATCGCGACTCCTGGTACTTGGGTTTTTCCCATTTTCAGTACACAGTTCAGAGTGATAATATTTTATCATTTGTATGGTGCAACGTAACTAAGATAATGTAATGACACAATAAGACTGGCAGTAACAGAGTGAGGTAAAATGTTAAAACAAAACACGTGACACACCTGCAATTAATTTTCATTTTATTCATATTTCAAATGTGGCCAATATATTCACTGAACACAACACCAACATCAATTCCGTGTACACGAATAGTTTCGTGTATTGAGTGACATGTAAAGGTTTACAGAAATTAGTAAACGTAGAAGCCTTACTTCACAGCTGCTGAGGGTCTGGATGCAGATTCATTGCTCAAGAAAATCATGGAGACTTTGGCTAAATGTGGTATTGACCATAATGCCTGCATTGGCCAGTGCTATGATGGAGCTGCAGTCATGTCAGGGCACATCAGTGACATACAAGAGAGATTCAGGAGAGAGGTGTCTCAGGCTATGTATGTCCACTGCTATGCACACATGCTCAACATTGTGCTAGTTGATTGTGTGCACAACGTCCAGGCTGCAGCAGAGTTCTTTGTGACAATTCAGAAGCTGTACAAATTCTTCTCTACATTGGTTGGGCATGAATAATTCATAATCACATCTAGTACTGGCCAAAGAGATGAACCAATACCAGATGCCAGGAGACATACCTTCTATGCCATCATAGACAGGGTGCTCAACGAGCTGAATAGAAGATTCTCCTCTGATGCCTGCAGTGTTCTGATGGGTGCAACTGCATTGAATCCCAAACACTCCACATTTATGGACAAGCAAGCACTCTTAGGAATGGCAGCAAACTATGGTGTGGCAGAGGATGACCTTGCAGTGGAGGTCCACCAGTTGAACTGGCTAATTGCCAGGAAGATAGACAAGGGGCAGGAAATATCCAGACCATTGGAGCTTGCAACCATGCTGGAGCCATACAAGGATGCCTTCATGGATCTCCACAAATTTGTATGCATTGCTGTGACTCTGCCTGTCACTTCAGCTGCCTGTGAGAGAACTTTCTCATGTCTGAAGCTTCTGAAGACATACTTGCGCAACAGCAGTGGTAACAACCACACCAGCAACCTTGCTGTCATATCAGTAAACTCCAGGAAGGCAAAACAACTCGATATTGATACTGTTATACACACATTTGCTGCCAATCACCAGAACAGGTGCATTGTTTTGAAGTAATATTGACTATAAACACAACATGATGATAGATAGTTAGCCTGATAGTGACCTTACTTTTCCTCAGAGTGTATTAACTTCACATGGTATAATTCGTTTCTGTTATGTAAACTGTGTCTTTATGTTATATTTCTTTTGATTTGTAGCGTTACTCTTAATGGTATATTAAATGTTCAATCTAAGCTAATCTTGATTTTATTTATTATTATGTATTACCTTGGGTGGGGCCCAGCATGGCCAAGCGCTTTAAGGCATTCGACTTCGTAATCCGAGGGTCTCAGGTTCGCATCCCGTCAGCCAAACATGTTCCCCCTTTCAACTGTGGGGGCGTTATAATGTGACGGTAAATCTCACTATTCGTTGGTAAAAAAGTAGCCCAAGAGTTGGCGGTGGGTGGTGATGACTAGCTGCCTTCCCTCTAGTCTTACACTGCAAAATTAGGGAGGGTTAGCAGAGATAGTCCTCGAGTAGCTTTGTGCGAAATTAAAAAAAAACAACAAAAAAACAAAGAATACCTTGGGTGGAATTTAGATGAGCTTCCTCTTTTACATATATGCGTATTTTCATAAACAAATTATTTCTAATTTGTAACAATGAATTATTAATCAGAGTATGAGTTTCCAGTGAAAACTGCATTGAAAACGCATTTCAAAATAGCACACCTTTCTGAAATGTACCTTGGTATTTACATTATTATAATTTACCATCTATACTTCATATTGATGGCACTTTGGGAAGCCCCTCCACAGTTTACCTCAACATTATGTAATTACACAACCATTATTATATAAATCAGTAAATATATCATATTTGCCTTGAATTGGATTAAAATTTTGATTTCTTAAACCATGTTGTTTAAAACAAACTTAAGTATGAAAATAACATCTTTTAAGACTCAAATTAATTTTATGGAATTTCCTAACAAATATACTTCAACTGAGAAAAAAGTACAGGGGATAGGTGTTTTAGGATGTAACAATAGTACTAAATTTATTTTAAGTTGTCTATAAGCAATTCACCCCAACCATACAAATGAAACTAACTTTATCGATAACACATGTTTTTATCACATTTGAACCCATCATGTTTAGATTTATCATGGCAAGCAATATGCACCAGTTCAAGGTTAGCAGAAGTAAACAGTAATGAGTAAAAGTAGTCTGAATTTATGACTGACTTCACAGGAAGGTCTCTAATAGCATTCACAACTGCTGGAATGATAGTGCGGGATCTTTCAATCCTAAAAGAAATGATCAAGAAATTAACTTATAGTTATCACATATAATAATAATAATTATAGAGGTTTTTTTAAAAAAAAGCTGACAATTTACAATAGTTTTAATGCATAAACCATTACATAGGGTGCATTATTAAAAATCTAGAAATTCTGTGTCAAATGAAAGAAAATAACATTTTCTAAGTACCAAGAAATATTCAACATATTTTTATTCATCAGGGCATTTACTGTTTTAAACATTCTTTGAGTAAAATTAATTACCTGTGATCAAGATTCCAAGTACTGAAAAGTTTACGATGCTCACTACTAAGATATGGATTAAGTGTATGAGCTTTATCACATTTAGAGGCATTGTACCGTCCTTGACAAGAAAATGTGCCTTCTTCGGTACACAAAGCTTTTAATTCTCCACGAACAAACAGATGGCCATTGTAATTATCTCTTTTCAGTAAGTTTTTTAAATCAATGAGCAGATCAATTAGCAACATCTCTGGAAGGTTCCTTCTTTGTAATTCTACTTTGGTCTGAAGGGAAAAAAGTAATATTTAATTTTAAAAATTTGACTACTATGGTCTGTTACTTTATTATATCTAGCTAAGACATGAAAACAAATACAAATCAGAAGGCTGGAAAATATTTATAAATATTAATACCACTGTCATATTGCAAATATTTTGATGTTATCATTCCACCAATATAAATAGTACAATCAGTAAAAATGAAGACTATCTTGCTTTTTAGTTAAATATATATATGATGAAATATAAAAATCGTTGCTTCTCTTATTGCAAGATTCTTCAAAATTGAAAATTTTTCAAAAGACTATGAAATATAAGAATGAGCCAAGTTTCTATCCAAAACAATGTCATTCACAACACCCTGATGCAATAAATTATATACATATTTTACAATTCTTTTTCAAAATTCTGATCAACTTCAAGCAAAACACCCAAAGTAATTCTCTCAACTAATTATTTAGTGAATTAGTCAGACCATTATTGAAAACAAATTGTCAAAACCTGTACATGAAGAAGTACAAGAAAATCAACTTTGGCTGCAATAGTTTAAATTTTGCACCAATGACAATAATTATTTTTTCACACTATTTACAATGAATATTTTTCATTACAAAACAGCATCATGTAACTTAACCTTAACTTCAACCACAAAAATAAACCTAATTGAATCATTATGTAAACATGGGTTAAAAAAATAAAATCAGCCTAAACTGCATTCTTAAAGATTATATTTTACGCCTTTCAGGACAGTAATAAATTCACTTATACAAACACCAAAAAAACAAATCTTTAGTATCACATATCACATTACATCATCTGCAGATTAAATTCAATTATACCCACATTTGAACGAAAACGTGAATTTTAAATAAAAAATATCTTATTAGAATCAAAAAGCTTTATTCATGCATGGTAAAGACTTGAAAAATTTTAATGATAAATGTGTTTGTATGTTGAGGGCAAAAGTTGGAAGTGGATCACGTTCAGAAGTATTCTAATTTTAGGCCTATTTTAATGCATGAACAATGTTTGATGAAAACTGAGGAGGGTTGCAGGCAAGACTAGGAAAAATAATGAAAAAAGGCAGTTTAACGACCATGTAATAAATTTCTGTTATTTACACTTTTTGGACTCAACTAGAGTTTTTATATTTATGTCAAAACTATTTGTATAACTATTCATTATCTTTAACCAAAAACTCAATTCCTGTTGGAGAAACAGTAAATCTATTGACATTTACAGGTATAAGGGGCTCTTATATGAGTGTTATCTGCCTAATCTGTTGGCTCTCAAAATTTCTTAACAAGATACTAACAGGTACGAAGTTAGTGTGTTTTAATTTGAGGGGAAAAATATAATACTTGTAAACCTTATAGCTTCGAATATCTCAGCAGATATTAATATATAACTAATTTATTTTTGTTAATGACAAACTTCATTCTTGCAGCTTATTTGTTACATAAATTTAATGTATAGCTCAATGAAACACATTTACATATTATAGACTTACAAGTTTTTTTTTACATTTTACCTTATAATAGTAACTTCTGATTCTATGTTCGGCATTGCCTTTCATGTATTCTTTCTTAGATATATATCTCTCATCTAAACCTGAAAGCACAATACACAAGTTGATCATTAACAAATTAAACAAATGAAGCTGATGATACTGTCGTATTATAATTATTAAATCTAAAATGTAATACAAATCCTAATTGCTGAATAAATTGAAGTAATAACATTTTTAATATGTACATTTTCTGAAAAAACTTAGACAATAATCTCAAAGTGAACAGAAAACAGCAATTCTTGTTCATTCATGATTATGTTTAAATCTAATTTTTGTTACTTGGAATAAACATCATGAAGATATTTTCTTCTGGAAACTTTAACTTGCTCTGGTGGTTACATTTAGAATTTTTAGAAATTATGAAAGAAATAAATATTAAAATGGCCACATTGAAATCTGACAGCATTCACATCACTTGATATAAGAAAAAAACAAGATAAAAGCATTATGTGAGTTGGTGTCCATTACTCTGTACTTGAATAAAGTATCAGTAACACAAACTTCATAAAACATAAATAATTTACTCCAAAACTCCTCCTCATGTGTTTGACAATAACCATATTTTAATTTCTTTAAGGCCAAGATTCTAGAAAGAGAAAGTAACATTAACAGGAAAAGACTAATGATGTAATATTTATAAAAAAAACTGAGCAAGTAATGTTTAATACTCATTCACACTACAGGTTACACAACAACTTCTAAACTTCTATCCTTAAACCTCCACAATTTCCTCACCTTTTGTGTGACTGTATGTCAACATTTTATTTGAATAATCCTTCTCTCTGAATTCGAAAAAACATATTTAACTTTTGTGAACCTGATGATGACCAAAGAAGGTCGAAACGTTATTTGCTCCTTTACGTAACAAATTTTCTCAACCCAAAGAAATCGTTTTTAAATATATGTATACACACATTTTTCTCTACAAGTGGGTTTTCTCGACATCACTGATTTTTAACAAAATTCTTCCTATACATTTATTAGAGATATAATAATAATTGTTTAACTCAATCATGACTTGCTTGTTGACTCTTCAACTTGCAAAGAATTAGGTTAGCATACAATCCAGTTAAGTTATAGTTCAAACACCATATTGTGGGCTCACTCAAGTATATTTTTAAGTTTGATTTTCTTAATTTCTACATACATTATTTCACCGAAATTCAACTTGTTAACTTAAATATTATTTATAACCTTTAAAATAATGTTATTACACTGTCAAAACAAGTTTTTACATTATCTTACCTGTACATTATGATGTAATTATGACATCATTTTGATTGCACTCACATGCTCTAATTACTCTTGACAGTTTTTAAATTTTACTGGCACGTTATCTCCATATGATGAAGTTAGATAGGCCTAATGAAGCACTGAGTTACAGAAATAATGTTTGCTCTGTATTTAATAAAAGTATCTTTCACTGTACTCTTCATGCTGACATGTCACTAAGCTGGTTCATGATGATATGGTTCTTATGTGTATTTAGATATACAGAAATCTGTCAAATAGTTATATAAAAAGGGAACCTGAATATACTTATTCAAGGAGTTTATACACAAATCAAGCTAAAGTGTCTTTAAACCTTCCATTTAGATTTAGATTTATTTTCTTCAATTAAGGAAAAGACTTGTGGTGTAACTTGTACTAGTTCCACGATAATAAGATGAAGCAAAGGTACAAAAGAAAAAAGCATTCTGAGGTCTAAATATTATTCAAGTACTGTTTAACATGCATTTGCTGACTGTCAGGTGATGGTGTCTCTGAACATATTTAAGATCATTGCAAATGCAGAGAATGTGACACTAATTAGAATAAAGGACCCTTCAGATTTGACATAAGAAGCTAGTTTTAAATATCCATCAAAATGCAACAGAAATTTTAATAATAATTTAAGGTGTTTTAAAGTTTAAATTTAAGTAACCTAAATTTTTTAATGACATCATGTTGTCTTGATGCTATTCTTATGTTTAATTTTTGGACTGACCTTCAAACCATTCCACATGCTCCTTCCTTAAATCAGCAAACTTCTCTTCATCTGGCACTATTATCTTTTCAATTATTTTCTGGAGTTGTTGGAGTAAATGTACTTTTTCTTCAACAAATTCATCTGCTTCTACGAATATCCTTTTATTCTTGGTTATTACAGTTGCAATGGTGTCTAAGGCTTCTTTAACTCGTTGTGGTAAATCTGTATAGATTTTCTATGCATAAAACCTTAACTTATCTTGATAATTCACATTGAGCCAATCCAATAATTTTATTTCGATAACTTCATGTATTTATACATCCAAATTAAAAATATATATATACATATACATGTATATCAAAAATTCTCTATACAGTTTTAGATATGTGATATTTGACAGTTAAATTTTCCCAAACTGAATTTTTTTCTTATAGATATTTTTTTTTTACTGATAAGATAAGCTTTTTCTATTTGGTACTGCCCTCCAACCTTTCATAACACATGTCACAAGCCTTCTGTAACCTGCCCAGCTGTTGGAATCAGAGATCTCAACAGGTCTCATGCAAATAAACATGCATCATTTCTTCACCAACAGGAGATCACCACCCTTATATAACATGTGCAACTCCATATATGCACCACTACTGAACCATTGCTTTGAAATTTGGCAGAAGACGTAAGCACTGAATGATTGTAAGAAGGAGAGTGGGAAGTGTGTATAGAGGGATGAACCTATTGGAAATACAAATATAAGTTCAGGAAAAGTATAACTTTTGATGTGGTGCTACCCTTTCAGCAAAAGATTAGCTAGAATTTCACATTGAGAAAGAAGAGGGTCCAGTGTGAGAGAAGAACAGATGTACCCCCAGGTGGGGAATAACAGAAGAGGGATGAAAGGGAACAATTTTAACCAAAGTAACTGAGGAAATTATGACTGAACAGGCCAGTAAAGTATTAGCAGAAGGACTTTATACAGTGATATGGGTAAGGGATAGGATGATAAACAGAAGGGAACTTGTTTGACCAAAATTGGTTGAATACATCTATAAACAAATCTCAAGGATGATGAATAGGGGACTAAAATAAAGGTAACTGGTGATTGAGAGAGGTGGCAAATGCGTCAATATGATAGGAACCCCACAAATTGCAAAGTCAACTGTGATGGATGTCAAATATATATTTAAAATGCATGTAATTTATACTGTTAAACCATTATTGTGAAATTTCTGCCTATTCACTAAAGTCACAGAAGTTTCATAAGAATCAACAATGTTCTAGATACACTACTGGCCAAAATCCTAAGGCCAATGAGCATAAAGAAAAAATATGCATTTTGCACTGTTAGACTCAACCACTTATTTGAGTAGAGCTTCGAAAGATGAAAATAAGAAAAGAGAAAATAAAAATAAAAAACTTTTTTAGCATTTAATAGAGAAAATGTGAACACTATGAAATTAGCCTAAATACTAGTTGGTCAAAAGTTTAAGACCATAACAAAAAAAATTCTTAAACAGGGTAGGAAACGCTCAACAATAGGTCTCAGTAGTAAGTTGCACGACCGTCATTGCAAATAACTACAAGCATCAGCTTTGGCATGGTTGATATAAACGTTTGCAGAAGGCTGGCTGGAATGTTATTCCAAGTGGTGAAGATGGCTTCACTAAGATCATGAACTGTTTGGAATTGACGTCCATTTCTATAGACTTCCCTCGCCATCCACCCCCACACATTTTCAGTGGGGTTCAGTTCAGGCAAACACTCTGGATGGTCCAAAAGAATCACGTTATTTGCCATGAAAAAGTCCTTTGTCCTGTGGGCATTGTGCATTGTAGCATTGTCCTGCTGAAAGATCCAGTCATTTCCACACAAGTGAGGGCCTTCAGTCAATAAGGATGCCCTCTCCAACATACTAATGTAGCCAACCACTTGAAATTCTCATTTCATATTCCTAAGGGTCTTTTAAGAAATTTGCAACAGCAGTTTTACTATGCTCAATCTCACCAGCGATGGCAGGTTGGGAAAGATCTTGCTTTTGCAGTTTGACAATTCTGCCACATTCAAACTCTGTCAACTTTTTAGCCTTTGCCATGTTTTTACCCAAGGTAACACAGATGTCAGTGAAAGATGTTGACAATGCTAATGCTTGAACACAAATGACTAATTTTCATTACGTGTTTACTGATTAACGCTTCGTTTCAGTATGGTCTTAAACTTTTGACCAGCTAGTATTTAGGTTAATTTCACAGTGTTTGCATTTTCCCTATTAAATGCTAAAAATGTTTTATTTTTAATTTTCCCTTTTCTTATTTTCATCTTTCAAAGCTCTACTCAAATAAGTGGTTGAGTCTAACAATGCAAAATGCATATTTTTTCTTTATGCCCATTGGCCTTAAGATTTTGGCCAGCAGTGTATGTAGGTAAATCCCAATATTGTTGTACAAGCTAAAATTTCTAAAACCTTGTTTAACATTTATAAAAGGCAACCAATGCAATGCACCAAGAAAGGGTATGTATTATTGATTTGTTACAGCTGGTATACTATAAACCTTAGAGGCTACAACTATTATTTATGCTTATCAGTTGGGAACTTCAAATGTTGACCAGAAACATTTATAGGTTCCGAACATTACAAACCATTTAACATCAGTGAATTAATATCGAACATTAATATCTTTACAAAGACATTATATAGATGTGATCAGCAAAGAGGTAGCTAGTTCCACATTAAATGTACTGTATCATTGTGAACTCAGAAGTAATTCGCTTATTGTGAATCATCACTAAAATATACAGTATGAGACCAAGTAGAAGACTCAATAATGTTTGTAAAACTTTCATATGTGAATCATTATTTGTAATAATCATTATAAATTGTATTATTTGTATATTAAAATATATTTGTATTGAGAAAGAAATTATGTGTATCAATCTTGTTGGCAAATATCGTAAATTTAATACATATCAACATTTAATTCACTCTTAATATAAATTTGAATTTAACTCAGTTTTAGGCTATTCGAAATCATATTATGTAAGGGGCCACTCCATTAGGTGAGCCTTGTCTGGTAAGGAAAGATTATCTACCACGAGGTTGAAAGCACACAGTACATAATATGCCATCAAACACATATGATGATAGTGGACCTAAAAGAGAAGATACAAGGTGAAAAAACCCAGGGATCTTGATACCCAAACCCAAGCTCTGAAAGAATGTATCCATGAACAGGTGTAAATCTGGCCACAGAGGAGGAAGCTGGATGCCCACCAAAATATTAGCCTTATCTAACCACCATCATAGATCATCCATAATGTAGGAAAGAAGGGTGATGGGAGAATAAACAGGATCCCAAGCAAGGTTCAATTGATTATGAAGAGCCCACTGAAAGGATCATGAGTCCAACTGATCGGTATGAGAGGAGTCATTAAAAGTCACATCCCCAACAGCAATAAAGTGAAGGAGCAGATTCGGCATTCCAAACAGCCAGTTCCATAGAACAAAGCCAGAGAGAAGAAAGTTGGGCCAACTGTAATGGATGTTGAAAAAAATATTAATATGAATGAGGTACCAGGTAGGATGAAGGAAGGAATTCTCCAATCTGACCAATCTGCCAATTAAAAAATCTTGAGAATGTACTGAGTATCTACAGGATGACTCTTGTTCAGAATGAGTGGGAAGAAGTCATTCATCCATGTAAAAATGAAAGTGCATATATAGGGCATGAAGCTATAGATGGAATATTCACACCACCCAGAAAAAAACGAAATACATCACCAATGCCAGACCAAAGGGTAGGGCATAAAATTGTTATACTACCCTACAATAGACAAACTGAAAATAAAGATGAGAATGTTCTGAGGTGGGAAGATGCACAAAAGTATTGAAAATGTTCATCTTGATTATGCAAAGACCCAGAGGAAAAGCCCTTCAATTCCATAGTGAATCATGGGGTGTTAAAGTATTGAGAGGGACAAAACAGGTCAATAAACAGCAACCAGTCTCTGGTCTTTTGGGGAACCACAAACAGGTAAGAGTAATCCCTTCTCAAACTGCATGTGGCAGGTTTGATACCCTGTTGTGAAAGGACATTTTGTATTGACTCAGAAGGACATTTGTAAAACAAAGGATTCTGAGGAGGAAGAGAGGAAGCAGACATGCTTGTTAAGGGAGAAGTAAGAAATTGAATGACAAAACCTTCTGATAATACTTGGTGACTCAAACATAAGACGTGAAAGGGTTACACTGATGAATGAAGTCCATCAGACAAGCTTCCATTGGACCTGAACCCACCAGAACTGTTTCTGGTGCACCATAGGTCATCATGAAAAATGACAAACAGTGGCACCATTGGAAGAAGAAACTGGCAATAGCTAAGAAGAGGAAGGTCAGGAGAAACAAATCTAATGCTCAATTCCAACTGGAACAAATGGGCCACCTAAGAGAAGTGGTGGGCTGTTGTTGGACTGAAGCAACTCTAGGCTACAAAACTGTGTCAAGCACATAATGTCTCAAAAATAGGGCCCTACAAAGGCCCTACAGATATGAAGCCAGGAAATGGGTCTGTGACAACATGTCATCACAACCCAAGAGGTCACAACAACAAAGAAACTACATTTGCAGGGTCAGAGCTGAGGATGACAGAGGCTAACAGAGGAAGATGCCCCAAGAAAAAACACTCAGGGTTCCCTTGAAGAGTCTCAGACAGGAGGTTGTATTGAGAAAATGAACCGTAACATAGTCATCATGATAAGATGAAAATAGAAATATTGGACTTCTATTAAGCAAACAGGAGATTTGGTACCTGCTCCCCATGCAAGCAGAGTAATGACAGTCCACCCCAGAATAGGAGAGAGCAGACTAATTTGAAGCCCATGGGGAATGAGACTTATGTTCCAACTCAACTGGAAGACAAAACACTCAGTGTGAACCCAAATATCAGGGGATGGGGAAAAACTGAATAAAAATTAAAGGCAGAATCATGTAAAAAAAAAGCACTTTGGTCATAAGAAACAGTAGCACTAAATAAAAACATCACATACCTAAGAAATAAAATGTGAGAAAGCTGATAAAAGCCAAACAGAATCTTCAAGTAAGTTTGGGTAAAGCATGTCAAACTCAGAGAGGGAAGGACAAAAGATTGAAAGCCTAGTCACCATGGACAGGATAGAAAGGCTTTGGTAGAGAGGGACAACAGGAGGAGACAAAGATAGTCCAATATAACACTCAATTTCCTTGTGAATAAATGCTGATAAATTCCTGACAGGTCACCCATTCCCATGGCCTGAAGTATGCATCAGATGAATGAGATAAACTCAAAGTGGTAATGCTAACCTTGGAATTCATGCTTGACATCAAATAAACAAGTGAAAGATTTGGTGGCAAAATACAAATAAGTGCTTTCAAGACAAAGGTAGAAATTTCTTGACCATAAATGTAATAAAGTGCAAGTTAAACTAAGGTAAACCACTCTGTAGCAGAACTGGAACAAAAGAAAGATGTCTGAACTCAAGTATTGCCAAACAATAATTGATGATCTGGTATTGGCACATGAAGGAGTCACAGTTCACATGATGGTGGTACTCTCCTATTACAGGAGAGATGACACATGTTGATTTGCATGAGACATATTGGAATCTTTTATTCTAATAGCATGGGGATGCAGAAGGTTTGTTGTATGTATTTAAAAAAAACTTTGCATATAGTAAATAGAAAGAGGTGAATGTGGCCACTGTGTTTGATTCAGTACATAACCAAAATGTCAACAAAATAAAAAAGATACGAGGTTCTTATTTTATATTCTAACTTCATAATATTAGTAATCTGAGATCCCAATTTGTATGAAACTACAGAGTTAGTATTTTAACATTACAAACAGTGCTGTATTAAACATACCATGTGGCTCATTTAAATCTACACTTGGATGTGTTCTTTTAATATTTACTTTTAAATTAAGAAATTAACTCATATATAATATTAAAGTTTGAATTATAATCTAACAGTCTGATTCCAAACTTACTGACATAAATTCATAAAATAGTACTTCAATAAGATTTTGATTGCAAGTCAAAAAACATGATGGCACGACCTTTTACCTGTGACCCATCATGAACGAGTTGATTGAATATAATCATTTAAAGCTCATCAATTAAACATTTAGCAAACATCACTCATTTCTCAGTTCTATCCTTGAATTTTTATCCAATTTGTCAACAGGAATGATAGCTTTCTATCAGGCTGTTGCAATTAAAATGTTGGAATTTTAAAAGAAAATAGGAAACATGTATGTCTTTTTGTTGTTTAATTTACTAAATCAAAATAAGCTTTTTAGACTCAATACACTTCTGTCAATGAGTTGTAAGTTTATAAATGTCACCTTTAAAGAACTGAACGTTCTTAGATGCAATGAAGTCTGTAAAAACTATTTCAATTGGCCTTTGATTTGCAAATTTTTTTCCTTTAAAAATAAATTTCATATGTTTAGAGATGGATGATCCATAGGGGAAAGATTGTGTCAATATGGTGGATGAGGTAAAGTTTTATACTGAAGTGCATTTAGTTTTTGGACAGTAGCATGTGAGGTCAAGCACCGTCATGAAGCAGTATGGGTCTATTGCAAATGACTATCAATGAATGTTTATGTGACAATTTGTAATGCATAATTTCAAGTTCAAAACAGTATTTCTCTGCTGTGATTGTTTCTTGTGGGTTTACAAATGAATAACAAATCACACCTCCTGAAAAACACCAAACACTGGCCATTAGCTTCTTAAGGTGCAGAGCTGGTTTTAGCATATGTTTTGAAGCTTCTTAATAAAGAAGTCACTGTTCAGATTGTTGTTGATAGTTGTAAAGAATCTATTTTTCATCACAGATGACAATTTTTTCGAGAAACAGGTAGTTTTTGTTGTGGGCAAAGAATGAGAAACAAATTTTGTCTTGTTTGGTGTTTTTCAGTTATTTGTGAGGTTCCCATTTATTCAGATTCTTCATTTTAATAATTGCTTCCAGATATCAGGAAACTGTTGTATAAGGAACATTATGTTTATCAGGAAGTTTTCTCATGTTCTGTTGGGTATCTGATCCAAATAAAACCATCAAATCTTCTCCTCATTAATGGGTGTCTGAGGGCAGCCCTGAGGTTCATTTTGAAAGTTTGAGTCCACAGAGTGAAATCTCTTAAACTAATGCTGTGCTGTGTGTTCATGATTGATATTATGATCTGCTTCTATCACACTATGAACAAGCTTGAATTCATACAAGAAAATTACAAGAACAGAAATTTTATCCATGGTAACAACAATCAATATAAATATGATTTAGTTTCTGAAATAAGGAAAATAAAGTTAATTTGAAATGAACCAGACAATATACTATATTACTGTGGCAAATTTACAATAATACTTCTCTTTCAGTCATAAAACTCAAATTTTAAATTTGCACACAAAATTTGACATTTCATATGCAAAAGCCTGATATTTCTGCATATCATATGTTATCTTTCCTGGAAAAAAGTTAAGTTTACAATTAGCTAATACACATGTTACATGCCTTATAAACAAAGAAAATTAGTATTACTTGAGCAAACCATAGAGTTCAAACTGATGACTCTGAAAAAACATTAATTTTGAAAAAAACAAAAATTACACCTTAGTTAAGACAATGGCCATCACACAATACCATCTTATAACACAACAGAAACAATCTCAAACTAAATCAAACTGCTTTAACTTTAAATCAACTACAGCTTACAAAAACAAGTTTTATTTCATATTTTCAATAAGTACAGATGTTATCCAAACTCTTTCTTGGTTTTATGTCTGAATTGTGTTAAGTTGTGATTGTGAAAAATAAATAAAATATTCATACTTAATAATAGTATTGACAAAGTGTCGTCTTCAAAACATCATCTCCTATTCCTGATAAGAAGGGTGAATGATAACTTGTCATACCTTTTAAATAATTCATTTTGAATGACAAGCACCATCTTCATTCTACCAAATATAGTTTGATGATAGTGTCTCTTAACTTGACCTGTTCTATACTTATATTACTTCTTCCACCTAGATTGCAATTTGGAGAAGGCAACACAGCATAGCAAATGAAAGTTAGCTCTGTTGTTATTATGCAGTTTTCATAAGTATTTCTTAATTAGGTATAAATATAGATTCCTTTTCATATTTTGCTGCACTTATGTAAACTTGTAGAAAAAACACTTACGTAGTTCATATATATACACAGTAAGAACTGCAATTACACATATACATAACATATATACACAAAAACAAAGTATGTATATATGGGGACATGAAAAACAACAACTTACAAGTGTGAAGTTCCCCTTCTGTCAGCACTGTTAAACAGGTATAATTTGATCGAGTCTGCAGAAAATCATCATCTGATACTTCAGTACCATCTTGTAAAACAAACTTTACATTGTTGCTGTCAATCTATAGATAATAAAAAATAACAAGATATAGGCCTAATTAACTCAAATTATTTTTTATAATAAAATGAAAAGAAACAAGGTGACATCATATTTATGATCGCTATGCACTCACTGAAATAATCCCATTCAATTAAGTTAAGGTCTATGAATTCACAAATAAATACAAATAAATTTAAACAAACAAAATACCTCATTATCAGATAAACAGTTATAAAAATGTATATACATATAGCAAAGAAGCAATCTTATGAAAAATACATTTAATTCTAAACTTCCAAAACTTTAAGTTATAACCCTTAATTAATGAAACACTTCCAACTTTCACATTCCAATGCTAATACTTTTCACTAGCAGTCTTTTCAGTCACTAAGAACTGTAAAAGCAAAAACCAAGTTATTTCTTGTAACAGATGAACTAAAAGTGGTTGTAATTCAAATTAAGCTGCAGTACTTTAAAATGTTTCATATTTCATTTGATTAACTTCTAGAATACTGAAAATACAAGATCAACAGTTTCTACTAATATCTACTAATAAAGAACTTGAAATAGTGTACATTTATTAAGTAACAGAAACAATAGTTTAAACTTAAATAATAAGCTTAATCCTACAGATACAGAAACAATAGGTTAAACTTAAATAATTAGCTTAATCCTACAGATACAGAAACAATAGGTTAAACTTAAATAATAAGCTTAATCCTACAGATACAGAAACAATAGGTTAAACTTAAATAATTAGCTTAATCCTACAGATACAGAAACAATAGGTTAAACTTAAATAATTAGCTTAATCCTACAGATACAGAGTTAAATTATGCATTTCAATTAATAAATAATGATATATGTTCTTTATTATTTCATGGCCGAACAAAATATTTTCAACTGTTTACATTAACAGTGATATTATCTATAATTTACATTTTACAAAGGTATATAAAAGTTCAATGACTAGTTTAGAATTACTATATTAATTTAAAGTTTTGAATATGTTTAAATCACAATTACCAATAGTGACAATAATAACTAAACTACTACTTCAAATAAATTTGATAATTTACACTTTCACCAAGAGCCTTGCAACACATTCAGACTGTTACAGCTTGTTATTTTATAAATGGATAGAGTACTTCTCTAGCATGACCATCATGCTGTATTTTATAAATGGATAGAGTACTTCTCTAGCATGACCATCATGCTGTATTTTATAAATGGATAGAGTACTACTCTAGCATGACCATCATGCTGTATTTTATAAATGGATCAAGTACTACACTAGCATGACCATCATGCTGTATTTTATAAATGGATAGAGTACTTCTCTAGCATGACCATCAACTGTAAGCAGGCCTATTCTTAATTCTACACTAAGTTTCACAGTATTTATGATACCTTTATAACTATCAATACGTATGTATACTTTCCCAGTAAGATGACCATGTGGAGTAACCTAACATTCCAAGCCAACCTCACTGAGAAACTACTGGCTATTGATTTGTTTTATTGGAATCCTGAAACCCATATAATTCAGTCATTTACTTAAAATATCCCAAAACACTCCTGATATTATCCTTCTACAGAGCTACATTAACTACTATCTTTCTTTCTTCATTTGTACAACATGAAGATGCTGTTGAGTACAGGAAACAGTAATGCCTACAGGGTAATTAATGCATGAATAGATACAATTTGACAAGGATGACAGCATACCTATTATTTCTTATATTATTACCACCCATATTATAAAAACCCTTCTCATTTCATTTTTGCGAAAACAGTTCATTCAAAATAAATTACAACATAACAAAACTTACATAAAACATTCACTTGTGAAAGCCAACATGCTCTTTGAGATGTAATAATTGTGCTTCTCTTTCTAACATACACTGATCAAAGATCAGATCTATTTCTGAGTAATCGTTAATATTTACTTCTTCAAGTTCATCTGCCCTGTCACCTTCATTAAACACAATGTCAGCCAAAAGATAGGATCTTTTTTCTCTGTTTCTTGAAACTCTTTCTACTCAACACACTACTGTAGCTCTTGGGGGAATATAGAATACTTCCATCACCCTTTTCACTTTTGAAGAATTATTTATTCAGTCAAAAGATTGTTCCTTTAGAGAATAAATCCTGAGATGTACCAAAATGATAAGACTGTACCCAAAAATGTATCACACAATTACTACATGACATATAACCAAAAATGTATCACACAATTACTACATGATATATAACCAAAAATGTATCATACAATTACTACATGATATTAAAGTACTGAATCTTGATAGCTGTAACTGCTGCTTTACAAAAAAGATAATTTGGAGGAATTGGTTCATAAATTGTAGATGGCTTTTAATAATAATAAATACAGGGTCATGCATAGATGTTACAAGTTGAATTATAATATGCTTTTGATGACAATAACATTACAACTGTTACACATGAAAACATTCTTCTTCTTCTGATCAGTTGCTACCAGTCAGATATAAAGGTTGTATCAACATAAATACTGAATACAATTCTAATTAGGTTATAATTTTATTATAGAGGTCACTAGTCAGACCACATTTATTCATTCTTGGAATCTTTATCTTAGGAAAGACATTGAATTGTTGGTAAGGGATACAAAGCTGGTACCTGGAATGAAATCATTCAGGAGAGGTTAACATTCCTGAAAATATTTTGTACTAAAAAAATAAGAGTTACAGGAGATAAAGTTGGGGTGTTTAAAACTGTTGAGAGAATTGAAAATGTTGATGTAACTTTTTTTTCACACTCAGTGGTGAGAATGATAATACTACGGAACACAAATATAAATTTTGGTAGGATAGAAACGGGTTATTTTCAGATGCGGTAGATGCAATACATTTAAGGAACCTTAACCTTATGTTCACAGGTGGAGGTCAAAGTGTGCAAGTCATGAGCTTTGAGTGCCATTTAACATGATATTATCGTGTATAATCAAAAACACCTTAGGTATGAACAAAAAAAGTGGCAAAAGTAATGAACGTGCAACTTAAAGCTATTCTATAGCGTTGATAATAATTTTACAGCAAATATTCATTCATTAGTTAGCTAGGCCTAGTTTATGTTCAATTTGTAGTATATTTGCAGGTGGAAAAAAAATATGCAGCCTAGTCAACTAACAAATGACTATTTGCTGTGAAATTCTTATCAATACTACAAGTATAGCTACCAGTTATGCAGCCAATTTTGAGTTAATTCCTTTAAATTGAAAATTCAATCCTTTTTTATTCTTTTTTTTTGGGAGGGCACATCTTTTTTTCACACCAAAGGTATTTTTGATTAGATATCATGACTTTTTATCAATACACATCAACAAACCACAGCAAGTAAAAAAGTGACACTCGGTAGTAACCAACATTAGTTTCAGAATCACAACTCTATTATTCAAAACAAACCTATACTTTACAGAATCAACAAGATTCTTTACAATATATGGTGGTAGTTCTTCTCTCTAAAACAATGTTAATACCTTCCTCTATAGTAAACACCATGGAACCTAGATTAATAGTTTCTTGCCAACACCTGTATGCACTCAGTACAGCAATATCAAGCATCACTGTTTACACTAATTGCTTAAACTAATATCACAACACCAAATACTCTTTAATTGAATTTCATAAAATTCAAAAAATTTGTGTTTAAAAAATTGGCATTGAATAATGACTAATCTTTTGAATCTTTTGACAAATTAAGCTAGAAACCACTAATCTGGTTTGCTTGGCCTAACCAATACTTATGTATATGCATGTCTTTGCACCCCATGTTTTTGCTGCTCTAAATTAATTGTCTTTAAGTTGAATGGCAAAAAAAACACTAAAAATGGTCCATATTTGTTCTTAAGTGAAGTTGTAGTAAAACTTTCAGACCAATAGCAAGACTTTTTTTTATAATTGTACACAAAAAATTTGGTCAAATTTGAGTGGCTTTTGTTTAAAAACTTTTCACATCATTAGTAGTTTTCCAAATTTGAATTCTAATTGTAAGTTGTAAAGTTAAAAAAAATTAATAAAAGTTATGTATCTTTTTTCCATCAAATAAAGTTTCCATACATTCAATGCAAAAATAAAGAAACAAATTCAACCAAAACTGGAGCTTTTACATCTCGTGTATTTCTTAATAAACTGCCTTGAAATTGGATATGTGAATTAAAAGTCCAGTAAAGCACATCCATTGAATATATGTAATAATTTGGACTATCAGCCTGAATCACAGAAAGTGAAAAATTACTAAACTATCACTCGAGTTAATAATACATAATTTGTCCTGCAAGTTGTTTTTGGAGCTTGGCACACTACCATGTATATTGATAATGTTAAAGTTATCAATAATTCATTTTGTGCAAATGAAATATGCAAAGTGTATAATGAACAAATGTATTTTTATTCTCTAAGTGAACACCATCTTGCACTCTGACTTGTCAGATCATGAGTTAAACAGATTTTGTGATTTCTTAGAGATATATTAAGTACAAATACCTTTGTAACTCATTTGACATTTTGTATACAACATACTTGTAAATTTTACTAGGAGCTTGTCACATATGTTTATAAATGTTACCAGAAATTACAATCAATATTCCTTCTCTAATACAAAGTTGATTCAAAACACTGGGCCCATGTATATTTATTTAAGAGAAGACTTGAAAAATTGGATGATAAGAGCTGTTGTTTGTTTTTCTTATTGGTTGGAATGGGCTAAATGGACAAACAAGTCTTTTAATGTCTTTAAAGTTTATATTCCCTAAACCAGAGTTTCCCAAATTGTGGGTCAGGACCAACTAGTAGACTTCAATAGATAGTTGTTGGGATAGCAGAAAGACAAATACATTTTTATTCTAAGATTATTTACATGATAAAGATCCTAAAATACTTTATACAAAAAACAACAAAATATATGAACATTAGTACACTTTTCAGAAAAAACAGAACTCAACCCTCCCCCAGTTAAGCATGAGTAACAAAAAACACTGGCTTGCTACTCATGTGGATCATAGATTGAGAAAGTTTAGAAATTCCTACCCTAAATATTCTCGTCATAAAACTAGCATAAGATAACTTGTTCACTAACAGCAGTTCCTTCCCAAAACACTGTGTTATGGGTTTTTTTCAAGGTTCTTCTACAAATAATCTCCTAAAGTATAAAAAACTACCATCATATTTATTGTCACAATATTTCTTTTGGTTGGTTTCTTCTACTCCAAAAGCTAAAAATAATCTCTTTTAAGTGTCCTGAATGAAAAAACATTGCTCTGTAGCTTGATCATGGTAGTAAAGCAGCTATTTAAACAAGAGGTATCTCTGCTTTACAACCAATCGTACAATACTTTGCAGTGAATTCAGTGCTGCCTTGTTTACTACACCTTTTGTACTGTTACGTAAAACAACGTCTAGATATACATTTTAATCTCATTTATTACCGGGCACAAAATTAATAACATAGCTTGTTTAATTAAATTTCAAATAGAGACAATTCAATTGAGGATAACAAGCCATAGTGCACCTTTCACTGAACTGAAGCTTACATATAAGCCTAAAGATGCTTATATAAATGCTTAAAGTAATGGAGGTCAAGTGAATTTCTTGGGTCTATGATATGAAACAGAAGTCTCAAAATCAAAAACAAACTAAGCATCTACAACATTTGCAACTGTTAACACTTCCTAATTTGTTATATTGGCTGCCTTAACCCATTTAGGGAAATAATCTACAATTAAGACAATACACTAATTGCTGTTGAAAGTTTCAGATTGTGGCTACAAGATATCATGTTATTTTTCCAAAATTTACCCAACTGGTGTCATTTGTGCAGGTACATGTGAATGCTGTATCTGACTCTTCCAAAAGTCGCTTGAACCACAATTCTTAACTTCTTTTTTTTAATTCTGTCCACCAACAGTCATTTGTAACTTTAAATGTCAAACTGTAAAAGAATTGTTTGTTTCAGTTATAACAAGAGATTTCATGGAGATGAAATACAAACCCTATAACCTGCAAAGATGCCAAATATTTCAAATGACTGAGTGTAATGATTGTAGACTGAGCTCTTTCACAATTTTAGTCCTTTTAGATTTGCCAGAAACAAGACAATCTGGTGAACGAGGCCTCTTTTTTTCCATCTTGTGAATGATCACATTGATGTTTCTATGCCGCTTAGAAAACGAGAAATACCCATCTACACAAGAGCTGATTGGCTGACAAGCACTGATGATGTAACTATGGATTTCCCTACGTACCCAGTATGGAGAAGCACCGCACTTAAACTATTGGTAGACATCAGAGATACAAATATTTTTTATTATTTCAAGCACAAACATGATTATTGCAAGTAGCCATTTGGACTATGTCTTTTATTTATTATCAAAATTTATTTATATCTCACTGGAAATTTTTTTTCACCCCTTTCAAGCCCTGGGGGAACAATTTATCACTTTATTATACAGGCCTATATAATATATAATAATTTGGGAGTTGCAACAAGTCGTAATATTTGTCTGTATGAGCATATAGTCATAATGTATACACCAAAATCATAATGATTACGCTCAAATCATAATGGTTGGCATATTTGTACCTGAGCACTTTCAAAAGGTGGACCTTTCTTCTTCAGGGGCAAACTGGGAGCCAATATGCATATGCTAAAGAGAAATCTTGTTTTACCAATCTTTTTGTATGATTGTTACCTGTTATTTGTGTGACAAAGATTGTAAGCATGTGGCATTTTCAAGTAAAAACTGATTTACCAATAAATGTCAGCCATTCAGACTTCTAAAGAGGAACCTGAGTCTAATACTTAACTAAGTTTTCCTTGTGTGTGTGTGAAATAATGAGATTGGCCAAACTTAAAAAAACAAAAACAATTATTATAAAAAGAAAGAAAATTCAGCATATATATATTTACAGAGACAGAATCATAATACATCTAATGGATTGTATTTAGCTCCACAATTGTTTTTCTTAAGATACACTTTTGTTCAGCAAAATCTGACAACCTCAAAATAACTCTGGGTTCTGTGAATTGAACAAAAGAGTTGGAAGGAGACCTTGATCAGATGTCAGAAACATTTAGGGTAAAACTGATATTCATAAAGAACATGTATATTCCCCACAGAAACAAAAAGGGCAACAGAATGGAATATGCTAATGTGGTTTAGTAACATTTTAAGAGATCATATTAGAGACAAACATAATACATTCAAGACATTTAAACTTACTGGAAGTAATAAAGACTCAGAGGGCTGTTGGAAATCACGTGATATGGTAAAAAGAAAGTGTAAAGGGTGAAAAATGTACATGAAAAAGGCTTGGCTAAGAGAGTTAAATTTAACAATAAGGAATTCTTAAGATATATGATAGGTAAGCAAAATGTTAAGATATAAATTGGGCCTCTTAAAAATGATAGTGGGAAGTTGGTCTTGGAAGATGATGAGATGATAAACTTATATGTTCTCTTCAGCTCCTTTACTATTGCACCTCAATCAGAGCACTTGATGTATGGGAAAAATACTGATGTAAAAGACACCATTTTAAATTCTAAAATTGGAAAAGTTGGGTAACTTCAAAATTTATAAATCCCCTAGACCAGACAACTTTTATACTAGAGTTTTAAAGGAACTTACAATTTTTACTTGTAAACCACAAGCTATTATTTTTAATAGGTCACTGAGTAGTGGAAGAGTATTAAAAGCCTGGAAGTTGGCTAATGTTAGTTCAATATTTAAAGGTGATAAACATTGTCCAGGCAATTATAGGCCAGTTAGTCTTGCATCAGTAATTGGAAACATTTTGAGTGTGTGATTAAAGATGCATTGCAAAGAACCAGCATGTATGGGTATTAACACTTTTACTGATAAGCAGAGAACAATGTTTCGACCTTTCTCAGTCATCTTCACTTAACCTGAAGCTTGTGCAGTACACCCATCCCACCAATGGTGATGCCAGAACCAAAATTGATGACAACTACATCATTTTGTGATTGATACCTTCAGATATGGTCAGAGAAGTCATATCTGTTTATGCCTATCTCCATTTGCCAGAATGAAATTAGTGTCAAATAGATTGAGTGGTGGTTTCCCTCATACCTTCTAATATAAGGCAGGGTCTGTTATTGTTCTAGCCACTTCTGTATGAACCAGGAACTGTTATTTCTCTCCATTGTATTCTGACAGACACATAATCCACCTTTGATAGATCTGAACTGATCACCAAATCACTTGGTGTGAAGCTCTCCATTATATTGCCTAAAGTTAGTGCCCAGGTCCAATTTAGTCTCCATAAATTTTTCAGAGCAGTAGAGAAATTGTTTATCACCCTTTGTTGGGATTCTGCACAGATTGAACTGTTGGGTAAAATCAATAGCCTTATCTAGTTTGCTCTTTGACAAGGTACAGTCATTTTTCTCAAAAGCACAACTCAACAACAACTGTCTTAAAGTCCCAAACTTGTGCTTCACTTAGTATTTGATGCAATCTACGACTGGACCATCTAGATTTAATCACTGATGTCGAGAAAACCCACTTGTATTGAAATAAATATGCAAAAACGGCTCATTTTTGCATATTTATTTCATCTAGATTTAAGATCAGCTATTTTAAAGCCTGCTCTGGAGATCAGACTTTCCAAATATGTAACTGCCTGAAACATCTCGGGAATTGATCCACCCCCATCCACCCCTGCACCCTTGAATGTTGGGGGAGGAATCTGTCTTTGTCATTCTCATAAACCTGCAATCATGACCATAACTTTTCCCTTACAATCTCCGAGTCATTCACTGACCAAAATTTCTTCTTTGTTACATATATAATGTGGTAAACTGCTTAGGGATTTCAACTCTTGTGATAATAGCCCTTCCCTGGTCCAGGGTTGCAAGGCCACAAGGTTCCTTCAGTAGCTGTCCTGTCAGATCATTGCAGCCACAGGCTACTTGTTGGACAATGGTTGCCTCAACATTATTTTTCTCATCTTTGAGAGGTTCACTTACTTTACCATTTAACTTCTGGATGAGATTACTCCTGTTAGCAGACTTGCCCACCAACAGCATTTCCAGTTGCTCCTCGTTATTCTCAAATGGCTTCAAACCAGAGCTGAGTTTCAGTTTTTTTGGCTGCCAAAACTTAAACATCTGTTAGACCACCCTATTCAGTCTCAGAGTAGCCAGATATCACAACAATGATCTCCAGATACCTGTGCTTCTCTCTTACTGAGATCAGTCCTCAATGGTACTGCATAAGCAGCCATTCTGAGTTCAGTACACAGCAAAGGGTTTCATTCTGAAGTCACTGGTTGCAAGATTATGGAAGTCATGAAGTTGGCAGCATTGGTGCAAGTCCAGTTTTCAAGAGGACTTAACCTAGACTCAACAACCCTACTATACATCTATCTTCCTTCAGTGGTCAACTCTTCCATTTGATAATAAGTTCCTTGAGTGTGAAAAATGCCATTTCCAATAACATGAAGACCTTATAAACTTAAATAACACAAAAATAAGAGTAGAGCTCAGAAAACACATCAGCAAAAAATGGAAAATTCCATAATAAGATATTCTCTAGTCATGTTACCAAACTTTCTCTTTAGTATCCAATCTTTGGTATTGCCAGATGAAACTGATTTTCCTTAGGGTAATAAAACATGTCCATAAAATAAAAGAAGATTCAACAACATATTTACTGTGAAGTAATTATGAGTTATCTGACTGAGTGTCTGAAAATGAGGTAAAGAGACTGGATGGTATGTAAGATATAAATGAACAAACTTTATTAATTTAACACAAACACAGTGCATGTATATTTGCTCAGACATTGGACTGTTGCCTCTACTGTATTGTAAGTTAACTGTTTTTGTGGAGATAATGGACTAGATTGTTTAAACCTAATGTTCCTTACTTAACATGTAATGGATTTTAGTAGAATAACTTGTGATACCAGTGATTGGTCAATCTCATTCAGACCAAAAAACAGCACTCGACCTATGATCGAAAAGCACATTTTTTTACAGTTTCACAACTTACAGCATTACAGCTCTACCCAAAAGTTGAATAGGAAGTAAACAATGCATAGTATATTTATATATCACAGTGTATGTAGTTATTACAATAGTTCAGGAGTTTCATATTAGTATTTTATGATAGATATAAATATTGTTTATGCAATCTCTTCTAGAGAAAAACTATTTTTTTTTAATGAAAACCATTTATTGCAACAGGTAAACTATAAATTCTACAGATAACATTAGGTTCAAAAGGGAGTGGTTTACAAAGGATAAATAAACCAGTGAAAAAAATATAATTTATAAAGTAATGCTCAAGAAATGAATTCATGCAATGTAAATCAGTATTTTATCCACCCTAAGTTACACAGTGTTCACTGGGTGATTTATTGCTTTGTTACAATACTTAAGGTTCAAAATGTAACAAAGTGATAAAATTAAATAAAAACAGATGTGAAACTGTTACAATCTACAATCACACTATAGAAGTAAGAACAATTAAAAACCAGAATATTCCATACTTAGGGCATATAGTTAATGCATACATAAGCTTAGCCATAAATATCAAAATGTTAGAACTAGACTTGCTGACTATTCTGGGAGTTAAATGCTACATCACTTGCTACATTTATCAGTCTCATCCCCTCTTTCACAAATTGCTGATAGTTTTCTGACATTTTATACTGTATTATTTATAAACAATAAAGAGTGAAATTTTAATCTATCAAATAACATACTATATTTTGTTCATTATTGTTTTCTGTGCAGATAATTATGTATTTTATCTCCAGTTCATAAAATGTTCCCACAGGAATCGTAATGACAAGTTTCATTGACTTTTTAAAGGCTCTTATTACATAGTGAGAAACTCATTAAAATATGCTATTTTTTTGATATTCACTATCTTGTAATAATTATCTCAGTACTCTGAGTAAGGCAACAAGGGAACAACTTGAAGATAAGAAAAAGTAAACATCATATTTATTTTTCAGGAAGCTATTAATGTCCTTTTTAAGTTTTTGTAAAATGCTGGTGTCAACCACTGTTGATAGAATTACATTTCATAATTTGCAAAAATAAAGCTGTCTTGATTGAAGCCAGCATGCCTGTCAACTTGTTTAAACTTTCATTTATCATCCTATTATCTTCAGATCACTAAGAAATCCTTTATCCCACCAATCCTTCATAAGATCTTGTGATCAGCAATGATATTCTCTCTTCTACTTTTTTGAAGAGAAAGTAAGTTGAGATTCTAACCTGCCCTTCCTCAGAGTCATCATATTAGCTCTCCTCTGAACCCCATCCAATAAGTCAATATTATTTCATACAGAGTAACCATTGTGAAGCCTTGCATTTGGATTTTATTAAGATGTAATTATCTATTTTGACTTGTTGCTTCCTCGGTGATTTTAGCTGTAAGTCTGAAAAATTGTAGTGCTAAAACTAGGTTTAATTACCATAGTAAGCACAGCACAGATAGCCCACTGTGCAGCTTGGTGCATAATAACAAGTAAATACACTTTTGACTTGTAATTAGTGTGTCTGTAAATACATCTTATTAGCTTTACTGGCAGTAACAAATCATTGCTTTAATGGCTAGTGACTTAGCTTCAAGATGCTTTTCTTCAGTTATGTAATTTAGTAGGTTCCCATCTGAATTAAACAAGTAATCCAATTTTATTAATCCAATTGCATTTACTGTTATGAAAGGTGTACAATATTTACCAAAATGCTGGAAATATCCAAGAATTTATTGTCATCAGTAAAACTTGACTCATTTTATTTTTACCAGTATGAGTAATATAAATTAAAAGGAACAAAAGACCAATCAACAATTCCTGAAGCACATTCTGCTAGTAACAAGCTTCCAGTTTAATATTAATAATAACCACTTGGTTTATCCTATTCAAATACTCTTCAATTAACTCATCCTTCCCAAACCTTTCAGATGTTATTTTTTTGTGTGATCTTTTGTAAGGCACCTTATCAAAACCTTTTTAAAACTAAATACATTAAATCTTTGACAAATAGTTTTCCATCTGTTTCAGCTACGTGGGAATTTTTACAGTTTCTATGCAGTTTTAGCATAAACACATAGTACAGAAAGGTGAGTTTGCTTTGTTCTGGTTGCTTTTTTTCGTTAAACTCAGTAGTGATGTTTGTACTGCCTGACGGGGTATTGCAGATCATGTAACATTTGGATTGAAATGATTAGCACTGTACTATACTTTGTTGATCAAATCAACATTGTCTAAATGTGAAAGCTGACCAATGCTATGAGAGAACAAAGGTGAGAAGGTAATACTACTGATGGGACAAAGAAATTTTGCTGTTATATTCAGCTTTATTTCATAGTCCAGTTCTGGCTGGAGTTCCTTGAGTAAAGATTAACTTTAAGATCACCATGTTTAGCTCACTTAAGTTTACTGTAAGATAAAGTTGTGGAGTTAAGCACAGCCCAGTTAAAATAACTGTGGTTTTGTTTGTGCAAATACATTTGCTTCCTTTTTTTTAAGTATTCAGTTTGTTACTGAATTTGTCCAAAAAACACTATTTAATAAATACAAAAACTATGAAAACTTGGTTATAAGGCTCAGAATTATTTTCCATAATTCCTCAGTAAATCTGCTGATTCTAGCAGATCTTATCATCTTACACAAGATGAAAAAAGTGATTTTACTTGAAAGTACTATAAGTGTAGAGGATGAAGAAATTACATCAACATTTATTGCAGTCTTTCTGAAGTGATACATATGTATTAGCCTTTTCTTGATCTCTGTAATTGATTTATTTTTAGGGAATACATCTCATGAAAAGAATGACATTTTTTGGACACAAAAGTTTTCACAGCTGAAAGGGATAATCTACCAGTGGAGAGTTTTTTTGTTTGAATTTTGCACAAAGCTACTCGAGGGCTATCTGTGCTAGCTGTCCCTAATTTAGTAGGGTAAGACTAGAGGGAAGGCAGCTAGTCATCACCAGCCACCACCAACTCTTGGGCTACTCTTTTACCAACAAATAGTGAAATTAACTGTTACATTATAACACCCCCACGGCTGAAAGGGTGAGCATGTTTGGCGTGCCGGGGATGCGAACCCGCGACCCTCAGATTACGAGTCGACGCCTTAACACGCTTGGCCATACCAGGTCACCAGTGGAGAGAGAGAATTTTATAGAAGAGAAATTGAGTCTAGAAGTCCTTTCTTTGATATAGGGCTTTTGCTATTGTTATGAGGGTATTTGACATCTGTCAGTCTGCAGTTGCTGACTCAGAGATTTCCACATCCAAATGACCCAAGCAAAAACTGTACAAAGCCTTGCTTTGCACATCTTTTTCCAGCCACTTTGAATGCTCCAATATATCTTTGACCATGGAATTCATTTAGAGATAATCCAGTCAGAATCTTTGTAATTGCACACAATATTTATTGTTCTGACCATCTGTATCTTAACAAAGGTAACAAATTATTTCCTAATTTCATAATTGTAATTTTCAAAGCAGAGACATATTGGAAAATATTCCAGATTGTAAGAAGACACCTCATTAAAAAGAATAGCGTAGATGTTTTTGTACCTGTTCTTGCTTCATTTCACTTTAAATTGTACTCTAATTATATATCCTATGACATTTATGATGTTATTTTGTGAGGGGAGGTAAATATGTAGCATTTTTTCATTGGGATGATACAAATGAGCTCTCATTATTTCATCATTTTCAGCATACTATTTCAGCAAGGCCAGAAAATTGCCAAGATGTTTACAAGAACTTGTATCAACATAAAATTTGACAATGACCAAAGAAGGTTGAAACATTGTTCACTCCTCTACATAGAGCTTTCTCTACCCATACCAGCCATTTTTACATATGAGAAAAGGTGGTAGGAAAAACTTTTGGTAGTGCCACATGCATACAAAAAAAACAACAACAAAAAACTTTTCTTAACATTTGATAGATTATTAATAGCTTGGCATTTTGCACCAAGTGATTTTGTTGTTGTTAATAAATTGCCAATGTCAGTGCATGGCTCAACAATTAAAGAAATGCTACAACAAATCTGTGATTGTTGTAATGTGTAGTGCAATCATAATAGTCGAGAAAGAATTAAACTGTCAGTGCTTGAAGCAGTTTGAGGCTCAAGTATGTAAATCAGTTGATATGATTAGTAGTGTGTGGGAAAAAAAAATATAGCAATTTTAATGAGGAGACCAATATATGCAGCTTGAACATAACACTGTAATTTACATGATATATAAAATCTAGAGTAACAATTGCTATTGTACTCATCTACATACGTGTATATGTAGATGAATTATATCTTGTTCATAGGTTAAACAAACATTGTAATTAAAACACAATGTAGTAATTCTAATTGCATACCAAAGACAACATTAGTTATTAAAGCAGCAAAGTTAATAGCACTGTACACTGGTTGTTATGTGCTAATCCTTTGTCTTTTACCAGCAAAATACAATTCATTTTACTGCAATCAGTTTCACATAGCTGCTTCATTCTATTCAGTAAGGAGTGTCAAAGGCCTAGCTTATATATTAAATACCATGAAATTTTCCAAGCCAGACTTTTACTGATATAGCAAATAATTTTCAAATGGGTTTAAGAAGTAAAATTCCCAGCTCCTTCCTTGTACAAAAATGCTTAAATCTCAAACCCACCATCAATTTACTTAGCTGTTTCTGTGACATGGCAAAGATTTCTTGTGCTGAAAACCATGTGTAGAAGTCAGATATACAGGACTGTTTTAGTTTTAGTTTAATGCAAGCAATATGACCTGAATAGTTTATATTATTCTTAGAAGCAACAGTTTATACAAATTTGTTTATGTAACTGTTTATGAAACATACATTATGTAACATATACATTTAATTCTTTGAGCTTTTCTCAGTATTTTAATTAAATATAACTTTATCAGAATTCCTAAAATATCACTAATACTGTTTTGGACTTCTGTTGGGGTATAAATATGTGTTGAAAGATCATTACTTAGGTTTAGATTGTGTGGTTGTGAGTTTAGCAATAAAGTTAATTGGTTGGCATTTATTGGTGCAAACCAACTACGCTATCTGTGTCAAACCTCAATCAAATTCACATCTGACCTTTTTCCTGTCTGTAGAAAATAAATTTAGATATTTTAACTTCTCCTCATAAGGCAATCTCAGGTATCATCCTAGTGGCTCTTCTCTGAACCTTCCCCAACAATTCAATATTCTTCTTGAGGAAGGAAGCCCACAACTGTACACCGTACTCTAAATAAGGCCTTATAAGTGATCTACACAGTGAAACAATAATATCCCTTGTCTTGTATTCAATATTGCTATAGATGCTACTCAAAATCCTATTAGCTCTCTTGCAAGCTACAATACACCGTTTATATGAATTAAGCCTTATTAATATTTTGAGTTTTCATTTATTTATTTTGTATGTGTATGTCTGTGTTTATATGAACAGTATTAGGATATGAAAAAATGTACAGCATTGTGAGATTTCAGTTAATAAGTAGCTAACACTGTAAATTTAAAGTTTAACTTTTAAGGAAAGGCATAATAAATAATTATATAACTACCAGGTTTGGGGGATTTTTGTCTAATTTAGAGAACATGACAGCCTTGATGTTGTCATATTGTGTTACACAATGTTATAGTATGCTCATACAACTTTTAACATATTACAGAACTAAGAGGAAAAAAGCAAAAACAATCTCATATATAACTATACTATTAATGTAAAACACTGCCATAAGCAATCACTGACTGAATAATTACAATTAATTTTCTTTCATTTCTTTCTTATTTAAAATATTCATTTGCATAATAAAACCAACAGAGTTGAAAATTTGTGCTTTTCTTTCTAGAAAATACCTACCTGTTTTATTAATACATTTTGTTAAATTAATAAATACAAGACACTTTTTTTTTCCTGTGCTTCATAAAATCTAGTTGTATAACTACATCAAAGGTTAAACGTACCGATTTTATTATAAGCATACCTTAAACTCTAAACAGGCCTTTCTTTTCAATTCTGCAAATGATTTTGCCAACACAATTTTTCTTCTTTCTTTACAAGATGGCCTTTGGATCAAAAATGTTATAGGTTTGACTTCCAGGTCTTTATTCTCAGCCTTCTTTGTCTTTGGCATTTTCTCAATAGTTTGATTATGAAGTGTTCAGCTAAAAAACATTCAATATCAGAAATCTAAGCCAAAGCAACAAAGTGGCTCAAAGCTAAAACAAATTATGATATATAGTATAAGACAGTTCCTCTGAGAAACAGCTTTACCTGCTTCAAATTATTCTAAACCTTACTAAATATAATTTGAAACTACTGTTGTGCCTTTATCAAACATAGTGAGTTAATTAATTATCCCTGAATCTTTTATTTCTTTCACTGATGATAAAACCCAACAAGATTTATCTTAGATACCTTTTCCCAACAGTTTTTCAATTTGACATTCCTTTATATGAAATAATTAATGTCAATTTAACAGAAAAATGTTTTTAGTATAATTGTCAATGTTGACAAAAAAAGAAACAAAGAAGTAGGAGTCTGAAAGACAGAAATTCAAATTGAAAAAGCTTTACTTTGATTTTGTTTAGCAGATCAAGTAATATAATTTCTAGACTAAAATAAACCAAACAAAACACAACTTACTGCTGACATTTCCACTTTTACCTCAATGACACTACAGATTTACATCACAAATTACATATAGGTATATATAGCAACGTAATATAGAAGATCTCATTATAGTGCAGCTTCTTGTTGATCATTTAAAGAAAGATTTAACTTCATCAAAAATCAAAAAGATCTTTCAGCATATTGCTTAACTTTATGCACAGATCAAAGATCAAAGTATGTATGCAACGATCACTTCCAAAATGCCATTCAATATGGTGTTATATACTTGATGTTAGTCAGTTATTTTATCCTATACTGCTGACTTTGCAACAGTTCACGGTAAAGGAAAGTAACAGTGAAATAAAACATATATAAAAATGAAAAACTAATGATATATTTTGCAAGTTTTAGAGGTTATGCAAACTATACAATGAACAAAAGTATTTTTATTCTTTACACAGAGATCATCTTGCACTACATTTTGTCAGTCTGAATCAGACTGATTTCTTCATTTGACAGGCATATTTCTGAGTACAAATTCTTGAGATCAAACACTGAGAAACTTTGCTCTCCCACAGTACAATGCCTATATAACAATCTAGATGAAAAGGCAAACAAACAGTGCAATGAAGGGGAAATTTTGTTCATTCTGTGCAAATGTCCACTGTCAAGATGCAGTTTTGTACAGACTATTTGTGACAAACAAATATGGATTGGACTTACTACATATTGGAGAAGAAATGTTATCTATTAAATATAACTATTACTGGAGGACTGATTATTGAACAGAAGGAAAGTTGAAAAGACCTAAATTTTCCTTCTGTATGATAATTAGTCCTCCAGTTATAATTATATTTAATAAATAATATTCCTTCTCCAGTACATAACCAGTCCAATGTACATTTGATTAATACATTATAACTTCTCATGAACATGTTGGAGAATAAAATTCTCCTTTTAAAAACACACAATAAAATCTTATTTAAACATGAAAAAATTATGAAAAAACTTTAAAGAATTTCTTGAAAACTGTAAATCTTATGAATCGGATAACTTCACATTGTGGACTAACACTTTGAAAGAACAGGAATAACAATGTAAACATTAAAAATAAAAGTACGTATACCATGCCAGCTTAAAAAACAAGTTTGTATAAAGTTAGTGTTAGAGAAAATTGTACGAAAAGCAGAAACATCACAGGAGAAAGTAATTATAATGAACAACATTAAACAGGCAAATAGAACAAAAATAATGAAGTGTATTAATTATTTTTGAATTTGCCGGAACAAAATTACTTTCAAAGACCTTTGTGATGGAAAAGTCTTACTATAGTGTTATTAATACTATAACTAATTAATAATATTTATGCTTTACGAAATATTTACTTTATTAAATTAAATATTTGACAGCCTTATTCTTCTAAAACCTGATAATCGTTTAATGGTTAAAAAACAGAATACCTTTATTAATAATCAACTTCAGACTTCACAAACTTTCATTGAAACTCTGTAAATACAACGACCACATGCTGCATTAACAAGCCTACAATAAAGCGCCCCATCTAACGGTGGTAATGTACATTTTTATTGTAGCTTTTAATTACAATAAAAGTATTATATGTATTTTTAATATTCTCAAGTTTAACGATATTTTGCTTTAAAATATATATTTTTAGTATTTATTAGAAATATAACCACCTTTTCTGTAGACAAGTTTGATTAACAGAAAAGCTAAAATAAAATTTAGATAAAGGTAGCGTTTATATTTTTATTGAGTTAGTACAAACAGTATATGATTACAACCTAGGTAGTGAAACATTATTTTAATTTCGATGGCTCTTTAGTTGCCGTATCTACATCAAACATTCCTTTGTTTTGGCACTAGTTGTTTGCTTCTAATGGCAATTTAGGTTAATTGAAAAATCAATGAGGTTAGAAAGTCTTTATTTTTATTGCTTGCATCCAAAGTTGAGCTCTCGCAGCTCTTTTTAAAAACATTACATTATTTTCTTAGCTATTTATTTTAATTCCAAAGTAGTTGTTGAAAACTTTGCATTAAGATTTTGGTTAGTTGGTTTATAATTAGGTAAAGAGATACACGTTGGGTTATCTGTGCTCTATCCACCAGGAGTAGCGAAACTCAGAGCAATTTTGTTCGGCTATTATTATAATCGTTGTCCAGACTTCTTGTTGAAACTTTAAGTTTTGATAGCTCTTCACTTAATTGCAGTATAAACGGCTAAACATTATGTTGAGTTGAAATAACTATATTTTATTAAAGCTGTTTGCGAATTGTCAGTTAATGACTTGTACTTCTTTTATTATAAATACAGTTACGACAGAAAGTGTTCGTACCCCTGCGTCCGAGTAGTTTTTTGCTCATAACTTAAAAAGTATCATGATTAGGCTAATAGAAGTATAATATATTATAAATGTTATACTAACACATATCTACATAAATTTTTATGTAAATTAAACAACAAATAAACTGTTTATAAAGAAATAACCAAAAATAGTAGGAGCAGAAAGTGTTTGTACAGTTCAGAACGTGTGAAAAAAATGATATTCCTGTAAAAATTTTGTATAGTTTGGCGAATAAACGTCATTACACCATTCCCAAACTAGACACTGGGTTCATAATTATTGGAATTTAGCCAGCAAAAAATGTACTTCCGGCAATTTAGCACCGTCTCCGTCATTATCTGCTTGGTCAGCATGGCGAACAGGAAACAACTGTCCAGTGATTTAAAAAACCGAATTATTGTAAAATACAAGTCTCGTGTGTCTCTTTCCGGTATTGCTACACAACTTAATGTGCCTAAATCTACTGTTCAAAGCATAATTGCCAAGTTTAAGCTTACAGGATCAACTGCTAACCTCCCTCGTTCTGGACGCCCCACCAAAATTACAGAGAGATCCAAGAGGAAGGTTCTCAGAACACGTTCTCGTTTAACACGTAATGACATACAGAAACTGGTAAGGGAAACTGAGGTTGAAGTAAGCACCTCTATAGTTACGAACATGTCATGCTCTTCTGGGTTCAAAGCATGCCATCCTCCTAAAACTCCATATTTAAAGCCTGTTCATCTAGAAGCACGATTGAGGTGTGCAAGATAGCATGTAGATAAATCCTTTACCTATTGGAAGAGTATTCTTTGATCAGACGAGACTAAAATCGAGCTTTTCGGCCACAATGATTTCGCAATATTTTTTGTAAGAAGGGGGAACGAAATCTTCCAAAAAACATCGTCCATATAATTAAACACGGAGGTAGCTCTATCATGCTATGGGGTTCCTTCAGCTCTTCTGGTGTAGGCAGCCTTCACTGCGTCAACAGAATCATGAAAAAGAAGAATACGTTTATATATTAGGCACTTATATCTAGAATGATGCTCGGAACTTGCGGCTTGGGCATCGTTGGGTCATCCAGCACGACAATGACCCCAAGCACACATCGAAATGTGTGTAATCCTGGTTGCATAGGAAGCAACCATGTAAGCGTTCTGGAGTGGCCATTGCAGTCATCTGATCTCACCCAATTGAAAACGTTTGGCATGAGTTGAAGACCAGGGTTCATCAGCGTCATCCGAAAAACTTGCAAGGGTTGGAGGCCTTCCGTAAAAAAGAATAGAATAAAATACCAGTCGAGTACTGTCAAACGATCATGGAGGGCTATGAGGAGAGATTGCGCCAAGTAATTCACCCTGAAAGGCTACACAATTGACCATTAAAGTAGACGCCCGAACACTTTTTGCCCCTCCTATTTTTGGTTATTTGTTTATAAACAGTTTATTTGTCATTCAATATAAATAATAATTTATGTAAATGTGTGTTAGTATAATATTTATAATTCACTCTACTTTCATTATCATACTCGCGATACTTTTTAAGTTATGAGGAAAGAACTACTCACGACGCAGGGATACAAATACTTTCTATCGTAATTGTACTACATCAAAGACCGAACTTCTTGTGACAATAAGGGGAGTAGTCATTGCACCACTAAGAAATAAAATACTCATACCAGAAGTTATTAGCAAAAAATCTACATATAGTGACTGGTGTGTAGTGAAGTCAAAGACTCTGGGATGTCCAAGGAATTGATTAATGAAAGAACCCTCGAAGATTTGAAGAATAAGGATGTTATACATAATTTTACGCGAGAAACGCTTAAATCGGCTTGTGATCAAATGAAAAACCATTGTAATATTATTGCTGATACTTTATTCCATCAAGATGACATCTGTATAATTTTTGCTCTAAGAAAGGACAAACTCCAGAATTGAGTAGTACTAAAAGAAACCATATTTCTTTGTTGAAAGGAATCAAAGTGGTGATTAAAATAATCTTGAAAAATAAGTAACTCTAGGCAAAGATGTTCCACAAAATCATCTTTGGAAGTATATCAGTGAGAGAATGGCCAATTGGGTGATTCCACAAAAGAATATGTAAGTGGAAACTCATCCAACTTAGAACCACACAGTTCCTGTCAAGACCTCATCAAGATGGCCATCAAAGGTAAAGTCAGTAGTTTCACTCGACCATCTAGTGAGGAAAAGCTCTCCCAGTGACTGGACCGCCAATTACAACAAATGACAGGTGGCCGTCCCATTTGTATACCATGAGCACTGGAATAGAAAACACCAAAAGGAACTCAGTGAATTGACAGTTTATAGTTTTGTATTTAAAGGACTTCATAGTCCAGTAATGGGGCAATGTTTAATCTTGCCAGTTATTTGTTTACTAGAAGGAAATAGTGAACAAAATGGTGAGGTTATAGTCGAGAATCTTTGTACAGTGTCTAAAACAAAAATTTGTTGTAAATACCAGAACCAACCAGCATTAAGTCAATTTTGGTTTCACTAATACAGTGCCAGTAAAGTATTTAAATCAACGTTAGTTATCGCGTTTAGTCAACCACTTAATCCTCTAATCGAGAAATTGTGTTAATAAAAATTATGTTTCACGTTAATCATAGCATAATTATTGAAGTATTTCTATTTAACGTAATTTTTAAATTTAGGTCTTCAAGTACAAGTTACAACAGCATATAAGCTAAAATAAACTAACTTGCTATCGTTATGTGGACTAGTTCTTTAGTTACTGTCACCAAACAAATTAAAAGTACCCGTCGAAAGTTATGGCAATATAAGACAAGAATGTACGTTAGTGTAAGACAGCTTATATGTTCGTCAGGAATGTAACAAAAACACATTCTGCAAAAAGAAAAATTATTATTTATTTATTGCTTTTAAAACAGAAAAAGGGAAATTAGCATAAGGTAGGAAAATATGTCTGTTTGATTCACATTTCTCTATCTATGTTGTGCCACTGAAGAAATCAAACTGCGGATTTTGTCATTATAAGGTTTCAAGCTCACTTCTAAACAGCTGGAGGACAAGTACGGAAAAAGTGACTTTCTACACATATATTATTACTATTATTATTTGAAAACTAACTTCCGCATATGCAAGTATAAGATTACAATAAGACTTGTCAAAAAAAGGAGAGAGGCCTGGCATGACCAAGCGTGTTAAGGCGTGCGACTCGTAATCTGAGGGTCGCGGGTTCGCATCCCGGTCGCGCCAAACATGCTCGCCCTTTCAGCCGTAGAGGCGTTCTAATCTGACGGTCAATCCGACTATTCGTTGGTAAAAGAGTACCCCAAGAGTTGGCGGTGGGTGGTGATGACTAGCTGCCTTCCCTCTAGTCTTACGCTGCTAAATTAGGGACGTCTAGCACAGATAGCCCTCGAGTAGCTTTGTGCGAAATTAAAAAAAAAACAAAAAAAACAAACAAACACAAAAAAGGAGAGAAAACGAAAACATTAGTAAAGTAAAATAACTTGCTGAGTGTTTTATTAATTTCCTCCAAAAACCATAATTTTGGATCAACAATATTATAGACTAGATAATTAAAGTAGAAAATGAAAATGAATCCTAGCCTGAATCCGAGTTGAAATCATCTAAGTTAATATAGAATGGAATAGCAAATATATTTTTCAGACTGTCCCATAAGTTTGGTCTAATGTTGAGATTTGGTTTGTTTGTTTTGAATTTCGCGCAAAGCTACTCGAGGGCTATATGCGCTAGCCGTTCCTAATTTAGCAGTGTAAGACTAGAGGGAAATCAGCTAGTAATCACCACCAACCACCAACTACCAACTCTTGGGCTACTCTTTTACCAACGAATAGTGGAATTGACCGTAATTATAACGTCCCCACGGCTGAAAGAACAAGCATGATTGGTGGGACGAGGGTTTGAACCCGTGACCATCAGATTACGAGTTGAGTGCCTTAACCACCTGGCCATACCAGGCTCTAATGTTGAAGACATCGACTAAATCTTGATTCTTTGGTCATCTGGTATTTACCAGTTTTGAATTTTGTCCGGAAATGATCAATGAGCGATATTTTGAGAATCATAGTGTCTCAATCCAATGAAACACATAACTTTTGGCAAATAGGTGAATTGCAAATCAATTTTGAGGGTTTAAATATTATATATTTCACAATAAGAATTTTTGTTCTGTTTTTCGAGTTTGAAGAAACACGATAGGTTTGCTAAAAGTCGTGAAAACAATATATATATAAAATAGTCATTTTTTTATTATTTTGTATCGAGACTTCCTCAACCAATGTGTTTTCTTTACATTACATGTATGTTTATATATATACACACACACACACACACACTTGTGCTATTAGATCAGTAGGTGGCTAACGTATGGTGGTTTGATTTTGGAAAATAGAAAACAAAGTTCAGTGTCATCATTAGTATTAGTGTGGGTGGGTTGAGTGTTCTTTAAGTTAATGTTTAAGAATGCTTGTACTAAAATTTCAATATTATAATGAATTCCTGATAGTCATTATTTCAATAATTCTAGTAGTTCAAGGTTTGAGAGATCCATATAAAACTTTGGGCGTAAAATCTTCAGCTTCTGTGCAAGAAATAAAGCAAGCTTACAAAAGGCTCGTAAGACAATGGTAAGTTTATTATCAAGTGAAAGAAATTGGGTCAAACCGCCACACAACCTCTAGAGGTCTTTCATTATCTCTCAGGCTTCTTCAAGACTTGAAATATTTTAAATCAAAATAACTGTCAAGTTCGTTATCGTCGATGTCAAACTCAAAAGACAGGCTTTATTACTGACTGTTTCTGATATGTTAGTAGGCCTAATAACATCACCACTCACATCCACAATTATTGTGAATAATTAGAATATATATCTAAAATGAGATACATCTGGCACAGTACTAACATTATTACTAATTAGTATTAGTTATATAAGGCAAAGTACGAGTGCGACAGCGTCAAATTGTATTACTATAAAAAACAAAAAACTAAAATAGGTTTATTGAATATTTTGTTTAAAATTAAAATTTCTTCACCTGAATGATTTGGTGAGATATATAATCATATGCTGAAGAGGTTATAAGTGTAATGTAATTTGTAAAGGAAACTTATTTTAATATACAGGTTTTATATAATGTTAATAATGGGTAGTGGTAGTAATGAGAAGTTTGCTTTTATATCAGTGGTTCTTGATGATTCCTTATACCAGTTAGTGATAGTATTTAGCAAGATCCAAGTACAGTTGGGCCTGACATGGCCAGGTAGTTAAAGCACTCGACTCATAATTCAAGGGTCACAGGTTCGAATCCCTATCACTCCAAATGTGCTCGCCCTTTCAGACGTGGGCATGTTATAATGTGATGGTCAATCCCACTAGTTGTTGGCCCAAGAGTTGGCAGTGGGTGATGATGACTAGCTGCCTTCTCTATTGTCTTACACTGCTAAATTAGGGATGGCTAGTGCAGATAACCCTTGTGTAGCTTTGCACAAAATTCAAAACAAACAAATGAACAGCGTCTGTGATGCAATGACCCTCTATATTTATTGTGAATGAGGAGAAAGTCCACAAAGTCTTAATGTTGGTAAAGGAAATACCAGCAGAGCAACACCAGTACATCCTTTGGTTATGTAATCCCTATCATGTATTTACATTGTCATTTCTGAAATTGAGAAAGCCAATTTAAGTTTTATAGTTATAGCAAAATAATTAAAAAATAACTACATTTTTTTAGGATACAAGTGTTGTTTTCATTAACAAAACTGAAGAGAAAGTACAGAGTTGAGATTTCTTTTTTGTATGCACACACACAAAAGCATATATGTTTATATACTGTTGTGTATAAAATGTACATGAATAAACTTGAGAAAAGTTGAGGGAGTATTTCTTTTGATAAAGAAAAAGACAAATACAACTTTAGCAAAGAGAACATGTAACACTACTGTGAAATTAAGAATTTAAGTAAGACACAGCATAATCTAAGAATATATATCAAAGTCTGGTTATAAAACTTTAATAATGTTGCAAAGCTCTACCATTTCTCAGCTGTTTTACAGATCCTAGTTTTTCTTGTTTGTTACTAAGATAAACTTTTGACTGGTGTAAACTTGGTAAGTGTAGCTGGTGAGTGTATTCTGAAAGTCATTCAGTCTGAACTGCATGATTTATTGTAAACTCAGTAAATTAGTGAAACTTTTTAATATCAGAGTTAAGCTACTGAAGCCAAGAATTATCACTAAAAGTTACATTTAGTTATAATTACTAGTAAATAAACCTGAGCACTGAACAGGATTTTGATAAAGACATTGTAGATTCCCTGTAAAACTGTTTCCTTTCCAAAGCATAGGTGTAAGACAGTGTAGAACTATATATAAATATATATGTAAGAAACTTAACATTCAGTGGTTTGAGTTATTATGTGATAAAGTGAGCAATGTAAACATATATCATAAACTGTTAATACCCATGCAGTATATAGCAGTCAAAAATTAATAGCTGTCGTACATTAACTTAGGAAAATTTGACAAGTTACCAGCACAAATGTCATACATTTAGACCTTTAGTTCAGTAATCTTATCAGATAATGGTTTTAATTTGGTTATAAATGTGTCTGTGTATATATATATATACACACACACATATATACAAAGCTAAACTTTAAGCAAGAATGAATTATTATTATAATATTTTATATTAATAAACACTTGTCATAATTAATATACTTTTAACCTTCTGTCCAAGGGTAGAACATCAAAGTGAATATGCCATAGTATTGTATTGAATATCAGTCAAAATGGTATTATGTATTTGATGTTATAGAGTTAATAACTACTCATTTGAAGCTAAATTGTCAGTTTGAACAACAGTTTGTTGAGTTCACAGTAAATACCAAATATATGGAGAGATACAAAGAAAAAAGTGCATTTTGGAGGTGCTAGAGGATATGCAAATAAAATGTGCAAACTGTATGATGCTCAAAAGTATTTCTAATCTTCACGTGAACATTATCTTGCACTTCAACTTGTCAGTGTGTGAGTCAGGCTTACATCATCAATTCACAAGCATATCTTGAGTATAATTACTTTTGGAATACATCTAAGTTTTTGTATGGAACAAACTTGTACATTTTATTAAAAGTCTGACACATCATGTAAATACAAATAGTAAGTTAGGATTTATAGTCAACATTTATTCTTCAGTATGTAGTCAGTCCCATTGCATCCATATTCAGCTAAACATTTTATTTAGGTTAAAATGTTTGCTATTCATCTGTTATGTATAAAAATCTCATAAACCATTTATTACACATACCTTTCAAAGTAATCTGTCTCTATATTAGTAGGGCTGTAATACAAGTTTACAAATTGTCCATGAATGACCTGACAATTCATATCTTTAACTTTAGGTTATCTAATGCTAGCCTCTTAAAGCATCTTAATATAACAACCAGTTGAATATATTAGTACCACACCTACACCTGTAGAGTTTGGAAAGCTTGGTGACACAAATGTGGAGTAATTCATGTTGTCATATATTAACTTAAGTGCATCTAAAACTTGCTGAGATATCAGTTAATGTGCATGTTGCAATAGTGACCTTTAATTTGAAGTCTCACTAAAAATGAAGAAACTGTATGAAGAACATAAAATATATATATATATATATAAATAAAATATATAATTCAATGTAATTTTCAGAAATGTAAAAAACATGAAAAAATGCATATTATGTGTATAAATATGCATAATTTAAGGGTGACAAGAGGCCTGTTTACCAATTTAGGCTATCCCATCCACTATGCTGAAGTCTGAAGAGTTATCTTGTTAAGGAAAGTAAGTAAATATTAAGTCACAAAATAAACTAAATAATAACATTACATTAAACAGTCTTGTATAATCAACAATAATCCCCTCTTCACACTTTTTTTACACTGTACACACATACTGGTTTTAATTTATTTATTTAGTATTCTCAAATAGCCTACACCAGTATTTGCAATTTCATTGTTGGTCTCTGTTCTCTTATGACCTCTGGTAGGGCTTCATCTTGATAAGACTCCTTGTCTTCATCTTGATCTTGTGTTGCCTGAAGTCTGTCTTTTCTAATCTATCTGTATGCTGGCACCGTATATCTTTTATCTCTTTCTTCTACTTGCCAGTCAGTTCTTCACTTAATGTTGACGTCCTTGTGTGTATCATCACCATCCAGTGGTCTTAGGCCTAGTAGGTCTTTATCTATGACATTCATACCTGCCCAATCATGTCAATCTGTACCACAGTAGCTGCATTCATGTGGTCTTCATCCCTCTTGAAATACTTCTTCAACACATTAGTCATCCAATCCACTTTCACAATATAGTGCATTCTGATGACTGCTTCCTGTACTGCAAAAGGCCCTTTCCACTGCTGGGTGAGGTTGTTGTCGGTTGTGGGTAGAAAAACTAAGACCATCTGCCCAACCTCAGAATGTTGATCTGTTGCTTTCTTGTTATTTTTTACTGCATTTGATATGTGTTGTATCACCAACAGAACTTCATTGGAAGGTCTGATATGGTACTGCTTTCTGGTTGTTTATCTTGTAACCATTGTTGCTCTGTTTTATACTGGACTTTCTCTTTGGCACTGCCCCAATATTTATGCAGAGAAATATATTTGTTTTGCACTTTTTTCTGCTTCTGTAGACCTACATTTGGGACATTACTCTTTGATACTTGCAATAGCTGATGTCTTGCTTTATTTTCTTTTTTTTTATTTCTTGTAATGAGTGCAGGTACTGTATCAGCCTTCCTTCTGTTTAGTTTCTTCAAATTTTTCTACCTGGTGTGTTTCAATCATCAAGTTGTATATAAGTGCTTTTGTACATATGGTCTCAAAGTCTCCTATGTATTATGGAGTATTCATCTTGATTTTTGCTATGGAAAACTTTCTCACTGTTCCATAAATTAGCACACACAGGTATACCTTACCTTCCATCTGGTCATCAGATACTAGACTTATTCTTACTGCTAGACTACTGCACCCAGTGTCTTCTAGAACTTTCACTTTTATGTCCCTGACTTAGTTTTTACTTATTGGCATGTTGTAATTTGTTGGAACATTTTGATATCTGTAACATGCCATGATCACTACTGACATAGTTGATACATTTACTAACATGTGCTAACAATTAGTCCTGCACTGATAATTTATGGAAATGACACTTCCTTTTTGTGGTGAATCTGACATGTTTACTTAACTCTGTTTGTTCTGGCAGCAGCATCCATGGTGACAGTTGTTCCTTTCTTGTTTCTTACTGGCACTGTCTTTGAAAATAGCTCCAGCTGCTTTAAGTTGAGATTTCTGCTGTTTCGTGTTGGTGATATACTTGCATTCCTTGGCATTGTGTCCTATTTTGTAACAAATAAATCATCTCCAATTTGTCTGTTGACCCCTGTGACTTTTGGTAGATTTCTGCTCCTTGTTAAACACCATTGTTTTGAACTGTAGCTGAATATTCTTGGACTTGCTCATTATACTCTTTCCATGAGCTTACATATACTGTTCTGTCAACTTGATCATCTTGTGCATATCTTTTGGTGCTTTCTTCTTTGGTAATATAAACTGTTCACACATGATAGGTTCCTAGCCCTTCACAAGAATACTTTGTGCAAAATTTTTATTTTTTATTGCACCTGAATGAACCTTAACTACCATAAAAAAATATTTTTACATTTCAGCTGCTTTTACAATAATAAATAAAGAACACACATGATTTTACAATAATAAATAAAGAACACACATGATTTTACAATAATAAATAAAGAACACACATGATTTTACAATAATAAATAAAGAACACACATGATTTTACAATAATAAATAAAGAACACACATGATTTTACAATAATAAATAAAGAACACACATGATTTTACAATAATAAATAAAGAACACACATGATTTTACAATAATAAATAAAGAACACACATGATTGGAAAACAAGGAACAAGTAGTTACCAGGTCTTTTTTTTCCCTTGTGATTGCCAGTGACATCTAACACTAATTTTTCAAACAAATGTTAGCACTGCACTCAATTTTTTATTTAGTTAGATAATTCACGAAAGAACACAGAATAGTAATGTGTAAAAAACAATGTTCCATGACTATCTCAATATTTCTAGCTTTTTAACTGTGCAACAAGAGGACATTAAAACTTCATCTAAGCTCATCAGTGTGTTTCTTGTGGGAATCAATCTTGAAATGAGAGACAAGTTTACAATTCTCTTTCCTTAAAACAATGTAATGCAATATGTCATTTGATATATGAAAACCCTGATATTCTGTTAGTTATAAACACTGTAGTGTGGAATGTCAGAGAGGATTACTGGCAGTTTTTTAAATGCGACAGGTAGGCATGGCAAGGAGGACATCAGTTTCATAACTCTGTAACCAAATAAGATTGAAGGCTAGGAAAATTATCCTTTGTCTGAGTGATAACAATATTATAATAAGTAATATATATTAAATTTTGTATTTTTTATAGGGGTGGTAAATTAATCAACAAAGAGAATTGTCTTGTTTCTTTTGAAAAATTTACTGTACCACACCTTGACAGGAAGTATGAAGCCCCTTTCCCCATTGTCTTGGGCTAAAATTTCTCCTGGCATTGTCCAAAAGTTTCAACAGTTTTTCTTTCAATTTTCCTTTCTGAAACTGCTTGTAATGTTGTTATTCGTATATACTTTGTTATTAAAATAAATTGTACATGCATGCAGTAGGCTTCTTGTATAACTATTAATCACTATGCTTTAGTGTCTCATAGGATTTCTTCCACTATCTACCCCTGTAAATCCTGGCTGGCTTGCCACTTTCAGGTTTTATGTATGGGCCATATTCCATTGTTAAATTTAGCTCTTTCATGTTGAATTTAATTATAGTGAACTACATTTTCAACACAGTCTAAATTTCCAAAAATTTTGTGTAAATTTGGTGTCAATTCAAGTTGTTCACTAAGTGTAAGATAATCATGTTTATCATTCACTAAAACGTCCACTTGTTGGTGACAGACTTGCATTCACTTGAAATGTGCCCCATTTTTATGACAAGGATAACATAAAACCCATTTGCTTAGAGAATAAATGTCACAATTCCCATACTAGAATTTGTTTGTTTAGAATTAAGCACAAAGCTACACAATGGGCTATCTGTGCTCTGCCCACCATGAGTATCAAAACTGCTTTTTAGTGTGTAAGTCCATAGACATACCACTGTGCCATTGGGGGGCCTCATACTAGGGAAAATTCTAGATTCTTTTAATATACTGCCTTATAAACATAATAACTTAAACTTGTATAATATTAAATTAAGGAGTATTAGTTGCATTTTATGCTATATTTATTGGCATAACATGACAAGAAAATAGTTCAAGTAAATTTTGAAACTGCATTATAATTGAAATGTCATTATATTTTACAAAATATTGATCCACTAGAGCAAAGCTAAAACAGGTCACTTTGTAAAGGTCAGTTTTGTGGTAGCATGAGTGCACATGTACCTTATCATTAAAACTTCTTTAATGCCAATCAGACAAAGCTGAAAGGTTAATAAAATAATTACAAATATATATTGGTGTATAATTATATTAGGTTTAAGCTATTTAGGCTAAATATTTCTTGCTTTGCATTATAATTTTGATTGTTTTAGAATGAAAAAGCATAATTTATGTCAATTTACTAATTTTTTTTATAATGATTATGAGGTCTGTTGAAATGACCAGATCCATACAGTGTTACAGTATTGAAAATAATAGAATAAAATAAAAAAATTTTCTGAAGAAAATTGGGTAATTATCTGAAGGTAAGAAGGAGGTAACAAAGGTTTTGTATGTGAAATGTGACAAATTTATGATACATAAATGTTTTTTGATATCTTAAAATAAAAAATACTTCTCATGTTTGATAGTCAACATTCAAAAAGAAAAAAATGTACAAGCATATCATTGTCTGGTAAGTATTAAGACCTAATACAAACATCTGGTATTTTTTGTATGAAAACCACGTAATGTTTACTGATAAATTGTAAAATTTCATAAAGATGCATATATTTTATGAAAAATTGTACCATGAAAACTGTAACAAGCACAAATTGGTTATGAGGACAGTTCCTAGACCAAGCTCATAAACAGATTTAAACTTAATATAAAAATAATTAATTTATATAGTGGGAACATTAAAATAAGTTATTTTTAGAAGTTACAGTTATGGCAATTTTGTTTAAGTAAATGCTTATAAATCAGTTATTGTTAATTGTTGTCATGTTACTCAAGTTTTCTACATTTTTTTCATTTATTTAATCTATTAGTGTTACATCATATAATATTTAGTAGTGTGTAAAATGTTGGTTGCTGTTCAGAAAATACATATATTGAGAGACATACATATATGTTTATGTATAAAAATCCAAAATATATCATAGGTGATTGTGAGTTTAATTATAAAGAATGTATAGTGGCAACTCCTAAAGTATAATAATCACAGCTTGAATTATAATAAAAGACTAGAGAAGAGTAATTCATCTTGTTAATTGGATTCTGAAGTAACTGAACCAGACTGTGTGGACTTTGACAAAAAAGAGAATTACTGTTTGTTTGTTTTTTGACTTTCGCACAAAGTTACTCGAGGACTATCTGTGCTAGCCGTCCCTAATTTAGCAGTGTAAGACTAGAGAGAAGGCAGCTAGTCATCACCACCCACCGCCAACTCTTGGGCTACTCTTTTACCAACGAATAGTGGGATTGACCGTCACATTATAATGCCCCCACGGCTGAAAGGGCAAGCATGTTTGGCACGACGCTGATGCAAACCCGTGACCCTCGGATTACGAGTCGCACGCCTTAACACACTTTGCCGTGCCAGTCCACAGAGAATTATTTAAAGCTTGTTTGTTTGTTTTTGAATTTTGCTCAAAGCTACACAAAGGCTATCTGCCCTAGCCATTCCTACTTTAGCAATTTGAGACTAGAGGGAAGGCAGCTAGTCATGACCACCCACCACTAACTCTTGGGCTTCTCTTTTACCAATGAATAATAGGATTGACCATCACACTATAACATTCCCACAGCTGAAAGGGTGACCATGTTTGGTTTGACAGGATTATTTAATTCTCTGGATTCACCTATGGTTATTAGCTGTGTAATGAACACTTGTTTAATGTATTATTTTACAAAAAGTGGACTATATGCTGCTTGTTTATCATTGACATTTATTACCAGTAAATCACAGACTTCTATGGTAAAAAATTGAAATTCAGTAAAAACCTTACAATTCCTATATAATTATCTTTATATAACCATACAAATTTGTTTCTATTTTATTTTTGAAGTTCACAATGTTGGTTAATGGTAGACATATTAATTTGTAATCTGTAAAATGCCTGATGCTGTTCTCCTAAGTCTTAATTTTGTGTTTAATTTAGATTTTTATATGTTAATAGATTTAATCCCTTGTTGAAATGAACAGGCTGAACATAATCTGATGTGAAAAAAAATTATCAGAATAGACAAGCATTAGCCATTTCCATGTCTTCAATTAATATTTATTTGATTATTTTTATCATTATTTAATAATACTAAGTTTATAGCATATTTTCCTGTTTTTCTTGTAAATGTTTAGAATTATATTTCCTGGATTTTCAGGCATCCAGACAAGAACAAAGAACCAGGTTCAGAATCTCATTTTATTGAGATCAACAAGGCATATGAGGTATGATTGAAGTTGGTCTAAAAATATCAAAAAGTCGAGGTTTCTACAGATGAAAAACATTAAAAAGTCGTGTATAGGCTCAGTTTTCATTTATTAGTATTTTTCTGAATAATTTTATCATGTTTGTTCAAACAGATTTGGATATAATATTTATAAACAAGAATGAAGTGACAACAATAAGTTTGGTTGAACTTTGCACTTACAAGAATAATATGCTGGATATTAAATTAAATTTGAAATAAATGTACCTTTCTTTTAATAAATATAGGATTTAATATGAATAATCCCAAAGTAATTGATGTTTCTAGTTTTTGTCTTTTTTTTTTTCTGCCTTTCAACACTGCATGAGAGTGCATCTTTCTATACTTGGGCAACTTTTGAACATTCTCTCACTTCTTAGATATCTTTGTTGTGTATAAATATGCTATATCTTTCACTCTGTGTGTAACATTATAGCATTTATTTTAAGTTTATTCCTTTTTTGTGTATGTGGAAGTATCACATAAAATGCTGTCAAGAAAGCTGTAAAGTTGATTTTGTTTTAGCTGCCTTTATCCTGGATTGAATAGTACCTGTCATTTCTAGGAGGGAAATACTGCCTGCTATGCAATGTTTTCAATGGCTTGTCCTTTAATGGTTGTTCAGATTATGTTTCAAAGTTATAGCTTTAGTTATGTTAAAATGAGAATGTTCAAATATAATGTGCTTTACAAGCTGAAGAACATTGGATTTAGATGGTGTGGAACACTATCTTGGAAGAGAAGTAGTTGAGGGAATCCAGTAAAGGTGATAGTTTTGTGTAAGAAAAAGCAAGTATGTAACTTGTTTGTGCTTAGTGTTATAATAATGAACATTCATATTGCATTTCACTTTATATCCAGTCTTATTATTCTGTTTGACATCAAGACTCAATTAGTTAGTGATTTAGTGTTACTTCATGATTGGATATTTACAAAATCTCCATTTATTCATTATACCTATCCAAGTTCTTAAAGATTAATTCAGTTGTACCTTTATGTATCACACAATGAGCAGATAGGAGAAAACAAAACCTTTATGTATCACACAATGAGCAGATAGGAGAAAACTTTGTTCTGCTATAAGTAGAACATATGATTTTGCAAAGTATGCTATATATGTTGAAATGTGTACTGCCCTTTACTTCAGTTCTTGTGTGTTACGTTTATAGCAGTTTCTCAGCTAAGGAAATTAAATGTTTTATGATGAGGACTTACGACCAAGAGAAAGAGTTTTACACTGAGGGGAGATGTTTGTCAGAGAGAGATATAGCATCTAGAAGTTCTCTTCTTATTTTATGACTTGTATTAATGTTACATGTTATATCTGTTGACTCAGAAAGAAGAGCTACTAATCTGGTGCATATTGGATGACATGTTCATGACTTTTTCATGAGGAAAAGTGGACAACTGAATGTTATCACAGTGGTGTGGCTTCTGGAAAGTCTGAGGCTGGATGTTACTGTCTTTGTAGAATCTTAAAACTTATGGTAGTGGCGAGTCTTTTGAGCTGGGGGAATATACTGCTGAAATAAGTTTGAGCCATAGAGGACCTTGGGATGAACCTGCAAGAACACATCATTCTGCTACCCTAGAGCAGAGACCTACTTCTTGCCAGAGTATCAAGGCATCCATGAAAGTCTGGTATAGATAGTATGGTTCTAGGTTCCATCAAACATATTGTTTTATTTTGGATGGGTCTCCAGTTTATTACACTATGCACATTACATATTACTATCTCAGATAATTGGAAATTTGAATTTGAGCTTAGTAGTTAATTAAATGTGAAAGTGTATTCAATTTTTGTTATTTGCCAACAAGATTAATGCACAGTTTCCTTTAACACAAATATATTTTAATATATAAACATAAAATGATACAATGTAAAATAATGGTCATTACTAATAGTTATTACAAAGGATGGCTTATATATAACAGTTTTACAAATGTACAGACAACACAGAGTCTTATATCAGGTCTAGAACTAAATATTTTATTGACAGTCCAAGTCTATGCCAAGCAAATTAATTCAGTGTTGATAATGTTGCAAACTTGCTTAAACTGGCTAGGCATGATTGACCTTACACCTCTAGAAGTTCACTTCTTACCAGTGAAGATATTTCATGTACTCAGATAAATACTGACATCCAAAGTTATTCACTGAAGTTAAATGGTCTGTAATGTTTGAAATCTGTAAACATTCCTGGTTCAGTTCTGTAGTTTTCCAATAAACTGACATTAATCACAGTTATAGCTTCTTAGGCCTATAGTACTGACTAGCTGCCCAACAATAATACCCTTCTTTGAACATTATTTTTATACAAATCTTGCAAGTCTTTAGAACCTTCACCAATATTCTCGTGTACAATACTGTCAATCACTAATATTATTTGCATGTAAACATATAGTACATTGTTGATCTTTACTGAAGAACATTCTACAATTTTCTAGAACAGGTGAGACTTACACAATATACACTCAAGAATATATGTCTCAGGCAAAAAATAAAACTATACAGAAAAAGTGTGAGCATTATAATAAATGTATAATGATAAATCTGTTACACCTCTCTCCTTAGAGAATTAAAAATTTGCATTAGACAATTTTTAACTGAGATATGACATATATGTGTTGATCCATGAAGGAGAGGAAATGATTCTTGTGGTTGAGTGGTCTAACTCCAGCACATCACTTTGGTTTTGAATTCCATTAGAAGGGCAGCCTTGTGGTGGCACTCAAAGGCTCAGTTAGCTGGTCTTGTTGGGTTAGGTTCAACTGAGTACCAGTGTTGGACATTCTCAGTGGGTGTTGTGAACATTGTGTCTCATGATGGTGTTTGGGTGTAGTGCTCACAAAACCCTGGCATTGCTGCAGTGTCCTTATTTGGCATTGTAGTACACTCCTTCATATGGCTCCATGGTGGGTGGGGTCAGTTGGTACTGAATATTTCTTTTATTATGGATCCCTCAATTCCAAATCAAAAGAAAATAAGAAAAAGAAACAGCTAATTGGTAAACCACTACATCTTGAAGACTCCAAACAGCAGTCTTTACTTTTTGTTTCACCTATACATATTTTCTCATACTACATTCTTTCTCAGACAAACCTTTAGGGCATATGTCTCCCTTTTTTTTTTGTTAAGTATGGACTAGAGAGGCTTGTTGACTCTCATAAGTCAGTCAAAAGACATCTTGGTGGAAACATCCACTGAAAAACCAGTAAGTTCCTCTTGCATTCAAAGGGCATTGGGGATATACCCATTGAGGTAACTCTCCATACTGCTTTGAATTCCTCATTAAGAGTTATTGTTGAAAGGAGTTTAAAGAACATCCTTGCTGGTTTCTTCACCCAAGGAGTTTCTGTTGTGAGGCATATCTTCACTTGCAAGGGTGGAATTATGCTTCCTACCAAAGTTCTAATTTTAATATTTATGTCACAGTGTCCACCTGCTGTTGTCAAGGTTGGCTATGTGAACTGTAATGTATGCCCACATATTTCCAATCCTCTCAGATGTTTCCAGTATCAGCTGTTCACTTGCTCAAAGACATCATATCATGGTTCTTTGGCATCTTCTTGTGCTGGTAAAGACCATGATGCCTCCTATGAGTGCAAACTGGACTCTAACTGTATTAATTGTAGTGGTTCTTTACTTCTGTTCTTGTCCTAGGTGGGTGGAAGAGGTACAGCATATGTAAAAGGTTCACAACATTACTTACATCAAGGCCCAGAATTTATTCTTCTCACTCCATCTCAGACATATGCTGCTGCAATATGTTCAAATGCTTCAGACCATGTGCAGAGTCTATTGCCCTCTTTGGATAAGCATGTTTACAAGTCCATGTTTACTCCTGCCTCTGTCTTCACCATTCCTTCCAGTGATTGCTCAGGTCCATTTCCTTCAGCCCTGGGTTATGGTGTATGTTCAGACCCATCTTTTTTTGCTCTCAGAAACTGGAATCTACATCTACTGATAGAGACCTGCCTACTTGATCTAGGGCAGAATTCATGGAGGTCAAGAGACCTTCTTATAATAAAACTGTTGTAAACTGAAGGGTTTTCCACCCATTTCTCCACCATCTAAATAAAAATGGCCACATTGACACAGTGGAACTGTTGAGGTTTCCATTCTAATCTGGATAACATTAAGGTTTTGATTGATTCCTATCATCCTGTGTGTCTTTTCCTACAGGAAAAGTTTCTGAAACAGGTTTATACAGTCACCATTTGGCAGTTTTTTATACTGGAATGACAGGTTGTGTGATGAATGAGTTCATGAATGGGTGGCACAACTGGTTAATCAGCACATGCCTGCCCTGTCTTTGTCACTCAATACCCCTTGAAGGCTGTCATCATCTTTGTTTCCTTGGGTCATACCATCACTGTTTGTTTTCCCTGTTTGTCTCCTGTAGAGACCTTGATGCCCTCACTGAACAGTGACCTTTTTAATCCTGTGGGACTTTAATGGATGTAATCCCCTTTGTGGTGGTCCCGATATTGATAGAGGAGGCCATTGCACTGAGCTTATGATCTCAGATAACAACCTTTCTCTGTTCAATACTGTTTTTTTTAGGTATTTTCATGCACCTAGTCAGTCTTTTACTATTGTTGATCTCTCTGTCTGCTCTCCTTTACTTTTCTTGGAGGGTTGACAGTGATAATTTTCCTGTCATTTTGAGGGAAACTGGCCATGGTCAGTGCTACCTGACCTGCATATTGTGGTAGAAGTTGGACCAGGCCAATTACTCTTTTGAATCTTGATCCTGTCATCATCTGTATGGCATCGATGTACAACTTCATGGCAGCAGTGACTGAGTGTATTATGTAGACAGCTGCTCAGTGTAATCCTAAATAATTGACATATTTTTCATGTTATCTTCACTTGTGGTGTAGTCCTGCCTGCCAAAAGACATGAAAGGCTCAAAAACTGGCATGGGATACCTTTTGTAGGTATCCCTCACTTTCAAACTGCATTGCTGTTCGGTGAGCTCATGTTCTGTTTTTGTGTAACATCATTTTGGGAAGTCATCCCAGTTCTTTGGATTCTGATGCTGATATGTCATATCTTCATTTATTCATTATTTATCACAGCTTTCTTCCTCCACATCTCCTGATCATATTCCTATTTCCCATTCTCCTGTTTCCATGATTCATCCTTCACCTGCATCTTGACATTCTCATCTTTATCCTTATTTTTTCTCCATGTCTGTCAAGAACATTGACAATGGTATAGGTGACTATACAGTGAAGTCAATTTCTGTAGGGGCCAGTCTCTACTGATTTTTCTTTATTTAGGAGATTGTCACTATGGATCCAAGAGAGTCTGTCACAAGCAGTCATCTGTCTAAGACAGTGAAAAACATTCTTCTCAAGGAAGTTGTTGGTATTTTCAGTTTAGTTTGTTTTTAACTCTTGATTTTTCATTGCTCAAAGAAAACTAGGGATTGGAGATCTGTCATCAACTTCTCTCATCTAAATTAATTTAGAATTCTCCTCATTTCTCCATGAGGTAGTTTTTTATCTATTCATTGAGCTTTCACTTCAAGATTGACACAGCAGATGCATACGTTCATGCTCCTATCTGTCCTTAATTGTGCCATTTTCTTTGGTTCATCCTTGAGGGTTGTGCTTTTCATTTCCAGGCTCTCCCATCTGGGCTTTTCTCAGCTCCTTCAGGGCAAATATGTTTATTGAGAACTTGGCCTTATCATTATTTAGATGACTGGCTCCTTCCTGTTTGATCTTTTCTGACCACACCCATTTGCTTCTGGAGAAGTCAGCTTATGTGGGTTAGTTAATTAAAACAGAGAACTCTGTCCTTTTTTCCACACAGTAGCTAATTCACTTGGGGGATATCTTTGATTCACACCTCATTTGGGCCCAGTCTTCTCCATTCTGTCTTTGGGATATGAAGCAGTTGATTATCAAAACCTTATTCTCTCATTCTATTACAACTCCAGTGGTTCTGTATTTTTTTGGGATGTGAGTTTTCCTGGAAGCTCTCATTTCCCTCAGTTGTGCCTCACATATGTTCATTCCAATGGGAATTCCATGATAATTGGATCTTCAGCTTGGGTTCCATGGACCAACCAGTTGTCTTTCTTTTCTTTGGTTAAATTTTGCCTGATGGTTGGACAGAGAAAATACTGTCACTGGTGTTTCTGATCCAGATCTGCCTCTTTTTCCAATGATTCTCTTGTGGGTTGGGTTGCATTGAGATTTTCTTGAATTGGTTATTGGCTACATTTGGCTTCATATCAACATTTTGGAGCTCTTAGCTATAGTTTGAGCTATGTCTCTTTTCCTCTATCTTCTGAGGTAAAGGTGGTTATGGTGAATTCTGACAACTTTACAGTAGTCTCGTACATCATCCGGCAAAGAGGTATCAAATCCATGTCCCGTTGTTTTCATACTCTAGAATTCCTATTGTGAGCCCACATGTAGCAGATGGAGCTCTTAGCTTGCCATATTTATGATGCTTTTAATCTTATTGCAGATCAAATATTGCATCTACACAAGGTCATTCCCAAAGTGTTCCCTGGATTCTCAAGTTTTCTGGTGGTTATGCTTTCATCTGGGAATCCTGATCATAAATGCATTTGCCACACATTTAAACAACAAATTACTTTCTTTCTGGTCTCCAGTTTTTCATCCTCAGGCTTTTTGGATAGATGTTTTTACATTTATGCCTTTCCATTTATATGTCACTTCACCAAAGTAATCTCCCTCATTTGCCCACTCTGTGTTGAGTTTTCTTGGTGGCTCTTTTTTAGCAAGACTAGTCTTGACTCCTTATTCTGAAACCTCTGCAGCTATGTAACCTCTGTCTCCTCTTATTTTTCAATCTCATTTGGAAGTCTTCTGATTAAATACTGCATCATAATACTTTAAAAGTGAAGTCGAACCTCATCTGTAGTGTTGGGATTTGGTAGATACATATCAATGTTTAGATTAATGCCTCTATCTTCTTCATTCTGTGAACTGGCCACTGGCTTTCCATATTTCCATGATGGTTTGGAGTTACCTATTTTATCCTACTAGAATCATTTTGTTTCCAGTAGTATGTTTATGATTGAGGATGAAATGGGGCACATTGATTTGTTCAACCAAAACATTGTTTTATGAGATATGTCTTTACTTTCTCCTGGGTGAAGGGCATATCTGTTACAAAAGTATTGCAGTCTCCTCCATGTATGCTATTTTTCAGTAACAGAGCACACAGTTACAGATCACACATGTTCAGTTCTCCATGGATGCTTTTAATACAAGAGTTCCTTGTTACATCTTAAATCAGTCCATTCATCTACTCAGTATGAGATTCTAGCTGCTGTGTGAGTGGAGATATGTACCACATCAGAGATGATCATTTTCTTATACTGAAAATAGTTTTATGATGGATGCTTGCATGCACTTCTTCCCCACTTTCAGTGTTGTTCTGCTTCCTGTGGATCTAATCTCAAAAGTGAGGTTTATATTAAGTAGTACAGAGAGAGTCAGCTGTTCAAGGAGAATGTTTTGTGCTTCTTTTAGTGGAGGGTTGTATGCCCTGTGCATTTTAAATGAGCAACTTAAGCTCATGGGGTAGAAAGGATAGCACATCAAACAAGAAAATTTCTTTTCAATACATTAATGGGCAGTGGAAGTATCTATTGGAAATCTATTTACAGTGTGATAAATGTTAGTATTTACCAGTTGATTACGTTCAACTAATTTATTATTCTAATGTGAGTTTATTGAAAAAAATTAAACTATAACACTGTAAATCAGATTTTCATATCTGTGGGCAGAGCACATATAGCCCATTATATAGTTTGTTTTTTTAACAATAAACATAATGCTGATATTTCAGTTTGATAGTTGGAGTTATCTAAAATATGAATAATAAAGTCATTCCAGTGGTATTTTAATAACTGGATAGATGGAATTATCAAAATTGGTAGCAACTAGAGATCCTTACTTTGATTGGTTGACTGTTGATGTAATCATAATATTGATTACTGAATTGCTGAAATAAATGAAAACAGTAACAATTGCAAGCCTAACTGAATATTTTTGTGACATTAACATTTTTGGTATGGGCATTCTTTCCTGCATGTCATAAGGTACACTCAAATTTTAATCAAACTATTTTCTTATCATAGTATAAGAATAACTCTTGTACTAAAACAGGGTTAATAACCCATATTTTAATATTATATAAGTTTTAAGTTTTTAATTTAATAACAAATATTTTTTTTAAATCCTGAACTTCTTGTATATCTTCACAATTCTCATACTAAAAATATATTAGAAACTATAGTGTGGAAACTACAGAGTTAATTGAGGTCCCAAAGTTAGTCAATTCCACTGAGACTTTACAGAGAGAGTTAATGTATTTAATTATATTTTTTATTAATTATCCTAAGGTACACAAATTGGTTTTCATAGGTAATGGATTACATCAGTTAATCATATTAATCACTCAGTTTTAACTTTCTTCAGTGATATATCAGTTTGTATATTAAAACTATAATCTCTCTTGTGCTTGAATGAGAATGACCATGACATGAATAGAGCTAGTCACTAGAACAAGCAATTTCCTTTCTAAACTAACGAGGCTAAAATCACCTACCACACTGTTCAAGTTCAATGTTTCTTACATTACAGGTAACATCATGTTTATCCATAGTGACATGGTTTCACAAACCATGTGCATATACTGAATTTTTTAACAAACATATATTTTCTTTTACATTTTTCATGTTTCTTTGTTTTGTTCTCACAAACTCAGTTACTCACAGATTCAGTACTAATTCATGATAAATATATTGTAAAATTCATTGTTATTGAGCAGATATATGCCACTACTCTGAAGTTAATCTAATTTTACCTAAATATACCATAAATATTTTCCACTGGATATTTCTTTAAAGCCATTGCCAAAGTAGTTTATGTTTATTGGGTGCTTATTCAAATGTCTTTGTTTTCTTTTTATCAGCTATCTGTGTTAGTGTTTTTTAATTTTCTGTTACAATTAAGGAAACTGTTTGACTCAGTTTTAATTTTTTTTAAAACTAATACCTTATATGACATCATTTTTCGAGCTGAGATTACTAACAGTGCTGGTCAGGTTTGATGATTCTACTATAAAAAATAAGTGCATGTTGTTCAGTTTCATACAATGAATATCACAGGCACAATAAAAGGGTTAATAATGATAAATTGTTTACTATAACACTGTAAACATTTTTTTTAATATTTATTTGTGTACTTGAAGTATTGCATTTGATCAAAGGCAGCATTAATTTTCACATACTTGGTGTATTTATTGAATTTTCTCCTAATTGTTAATGTCCAATTGTAGCATACATGACATCAGCATAAAGGATGAAATGCATTCAGTGTTGTAAATCTTTAAGTTACATAATATAAGTATGGATTGGTTTCTGTAAATACTGAAATTTGTATGTCATCTTGTGTAGATAACACTGCACAAAAATATTTATGAAAAGTTTTAGCTGATTTTGACAGGTACCTGGTGGGTATGCACAAATACAGTTTTGGTTTTGCTTCATCGCGTAGGAACTCTGAGAAATAGACAGTTAATTGTTTACCAGCAATAACATATTTAATTGCGTTTATGTTTCTAATACACTATTAAGTTCAACGTAATTAAAAGTGTTTTGCTCCTGATTTTCGTTTGTATTCAATGTCCGGTGCACTACTGTTGCAGTGCCCAACAGTAGTCAGCAAGCACTGATGGATTCCAGTTGCCCTGATATCATTTTCACATTGTAGCCATGTCCTGGTGAAACTGAAGGTTTTGATGAAATGGTACATAATGGGCAAATTTGGATGTGATTTTTGTGATAAGCAGCCAAAAATCTATAAGGAACACCCAATAGTGTTCAAGAAGCAAAAACTTTGTTGTGCAGTGTCATGTCTTCTTAGCTTAAATTTTCTCCATAAGTCCAGCGAATTCTTTTTTCCCCAATGTCTGGTTTGTTGGTTGCTCTTTCAATCTGGATGGGTTCAAATACTTATCCATGAGGTGTTGTCATCATGGCATCTTAAGAACTGTTTATTTATCCACTGTCAGCTGTAATGACTAGGTTTCTTATCTCTGTAACTATTCCCTGTTCCTGGTTTTCTTTGGAAGGAGTGCTGTTCCTTACAAACTTCAACCTGCAATTTTGAGCAACATATTCCTTTAAAATGATATTTAAAACTTATTGTTTTGTGATATATTTTCTCCATTCTGTGTAACTAGTTACCTGACAAGTTCTTTTAGTTGTTGTTTTTTAAGCTGTTATTAGTGTGAGTTCATGTTTCAGTATTACTTTTTCTAATGATCACATAGGTTTGAGTTGGTGTCCTTAGTTTATCTGCAAACTTAACGAGTTTTAGTTCCATTGTAGCATCCTTAAAATATATAGTTCTGCTTTGTTTCAGCATGATTCTTATATCCTCATCTGTTTCTGTCCAAAAAAGATAGTTAGGAGAGCCTGTCCAAATCATCTGCAAGTTTACCTAAGGTTTTTTTCTTTCTCCACATCCCATTATGGAACTTTTCTATGCATACTTCTTTCTGGTGTGACTTTCCAAACCTGTTGAATTAGTTGTATACTACAGCTTGTTAGTTGAAATGGCTCTCAGCTAGAAGGTTACTTTACATTGTAACAACTATTACTTTTAAGATGACAGCAAGATGAATAATTTTTTCATTCACTATTCCACCCATTCACTCTGGAATTAGCTTTGAATTGAGTTTTTTTTTATGACTTCCATGGTACCTTCCCATCATAGATTTTTGGTGCTTCAATTGGATTATTTAGTAATGAAACTAGATTTGTGTCATGACATGAGTAGTTCAAGTAGTTTCTTCAATAACAACAGTAGTGGTAATAAGTGTATCAGGGAAATTCTCCTATTCTATAATTAGTAGTAGATAGTGTTTTGGATGGAATTCTTGTGCTAATTCAGGAAAAGGTATGGTTGATTTAAATTAATCTTTGCATTTAATAATTTATTTTCAGATGCTTCATTCTGTAAGAGGTTGTATTCTACCTCTGTTTTACTTTTTTCTCTCTTGTTAATAGCATTCTTTACTTCATTTTTAACTCTGTTGTTGAAGTTTTGTACTTTGCTTTAGACTTTGTTGATGTCCTGCATTTTTCCAAACTTATTATTGTAATACTTCCATTTATTCTCTGTAGTTTCATCAATCTTGTCTTCATTCACATTTATTTTCAATTTTAATTCTTCCTTAAATATTAAATCCCTTTGTTCTAATTTCCTGTCTTTTCTTGTTCTTCTTAGTTACTCAATTTCTCTTCTGTTTATTCTTCTTTCCTGTGTATTATCATGTTTAGCAGGTTTCTTATCTCAGTGTTCTTATGCACACTTCTTTCATAAGTGTTGTAATATTGTTCTTTCATTGACAGGTTCATATAAATTATATTATGAAAATAAATGGACCTTCTGTCCACTTAACAAGAAACAATTGTTCGATTTCCTCCTTTAAAATTTTTAAGATCTTGAACACGTGCAAGTTGTCATAACTTGTTGTAGGCCTAAAATGCTAGGACTACCATAAGATCAATTTGTGCAAAGTAACTCAAACGTGAACACAAACACAAGTCTAAATTCTTGAGAACACATTGACTGATTCAACTCTTTATCTTGAAATAACTCCACACTCCACAACTCTCCTGGTTTTATAATATAGCTTCAGATACGCAAGAAAACTGGATTTCAACTTAGAATTGTTTAGGCCTATTGAATATAATCAAGAGCCACAACTTTTGGTAGCTAACAAGCAAATTACAATATTAAAAAAATGTTGCTTGTTATGACGTATTTAATTTTAAAATATTACATTTTCTCATTAAGATTTGCAGGTAATATTCTTCATGAATCCAAATTACTAAACGAGAGTTCTTCTCTTCTTGTTCAGTAACTATCTTTTGAAAGTTTTTGAGTGTTACAGGATGTTTTTTAATGCTTTTTAGCTGCTAATGGATCCTGAAAGAAAACAGCTCTTTGATCGACATGGGACTGTTGAAGATATTCCAAACTTCAGGCAGCGTCCTGATTATAGTCAGATTCACAGATTTGAATTTGACCCCTTTGACTCCTTTTTTAACCATGGTGGATTTAAATTTACTTTTGATGAGGGATCAGTTTATCATAAATACACAGTCACTTCAAGGTGAGAAAATAGTTTCTACTCATTCATGCAGTGATAACAGTGAATAAAATTAAGGTGTTGAAGCATCATGTTATTCAGTTTATATTTTGTTGTGTTGAAACATCATGTTATTCAGTTTATACTTTGTTGTGTTGAAGCATCATGTTATTCAGTTTGTATTTTGTTGTGTTGAAGCATCATGTTACTCAGTTTATATTTTTTTGTGCAAATATTGGATTCACTTGTTGGTAACAATTGTTCATTTCAACTATATACTAGTAGTGTCGAATAATTATATTCTTAAGCCATTCTTAATAGTTAGAAAACATGTTTTGTAAACATCCTCTGATCTAAATGATTTTTCATATTTGAAATACAATAATAAATTTGCCACCATTATCTCAGTTATAAGTCTCCAGACTCACACTGTAAAAAACTGGATTTCAGTACTTCTGGTGGGCACACCCAGATAGTCTATTGTGTTGCTTTGAGCTTTACAACAAAGAAAATAAACCATCATACATTTAAACTCTCCCTTTCTGCAGTCTTTTTTTTATAATTAGCTAAGGTGTTGTTTCAAACTGAATTACAATTTTTGAAAGTCTGAAACCATGTGACCATTGTGATTAAAATCTTTATTATTCTGTTTAAAATAGGAAAATTTTATTTTTAATGCATATTTTTGACTCATATTAAAAGTGTAAAAACTTGGTCTTGTGTATATTATTAAATTGACATTATAAATCATTCTTACTGTATTTAACCTTTAGAGTATAATATCAATTTTAAACTAAATGTCACAGCAGTAATGTCTATAAACTTTTTGGGTGATCGTTGTAGTTTCACATATGTATGGTAACTGAAATTATTTTCATTTTACTTAAAAATGCAAAACATTTCTTTATATTTGTAACAGATTAAATTTGATTTTAGAGTTAAGAGTTACTAAATATTTACATTCCCATGTAAGAGTACTTGGTAACTAGTTTTTGTAAGTTCCTATACAAGTAGTCTTTCTCAAGATAGACAGTATAATTACCTTTGCCAGCTGGAAAAATGTCCAGGGGCGTATTTTTCATGAATTTCAGGGTTATCTTTCCTTCAGAGATTAGATTAGTCTTTGCAAGAGTTCTCCATCTCAAATAGCTTACAAGATAAAAACACAACAAAGTTTATAGAAAGGGAGACCTGAAAAAGATCATATGTAACAAAGAAACTTTCTAACAGATTGTCCATTGTAATTTATTTAATATAAAAAGTTTCAGTTTCATTAAAGAAAATGCTCTCTGTATGAGAAAAGTGACCCTCCAGTTACTTAATGAGAATTAATCCCTCATAGTTACTTGAATTTTCTTTGGTACCACCAAGTTTATTACTTTGTGTCAGGCTCTGTATTTATCTCAAAGATGGCATAATTACTGAATATACCTACAGATATGTGGCATAAGGTGTTATAATAAGTTTACAGCAAATAAAAATGAAAATACTTTATTATTATTTTTTAGCTAACAAATAACTTGGTTTGATTGGAAACCCTCAACACATAAACTTAAAGTACTGATATTTATCTCAAAATTCAAATAAACATCTGGAACACCAGGAAAGTGCATCAGAAAAAATAATAACAATAAATCATGTATAAAAAATGCGTATTCCGTAATATACATTTGGAGAGTCAGATATGTTAGTCAGTTCAAATTTACAGTCATCTTGGTTCGATTAGGCAATTTACTTTTTTTTCTTAAAGAATTCTCGACAAATTCTGTGTGCAGTTGATAGTAGGAAACTGTTTGTTATTGAATCAAGTTCAGAAAATAGATTGATTTTGTTATGTACCGGAAATGTATGAAGCATGTTGATGTTATAAACATGAAATATGGAAAAAAATGTTTAAAGTTTGGTGATCAGAAGTAAAAAAATGTTATTTATATTTGAGACTAAGATATGTGGTACTGCATTGCTATAAGGAATTTCCATTTTAGAATTTTATTTAAAGAGTGAATTTTATGGTAGTTTATTTAACTTGTTTGTATAAAATTGACAAAAATGCCCTTGTATTCAAGAAGGCTACTTATGAGTTTCAGTTTCATGAAATCATTTGAGAATCAAATAACATTTTATTTACAATGTGATCGGGTCACAAAAAGGCTACTTATGAGTTTCAGTTTCATGAAATTATTTGGGAATCAAATAACATTTTATTTACAACATGATTGGGTCACAAGAAGGCTACTTATGAGTTTCAGTTTCATGAAATCATTTGAGAATCAAATAACATTTTATTTACAACATGATCGGGTCACAAGAAGGCTACTCATGAGTTTCAGTTTCATGAAATCATTTGAGAATCAAATAACGTTTTATTTACAACATGATCGGGTCACAAGAAGGCTACTTATGAGTTTCAGTTTCATGAAATCATTTGAGAATCAAATAACGTTTTATTTACAACAAGATCGGGTCACAAGAAGGCTACTCATGAGTTTCAGTTTCATGAAATTATTTGGGAATCAAATAACGTTTAATTCGCTTGCAGTGATTTTGAAAGTTAGGTTTACAGAAATAAAGTAATTGTAGAAGAATTACTGTTTTTTAGTAAAAACTTTGTTTTAGGAATGTGAAGAGTCTGTTGCTATGTTTACACATCACACAGTTACAAGAGTGGTGTCAATGCATCTACAAGAAACAAAATATTGAGAATTTGAATTTTCTGAACTTCTATTTTAGGTTTGTCCTCAAGTCAACATTTGAATTCAACTTTAAAGCCTATTAACTTTACAGTTGTTACATAATCAACAGGTACATTAACTTTCTTATAACATTTATGAGCAGTATATAGACAACACAACTCTTAAAGAACTAAAGATTAAATATAATAAATAAAGAATTCTTTCACTGATAGAGCTGTATTATGTAATGCAACATCTATCTTATGTGGTTGTATCAACAGTTTCATATGAGATTTGTTTAACTGTAACCTGGTTCTAAATCTGTTGAAAATAATATACATGTCCTGACTTCTTATACTTTATTCTAAAATTTGTAACATATTACAAAGTAGTGATTATTTCCTTAATTTATTACATGTATATTTTAAACAAATAAAGTAAAACCAATTCTCAAACTATTTACTAGTTATAATCATTTTTCTCATGGGCAAACAAGGTTTTAAACTCAATTCTAGAATTCAAAAGATGATCAAGACATAATACCCACAAATTAAGCCACATTTAGTATTTAAATTAATCATTATAATTCAAAACTTATTTAAAACAAATGATACTCTACTATGTGGGTCATTTACAAGTAAATACTTGGATAACTTGGATCCTGTAATAATTTATAGTATTGCCCTTTCAATCAGCTTTTGTTTGTATACACATACAAGCTCGCATATAACTTTGTGTGACCAGTTTGGTTACTATGACTCCAGTATTTTAATTTTAATTGTCTTAAATTAACAGTATATGTGCAGTCGTACAACATTTTCAAACTTTATTGTTTTATACAGTGGTATCAGACCACTTACAGCTAGTGTGGGGGACTTTTGTAACCATCATGCAACTTACATTAACTGTTTGTGATAACTGTAAAGTCACTTTTATTGCTAAAAATGCACATGACATAAGCATGTGGAATTTCAGCTAGAAGTGATACTAGTTAACTTATCCACATAAATCTTGTACATCACATAATGAGAATAAAAATCACTACTTCATGAAAACTAATTGTGAAACACTTTATGAAAGAAAGCCTTTTCATTTTAAATTATCACCTAACACCAAATAAAAAATTAATGTAATTTTTAGATTTCTAGTGTTTTTATTTAATAACTATTATGACTTTTTAAAGATTTAGATGTGTTTTTTTATATTTAACATTGTAAAGAAGACTCAGATATTTCTTAAGATTATTGAACTTATATTTATCACATGTTTTATTGTGCATCCAGTATTTCATTACCTGTGCTCTTTCTAAACTTTTGGTTTGTAACTTCTTGCATAATAGCTAATATAGTTAGTGCATACTGCAAACTAACTTTTGACATTTTAATACTAATGATAGTATTTGAAACAGTTCATAAACACTGTATCACTGTATCTTTAATATGTATTATTATGAAATAATAAGCAATAAGAAAATTCTTTTCAAAACAATGGAAAATGAAATTCTTAAACAATAATGTGTGCTACAGAAACTCCTTCCAATATTACAGATAACCTACACTGATGTATAGTTCTCCTAATTCATTATTTACCTCTATACATACATTTTATTTCTAGCTTAAGGTTCCCATCTAAATCAGCAAATTCACATAATATTGGTGCATTGTTATTGTTGCATACCATTGAACATGTGACAAATGTCCACTAATAGGTGAAAGAGACACCCCTCTAGTGCAGCTAACTCTTTGTGATTCCTAATTTGTAACTTAATGTTTTATGCTCTCATTCTCTATTGTTTTTGTCTCAATTTATTTTCCTTTTCTATGGGATCTGATGTCTTACTGGCATCTTTCAGTGGAAGTTTCAGGTATGCTGGCCAATTACACTGTCAAATGTGTTTTCCTTCTTCACATTTTCACTCCATGCTACTAGACCTTTTTGTGAACTTACTTCTTTTTTACTTCAGGAATTGGCTTGTTTTGGTTTTTGTGTTAGGCTGGAGAAGCATCTTTTCACATTTGATATCTGGTTTGCTTGGATGTCTTCTTGATTTTCCTATCTCTACAGACCTAAGCCTTCTTTGCTTTATTGGTGAGCCATAATGAATTTAATTTTAACAACACTTCCTGCATGGGAGTTTCTCTCTGTCTTAGGGACTTGGACTTCTATTAGTATCCCTTATTCTCTTAAGTTCCATACATTATTAGCAGTAGGTTCTGCACAATCCATGGACTCTCTTTCAGGATTCTCTGTCCTACCATATTCATATTTTTCCTCTCTTACAAGATATTTTCTTTTATGACTTGACAAAGCCAGAAAATGTTCCCATTGCTCACATTCTCATCCTTTTGCAGCTGCTTGCTTCCAGAAGTGATGGATCCTGAAGGAATTGCTCAACCTCCTGGAATTCTTAGAAGTTCATTAGGCTTTGGATCATTTCCTTCCAGTGGTACATGACTGTTTGGTAAAGATCTATATCGACAACTCTTTTGTAGCAACTTGTATCACTTGCTTTAGAGGCACATTGTCTCATTCTCTGTTTCAGGAACTTTAACCTCCTTAAGGGCCTGTTTTTTGCATATCCACCGTGTGACTTGGTGTTTCTGTTTCTTTGTGTATTTTCTTGTGACCAGACAAGAATTTTGGCACAGAGAGAGTCCCTCAATTCCTATGTTTCTCCACTTACCCCAATACCAAGTTTCTGGTCTCCTATTTATATTTGTCATCTCTGGTAATTGAAGCATTAAGATCAAACTGTTCTAACCTCTTCCTTTCAGTTTGTCAGCCTATTTTTTCTTCACTCATGATCTCTCCCTCATTTCAAACATGGCTGGATCAATCATTGTTTCCTCTGGAACTTTCTGATATCATATTCTTTGTCTTTTGTTCTTCTTTTCTCTTCTTCTTTAGTCTTGTTTTCACTGTTTTTTCTAGCTGTGCCATTGCTCCAATTTTCTTGTCCCTCACATAATTTTTTTGTGCTCTTTTCACATCTAGTCTCCTTCTTTCTCATTTTGTCCATCTCTCCACATCATGATGTATCAGTGGTAATACTGTAATTTATCCTGTTGATTATTATGTCATTCTTTTCTTCCCCATTTGTCTGTGCATTTCACTGAGCTTTTTGACTAAGGTTTGTAAGATTATATTATTACTGGTGTGATGGGTTTACAATTATGTATTTTAATATCAGTATTTGTTTCAGTTAAATAAATATTTAGAAAATCATGTAACATACTGTTAAACATCTATTGTGAAATTCCTGCTTATTCACTAAAGTTGTAGGTGAATCTAAAGTATAAGAATCAACATTATACTATTTATGTATCTAAGTACTAGTGATTGTCAGTATTGTTGCTTTAGCTTGAAATTTCTAGGAACTCTCCTCTCAAGCTTATAAAATTAACCAACACAATGTGTGCCAAGAGAAAGTATATGTCATTGGTTTGCTACAGCTGGTATACCATAAACCTCAGAAGCTATAACTGTGATTAATGCTTATTAATCAGAAAACTACAGATATTTGAACAGGAACATTTATATATTTTGAACATTACAAACCATTTAACTTCAGCACATTAACTTCAGATATTAGTATTTCTTTGAAGACATTGTATAGCTCCAGTTGTGAAAAACTCATGTGATCACTGAAGAGCTAACTAGTGTACTTATATCAGCTTCAAATTCCCTCATTATGAGCCATAGATAAACTATTCAGTTCCAGAGCAGATAGAAGACTCAATATTGTTTGTAAGTTTGTAAAGTTTTTATATATAAATCATTTGTAACAACTATTATTATAAATTGTATTGTTGTTTGTATATTAAAATATATGTTTTAAGAAAACTGTGTATGTAAATCGTGTTGATAAACATCTTAAACTTGATACATCTTGACATTTAACTAACTTCTAGATTAAAATTAAACGTAGTTTCAGGCTATTAGAAATTGTAATATGTAACATAATAAATTGGAGACTCATCAGAGATAAATTATAATACATAACATTGGTTACCAGTGAGCTATTTCTTCCTACTTCTTAGTTTTCCTGTTACCGTCCTTTAACCTCCATCACCCAACATGTCCTTCTAGCTTACCTGACTGAGACCTGTTGGCATCTTGTTCCTTATCATCTCTTCCTTAACCCTCTTGCTATGGGTAAATAAAAGTCTGCATGTCCTGAATGTTTAGAGAGTTATGCTCAAAATGTAATTAAACTCCTTTATTATTGTTGTGTAAATAAATTTGGCATCAGAATATAGTTAGTAAATAAAATATTAATATTATATAAATTCTAAGGTCTTTATAAGGAAATGTTTTTTTTTAAATCCTCAATGTTTCCTAGTGTGAGAATTGGTCTCTAGGTCTTCTTTTTTAACTAATTTATTTATCACTCATCCAATAAGTACAGAATTTACCATAAAATAAAAAAAATATTCATTATAATATAGATATTACTCAGACAAAGCATAATTTTAATAACCATGAATCTTATTTGTTTACAAGCCATGAATTAGAATGTCAGATCCACTTGTCACATCCACTTGTCACATCTTGTATTTCACAAATTGCCAGCAATTCTCTCATATTTTATGTAATATTATTTTTATTTCTCTTTACAGAAAATTGTCTGTTTCCTGGTTTAGTTCCAAATTTATTCTCATGAGAACCACATTAACTAACTTATTTGAATTTTTAAAAGCTCTTATTGCATAGTTATAAGATATTATTTGTTTTTATATGGTGTTATTCTGTGTTCTTAAATGGACTATTTAATTAAATAAGCTGTTAAGTGTTATAGTTTCATTAGTATAAAAAAACAGGCTTAAAGTTTCATGGAAAGTTGGCAGGAAAAACAAAAGACCCACATTATATTTCTTGTTTTTCATGTGCATTATCATAAAAGTCATTAAAATGTAAAGATTAGAAACCTTTGGTTAAATTAACTTTGGGAAGATTAAGAAAACAATTAATAATAATAAAAAATCCTCATGGGGTATACTTGCAAGTAACTTTTGCATTATGCAGTTTGATATGTTAACATGAGCTACACCTTTGCTGAGTGATTTTGTTAATACATGGTTCATAGGTCAATAAAAGAATAAAATGTATATTGAAACAGGTACATACTGTTATGAGGTTTACTCTATTTAGGATGAACAACTGTTGTTTCCAGTTACAATTTGAAGTAATTGTAGAAATAAAAAACTGCTAATTTAGATTTATTTCATATTTTTTTTATCATGGTTATGAGAGGTTGGTCAAATTGACTGAATGTATAGTGAGTTAGGGTAGAGAAAATAACAGCTAAAACAAAGTTTTTCTGAAAAACATTCAGTATTTATTTAGGAAGCTTTAGAGATTATGCAACTGAAATCTGACAAGTTTTAGATGAAAAAAGTATTTTCAGTTGTAATATGAAAATCACTTTGCACTTGGAGCAGTCATTACTTTGATTCACTATATCCACAGAGAAATATCTAGTAAAAATACTTTCTTAAAAACTCTGATTTTATTAGTTTTTTTTGTCTACACACGTGTACACTAGACCTATAATGTTTACTGAAAGCTTGCAAATTTTGTAAAGTTACGTAAAACATATTGAAGGTTATAGTATGGAAATTGAAACTCAGTTTACAGTTATGAACTAACCTGAATTGAGTACACCTAAAGCAATATAGTTAAAGCCTGTTTCCTAATCCTTTTACTCGTGGTTTGCAATTCTACATGTATTATTTTGCATTGCTCTTTTGCTATTCTCCATCCAGGTCATGCTTTTCTCCTTCATCCATCTGCTGTATGTGAGGAGTCCTGCACATTCACACTTGTTTTTCTCTATCTATCTTCTTGCTCAGATACTGATCACTCTTCCTCTATCTTGTTTATCTACTTCATTGTTACTCAGGCCACGCTTCTCCTCTTCATGGTTAATTCTTTCACTTGTTTTTTTCCTCCAATTACTTTTTCTGAGTAGCTTTATCATTTCATCCATTTAACACATTCTTCCTTGGATAGGGATTCATCTCAGTGATGCCAGGTGTCTGTCTGCCCATCAAATTTGTCACCTTATCCAGTCTGTGGCTACTCACTTGTATTTTCCACCCATGCTAACACATCTTCACTTATTTCCCAGTAAGGAGTGTAACCTGATACAGACTAGATGCAGTTTATCATGGATGTGCTGTTCCATGATATAGAGTGTCACACTCCATGAATTCTCTTGGGGATTTCCAAAAGGGATTAATCTATATAGGTTTTGCACCAGTCCCTTCAGTGCTTCAGCATAGGATTCTAGCTATGTGTAAGCAGAGATTATGTACCATAATAGAAGTTAACCAACAATGAAAACTTATTTCTGATACATATTTATCTCCTCTCGCACTTCCTCCACGCTTTTCTTGCCTAATCTCAAAGTGATAATTGAAGAGTCAGTACAGAGAGAGTTAGCTGTGCTAGAAGGCTATGTGACACTCTTATTGGTGGAGGCTTGTCACATGCTCAATTCCATGCAGCAATATCACATAGAATATGTGAGTTTAGGTGGGAGCTTCAAGGCTAGTGGTAAGCAAAAATAGTTGCATATAGAGGCTATCACTGAATCAAGACAGTTATGTGAGAGAAGATAAGTATCTATCAAAGATACATTTTTAGCATGGGAAAATGTTAAAGTTAATCCTATAGTTATGTGTCAAAGTGCACATGTCATGACCCTTTACAGAATTAAACTCAAAATTATCAATATATCTCTATAAACTTACCATTAAAACATAGTTTATAATTCTTGTTCTAATTTCTTAATTCAAGATGAAATATTCAGAACAAATGCTCAATAATTATTTTTGTAGGTTACAAGATATGTCTGAACTTCAAATCATTCAATTTAGATTTTTATTATGCCTACAATACATTATCTATAGTAGCTAACCAATTAAAAACTCAGACTTCAACTATTAATAAGCTACAGTATAAAATAAGAATCTTCCACATTTTTTTTAATTTACTGAGATATTTTATTCAGTAAACCTACCAGAGTTGCCTTTTCATGCCTTCATTCTCTTGAAGGCACTTATTTACTTATGCTTAATCATCTGAAATATACATAACCAATAAAAAGAGCACATTTTGAACCACATAAACTTAACAGTTCTCTGTAAGTTATTTGATATAGAAAGTCCTAGTTCTTTAGGAAACTTAAGTGTTAACTTGAGTTGCTGTTCCAAACAGAAACAAAACTTTTGTTTACTTAAGTTATAGCTTCAGTAGGAAGTCAGAGGAATTAAGGTATTGTTTATGAAGTGTTATTGTAGTAAATGATAAATTTTTAGTTTTGTAAAATGTATATTTGAAATATACACAAATTCATTTGTTTCTGATTCTTCTTGAGAGAATTAGTGAGGCTTAGCAACTAAAACTCTTGAGTAGAAATCAGTTACATAATATTATTACACATTTTAAAGAATTAATTACATTTAAGTATTTATGAGTAACTGGTAATAACGTGTGTGTGGATATATTAACAAAAAGGTCAACATATTTGATAAAATAATGGTATACTACTTACAGTCTTGAACTTTGTAACATAGTTTTTAAAACTTATAAATTTCTGTACTAAAGATCTTATCATTCTAGTGTTGTACAATCAGATGAAATATTAATAATGTGTGAAAGCTATATAATGATAACAAAAGGTTTATTCACAGCTTAAAATGAGATAAAATTATTTGAAAATGTTCATCCATTACAAAAAGGAACACAAGTACTGTACCAAGTACCAGCCGTCTTAAGATACATTTTTACTTTAAGTTAGTTTCTTGTTATCATAAAATACTGTACATACAAAACTATGAATCAATGAAAAAGTGTTAAACAGTTCTGACATACAAAAATGTATGCAAATATTACTGATGAGAAGGAATGCCACTGGTAAAAACTACTTTAGAAATCAATGAAAATTAATAAAAACTGATACATAAAACACATTATAAAAAGGAACACTAGAATGAAACAGTCAAGAATGAGGAACTTTCAGAAAATGAAACTGTGCATAGAAAACATCATTGAATAAAGATTTATATAAATATGTATGTTTTACTAAAAACACTTGGAAATTTAAAACATATCATTACTGTATATAAAAAATGTATGAGTCAATGAAAAGATATACAAATATATGTCAGTAGAAAATCTTATGTAAATCTGTGAATAAAAGTGATTGAGAAAATTTTATAGATTAGAATGTAAATGATGTTACTGTGAAAGATTAGTTTCTTGAAAAAGACAAATAGAAAGTAAAATTAGAAATAAATGATACTTTTACCTATTACATAAACAAAACAAAGTGCACTTCTCGTAACTGATTTATTTTGACATATTTTATGTAGTATGAAAATGGAAAGTAAGTCAGCTGTGATCATTTTAGTAACTTAAGTATGTACCAAATAAAAACTTAATTTCTTTGGAGAGTTGCAGTATGTGATACTCTTCAAAATGCCTCATGCAAGTGTACTCAAGACACAGTCTAAACATCACCTGTTATTTTGTGAGAGGTATAGCCTACATATTTTTCTATTGTTTTTATCCACAATTGTCAGGTAATGTCCACCAAAAATTAGTCTGAGAGCTGAAAAATCTTGCATGTTTATCAATATTGGTATACCATCAGGACCCAGTCTAATTTAAAGTAGATGCTTAACAAAAGCAGTGATCAGGGCTATTTTGAAGGGTCTTTTAAGATAATGGTGACTAGTTATTCATCTTGAACAAGAGAATTCACAGTTATAAAATGTAATTCTTGTACCACTTTATTATCCTTTAATTCAGTGTCCTCTCTCCCCATAAATTTGTTAAGTCCACAACCAACTAAGGTTTTATTACCTGAGTATCCCTGTCTGTCATTTTCATAATTATCATGTTTCTAGAATGAAAAGCAGAAATGGCATAAACATATTGTTTATCATTCCATTTTATAGCTGTTGAAGTTCCACATTTAAAAAATTGTCCTTTGTTTCTGTGAGTAATTTGTAGCTTTTAATTTATGTGGAAAATATAGCCTGTCTCATCTGTATATCCTTTAGGCACGTTTTACCAAGGCCAGTAATTTCTCAAATAAATGAGGGTAAATGCTAGATTTCTTTATGGAAACCCATAGTGCTAGTTTGTTATATTTTTCAGTCATTTTCATCACAACTTTGTTTGCAAGACCTCTAGGTGGTGTTTCTCAATCTTTACTTGAATATGTTTTAAACTTAAAACACTATCCACTCAGGGTTTCTGCTAGACCCAATAACTCAATACTTTATTTTACAGGCTTCTTTGGTAGATACTGGAAGAAACCAGTCTTATATTTTACACCCAGCCCCTTGTTAGGATAGTAGTGGTTTACAAACAGTTTTAGAAGAATATCTGTGATAAATCTAACTGTGAACAGTTTATCATGGTTAGAACTAGTTTATGAAGAGTTTTAGCATTGTTACTGAACTGTAACTATTTACAGCACAAAACCTGTCCATAGATGAGACATTAGTGAACAAAAAGAGCACAGGAATGAAAATAAGTATTATGATAAAGACCCATAGCTACACAGTAGTTAGACCAAAGAGAGCTAAAATATCCTCAACAGTTATGTGTAACAATAGTCCTTTTTACATCATTCTCAGAGTTTCATCCTGGTATACCAGTTTATCAGTGCCATAACAATCTGTCTCATTTATAATTATTTGCAAAAATTTACATTTAAAAAAAAACAATTATACTAGTTTTACAACTAATCTGTTAGGATACAAATTCACTTCTATTAAATATGAGATTAAGATACCATAGGTTGCTTTTCCTCAGTAAGCTCCAGCCACATCCAAGTATTGTTGCAGAGGAGAGACCTTTCCCACTGGGAAGTTGCATTCATACTAAAAGATTTGTTATACCTCTTTACATACTCCTAGTATTTCTGTTTTTTCACTGTGGTGGTGGTAGCAACACTTGTTCTGTGGACAGATTTTGTGCTATACATAACCACTTACATTTCAGTGACATTGCTAATGTTCTTCCAGAACTAGTTCTAACCATGGTGAACTTTTCAAAGTTAGCCATAGCATAGACTTTCCAGAACATTTTCATCTCATGAAGGGTCTTTTCCAGTTAAGTCTTGATCTGTATAAAGAATAGATTCCAAAAGAGTTGGTTTAAGATCTTGTGATAAGTTGGTTTTGTGTACAGCTTTTATCAAAAACATTGATACAGAAGTATTAATTTATTCAGCTTCTGGTTCCTCTGACAGAAATTCTCCCTCATTAGATAATAGTGACACAGTGACAACAACCTCCAGTTCTTCATGTGAGAACAGCTATTTCTCCTTCATTATAGCATTTAATCTCCTTTACACTCTTTGTTCAGATATCACTTCTAGAAAAAGGAAGGGTATAATATGTATAGTACATGTTTTGTATTATGTATCATGGATTTCTGAAACAGTACATGCCATGCTAAAGTACAAAACCAACTTAGCTGGATACTAATTCATAAATATATGTTGAAACTCATGAACTGAAATTACATGAATATATCATGTGTAATGATTGTGGTAAAGGTCAACTTGAACAGAAGTAAAAAAACAAAATGTTACATATGTGTTGTCACATGCATTGTGTATCATAGGTGTCAGAAACAGTTCATGTTATGTTAAAATACAGAAACACTTTCACTAGATTTTTACCACAATCTATATACTGATTAGAAATTTCTGATGTAGTGAACGTAACAATTACTTACTTTCATGTAATACTACTTATAAACTGGTTGCTTTACCAGTGACTGATGCTAGATTTTACATAAAAGAACAAATATGAAATGGTGTAGAATAATGAGATAAAACAGAATGGGACCTTGTATGTATTTTGAAAGGTGTTTTTTGTTGATGTATAAATTCACAGAATAAAAAATAAGAAATAGGTTGAATGAATGAGCACAAGTAACTTTATAATAGCTATATTGTAAACATTTGTTTCAGTTTCAAAGTGCATTTTAATGTCTGGATTAATTTTCCTGTAAGCACTGTAGTAAACAAGCTCTTTTTTTGTATATTCGGGTATGTTCAGTTCCATAGAGCAGGTTCACTATGATTATGCATGTTTAATCTTGAGAGTGTAATGTTATGGTGTCACATAAACAGCATTTCTACTAGTAATCTGTAAATGTGTGAACCCTTTAATGAGTCTGTTTGGATAAAATGTGATGTTCAAGCTACACATAAAAAAAGTATTTCCATCTTACAGTTTTCATAGTTTATGTACACAGCTTTTAGATTCTTCTAAATGAATATCAAATTTTTTCTAGTCAAACTGTGGAACAGTAAACTCCAGTTTTTATACATGTTTTCAGGTTTACATAAAATACATTTGGACAGATTGTTGGGTCTTCTTGTTAATTGAAATACGAGACAATTGGCAGCAGAGACAGGTTTTTCATGATGTTGCCAGGATTTTGTCATCTCTCTTCAAAAACTGGAATAAGACTTTTAATCTTGTTGTTGGTTCTTTATGAATCCATGCTACTTTCTTGCAAACCTAGGCTTAGTTCATACAGTTCTTGAAGTGTGTAACACATTAGTCTTAAGTCTAAACAAATTCTACAGATGTTAAATTCTTTAAATCCTTCATACATGCATCTATCTTTCTTGTTTCTAATATTATCATTCGTAGCATTTTCAAAGTGAAGCACCAATGCTTCATAATTCTGCCATATTGTGGAAACTGATTGAAAACTGGATATTAACTAACAATTGCTTAAAATTTGTCCAATTTTTAGGAATTTATTTTCTAGTGCATTTGCACAAAATTGTAATTCTCTATTATTTTTGGTTATGCATGATAGTAGCACATACAGTTTTAACAGTGAATGATTTGAATCTGTTGATTCTTGAAACAGCTTTTGCAGCATCATGGACAGCTAATTCTAATCTGTGACTGACACAGTGTCATACAGAAGCTGAAGAAAAAATTTTTAAATAATTTCTTTAATCACTGTCAGCCCCAAACATCACAACGTATACACCATCAAAAACACAGAAGCCAAGTAATTACTCAAGCATTCTTCTGTCATGCAGAAAGACTGGAGATAATAAACCAAAAAACTGAAAATTTCTTTCATCGTTAAATTTTCTAATTCAGTCAAATAAATAAATAAATTTACTGATGTGGTCATTTAACAAATCAAACTAATGCTTGGACATTCAAAATTAACATAGGCTTTTGACTGAAGGCTGTTGCTTTGTCAGTTAATGCTATCTTTAGAATTTACAATTTGATGAACCAATTTATTTCTCATTTCAATACAAATGTGATACAACATCAATACATGCATTTGCGAGTGAAGTTTGCATCCCATGTAAACACCATTATGTACATATATGTCTATTTCAACTTTGTAATTACTCAGTTATTGGTTATTCTTTGGCACATGGTAAGACATAAAAATATTTGGCAGTTATGTTTTTCTCACAAGAAAGTGATTTCATATGTGTATTCTCTGGCATCTCTATCTTGGCTTCTACCACTAAGTTTAGGGCAGATTTGTAACCAGAATTTTCTTTATACTTAAATAATTGTTCTGTAAGGACATTAACTACTGCACTCATATTTCACTAAAATAAGTAATTTCGTTATTGGCTCATTCTTTTACTGGTTTTATTTGCATTTTTGTCTCAATTCCAAGTGTTCCAACTTTCTGGTATGGCCTGTAGCCAAGTTTTTTCATTTTGTATAGATAGCCATTCATATTTTTTGCAGAATTAATTTTTTGTTCTAAAGTTGAACAGCTAGACCAGTTACTGACACTTTCTTCAACACCAGAAGATGAAGATGTTGAAGTAGTAACATCTGATTCCAGTTTATTATCTTCTCCTTCTTGTCATCAAATTTCCTTCTTTTAAGCACAGGGTTAATTCATGATTAATTTCATTGTATAAAGTATAACAGCTCCCATATACACACTGCAGATTAGCACACCAACAGCTAAGTTTACACTTCACAAATTGTTACCAGACTGCTTTACTGAAAGTTCTAAGCATGCACAAAAGTATTCAAATGTTTATATTTCAAATTTATCTCTTATCTACTACCTAGCTCTCTCATTATTTATATACATAAATATTACATTTAGAATGCAACAGTGTAACATTTAGAATGTGAAATTCTAATTGTTTTATGAAATATTATAAAAATACAATTTCCTTTTCTTAAGCTGATCATAAAATTATAATAAAATTTTGTACTTTGGAGTTCTTATAAACTACTTTGTTTTTTTCTATTTATGAAAAAATGTACCAGTAGAGGGTACTACTGCATACTCCCAAGAAAAAAATGGATAAAATATAAAGTTGTTTCTGAAAAAACATTTGATAGTTATCTGGATGTTATTAGAAAATTATAGAAAATTTGCTATTCCAGTTTGTCAGTTTTTCAGATAAATAAAAGTATTTTTAATTATAAAATTACTTTGCATTTTGGATAGTTAATATTCCAAATGAAACAAAATCATAAGCAACCTTTACATACAAAATTTAGTATTTTTTGTATAAAAGCTCAGAAATAATTACTAATAATTTGTGAAACTTCATGAAAATAATTCTACATCATCAAACATTGTAATACAACTGCTCTCGTGGTTACTTTTATATGTATGGGCTGGGTGGAATACACTCATCCTATAGTCATAAGAAATGCTGAAATATCCATAATGATTAATGCTACCCACATGGCTGTAATTATCATTTGGTAGTAATAAAGCCTTAATATCTGGATATCATATGTCCTACCAGTGATGAAGGACACTTCTAGCATCTACTTTCTTAACAAAATGTGAAATGTTACAGCAGTGTTCTCAATAATGCAGTGTGTAGAATAACAGTGGAACAAAGTCAACTTAAGAATTCTAAGCTGTGCAGAATGCAAAATATGCAATGGTGCAGATTAAATATATTTTTTTTTTACAACTGTCTGCTGTAAATAAGAAGAGACATGCATCATATGTCTACATATTATTAGTTGATTAAGTCTGGTTTCAAATGTTTTTATCTTTTACAAGTAAAATAACCATTATAACAAATTTATCTTCAGCAGGCACTTTAGTATTTAATAATCACATATTTTAATGCATTTCTGGTCCAACTTATTTCAATAGGAGTAAAAATTTCCATTGCAGAGTATTGAATGTATAGTACAAAACTGTATATGCTGAAATTACTCTCAGTTGTAATGTCTCTATTATACTAAGCATATGGCCTTAATCCTTGAAATAAAGATGTAACAAATTGAAGAGGAAATCTTTCCATTTATTTATTGGGTACTGAAAGATGAAAATAACTTATTTTAAATAAACTTTCAAATAATTTTCCAAATATTTTAGCACAACTATGAGTTGCAACCACTATTTATATTCACACAGTTTTAAGTGGTAATCAGTCACTTTCTGCTTCTTTAGATAAATTACCTACACCCAAAGCCAGCAGTTTGTGTACTGCAATTGTGAGTGATGCTTCACAAAAAGAAACTTTCTAAAAGTATTGTAATAACTAAGAAAGCATCTATGTTTTTTTGGACATTTAGAATTTTTATTTATTTTTTTATATTCCTGCTTAAAATGTTTATATATCCTAGGGATCCCAAGAAATATAAATATTGAATTTTATATTTTATAAATTTATAATGTATACAGATCATGTCTTTGTTGAATACCTAAGTCTAGTGCAATCTATTATCAGTGTCTGTCACCAACTGCAGGCTACAAAGTATTATATTTAATAGGTCATTATTCTTGCCACTATTACCAGCATTGTGTGCTTTGTCTCTATAATAGATGGTGCTGTGTGTAATTACCAACTGCTACTGATTTGAGTATTATATTGTATTCAGTTGTACGGTACTTAAATGGAAAACTAACAATTATTTTATTTTTGTTTTGAATTTAATTGTATATTAACACCCTACATCTTCATTAAGTTTTTATTTCTCTCAAGGAAAGCCTGTATGAACAAAACTTTCAGACAACTGATATTCATAAAGTTGTGGAACTTTATATCAGTTCTTTTTTGATAAATGATGTTTGGTTGCCAGTGTTCACACCACCTGTGGTGTATGTTTGTGCTTACCTTTCTTTCTGAACTCTTCCTTTGAATATGTCATGTGCTGTTCATGAGAGTCATTATGTTATTAAAATAAAAATATTAAGCTCATATGATATTAGTTCAAATCCATTTCACTGAAGTGTTCTTTGTAATTTAACTCATTATTCCATCTCAAACGTAGTTATATTGCACTGGTGTGGTAATGATGTTCTATGTATGCATTTTTCATTATTTTATCAATATTATACAATTAGTTCAAACTGTTAATTCACACATTGAGGACAAGTTTAAAAAAGTTAGGAAATTTTATGAGTGTTAAAAAATAGATAAACTGTGAAATATTATTTGAATATCTTTTAATAAATTATTGTCCATTCTTGTGATTTCATGAATATATTGATTTGCAGAGCATATGAGAACCACATCATTCCAGCAACTGCAATAAGACCTTACCTTGTCATTTTCTATGATAATCTGTGTGCACCTTGTATTCACACAGAACCTATCTGGCAAAAGGTAGCCTCAGAACTGGAACCAATAGGTAGGTTATAAAAGGTATGGTTCTATTAATAAAATTACAAAGGGTATCATTATAAAAAGCTAGGTTTTTTAAAGGTATGATAAGTTCAAACTTATTGTTGTTCCTTGCATTTATGTATATCATAAGACTTGTTTCCAGTTTATGTCATGATAAAACTGTTTGATATGCAAATATAAGTTTTAATAGTAGTGTTATTGATGAAATTTTATATCAAGTACATATTTTGTAATGTGTAAACCATATACTTTCTCCTAACTCTAAAATAATTATGTAATATACTTCATTCACGTTAAATTACCATAAGTATTGTGACAGCTCATTCTTTAACTAATAATGGGTTCACGTCTACTAAATTTTCAAGCACATTCCATTATCTACAGTTGTTTAGAGATAACAAAGATCAAATGCCCAGCTGGAATCAAAATGTAATGAAAAAAAGATGGGATGTATCTTTCCTGAAGGAATGATTATTGGATTCAGTATTGATAGTATGAGTGTGCAAAACATTTCAACCTATGTTTTCCAAATTCACTGTGGGATAATGTTCATAGACAGTGGAAGACCTTTGGATATGTTGATCTAGCATATCAAGTTGGCTGCCCAGGTTAAAAGATTTTTTTATTCATTTACAAATTTTATTTTTTCTACAGCACATTTTAAAAATAAAAGTGTGTTTATTTCATATTTGTCACCCACTACTTTAAATAAAAGTTCAGAACTGTATGAATATATACTATCTTTGGTTAAACTCCTGACTTCTTTGACGTGCTATCTATAATTGTTTCATCACAAAACAAAGATTTTCCAGGTGCCAAGAATATCAAAATTAAGATGAAGAATAGTAAAAAAAATATCTTACCAAGAGAGTTTACTTCTGTTCATCATTTTTAAGTTACAGATGTGTTTGATTCCAGTGTTGAGAATATGGATTTGACCATTTTTTCTCAACTGTTAGGAATGGTTTTGCAATTCTGTGAGATTTTTTTAACAGAATGATGTATGCCACTCTGCACAACTTGATTAGTAATGGTTTCAAACTTCCGAGATAATACCTCACCACATGCAAAATAGCTAGATCACTTATGCATCTCCTTTTAAATATTGCATGCCACTCGCCTTGAGATAAATCCCACCTAAAATTTACATTTAATGTGAACTACATTAGTGCATGATGAAGTAATCATGTGACAGTAGCCTTCCACTAATAGGACAGAACAAAACCTCCTGATACAGTAACTTTCTTTGTAAAATTAATCAGTTACACAAGATTTGCAGATAGTGTATAAAATTTAAATTTCATATAAAGTTTTCTGGCTTTTTATCACTAAAGAAAATAGTTTTTTTTTTATTTTTATCTATCATGGATTATCAAGTGATGGTAACTTCCACTTTGTTCTTTGATAGCAGTGATGTCTTGTTTTTGTGCATTGTACTTGCTGTTTTGGGTTTATTTCCATTGGTTTTATCAGATGGTTTGTCATGTGCCAGGAGTTCTGAACATGGTAACAAACTGCCTCTCTTGGCAAAACAGAATTCTGATCATGGAGTGGTCTTTCCATTCTCAGGTGTTTATATTGGGGTTGTTCTTTGTTAGGCATATTTCTTATGAAAGCTTTCACCATTCTCAACACTAAATTTTCTCTCTTCAGGTTCACAGTTTGTCCTGGGTGATCAGTACTTTCAACCAAAACTATCCTCAGTATTTTCTGTGTTTCTTTGCTCCTATTCATTCCTTATATCCTCACTTTCACAACTATTGCTCCTTGCTGGATCCTGTTGGTAGTGCCTCTTTGCCCTGTGTAGCTATATTTTCCTTGCTTTATTAAATGGCATCCAAGCTCACTCTTTTTCTGCCCCACCCTATGTGTAGGATTTGTCTAGTCCATTGTCATCAGAGTAGTACTTTCTGGTCACAGTCTTTTGTTTTTTAATACTGTTCCTATTTTTTCTTTAACTCTGTTTGTCTATCACTAGAAAGGGTAGTTTTCTTAATTATTGGTTCTTCAGCCTCTTCTTCGTCTGGGACATCCTTTTGTGGCCTACCTCTTTGCCTTTTTCACATGGTTGTTTTAGTTTTTGAGTGGATTTATCAACTGCACTTTGTCTTTCCTTTACTGTCAGGTTTTTCTTCTTCTGTTGTCTCCACTTTGTTTCTATCCTTCTTTCTTTACTGACCCCTTTATCTAATTCACATGCCTGACATGGACTTTGATGTGGTTTTACACATGCTTACAAATGCTGCTTCATTTATGGCTTCATGTTCATTATACATTCTTTCCCTGGAGACATGTTTTTTTCTTCTCCTCATCCTTGATTGCTATCAAATGGATCTAGATACAGTTGATGCTTTCTTGATCTCTTTCATCATACCAACTTATTCCTCTTTCAAGACTTGTTCTTTTATCATTGGACTTTGGCTGCTTAGGGAGGTAATCATTCTATCACATTTTGTCACATCTGATTCCTCAATTGTATTACTCTCTTGCATCTCATATTCACTGACCTTTAGATGAAGACCCTTGAGGCTGGCACAGATGTATCTGTACACATTTGTCTCTTGTCATCATCATCATCTAGCTGTTTTGTCTCTTTGGTGATTAAGGCTTCGTTTAATCACTGTTATTCAATAAAACTATATGCTACCTTTGAGAGGGAGTAAGTATATTTCATTTTTTCCCACCATTTTTCCTTTTATAGGATCCTACCAGGTTACTTGTGTTATCTCCCATGTTTTACTTTATCTCTAAATACACACTAGGCTGGTGTAATGGAAAGTATTTAACCCATCTGACCTAGCTCTACCACTGCCTACTGATGAGATAAAGTGTTCTGCAAGACTACATATGGAATCTTGTGGCACTAAAAATGACTCAGTTACACTATCTAGATCTATTTCATGGAATATCATGGAAAAAACTAGCACCAGGGAAATGACTGCCCACTTCTTTGGCTTTCACTTGCTAGTTTTAGAAATTTGGTTTTTCAGTCACTCATTGCACTGTCTCCAATAAAATAACCTATCTTGCAAATATCTGGTGTATGTCCAGGCACTTCTTTGGTGTTCCAAATGTAAATTCCCTCCTTTCTTCACTGAGGTGACAGACCCTGTGAGGTTCTTTACTTATTACATACAACACAGTATGTATGTGGTGGGAACTAAGGTGGTGGTAGTACTAGCTGTGTAGTGCAACCCAGCCCTCAAACAAATAGTGTGCTCTCCTCCTGTGGGAAGAATTTGTCACCCCCTGTCTCAGTCTGTGCAGTTGAGGTGAAGTAAGGCACATACCATATGGTCTTATTGCACCATAGCCATGCTACATTTCTTGGCTCACCAACCATGTGTGAATGCTTGGCTGATCATGACAAAATTATGCCTTATCTCTGTAACACTAGAGGCTATTTTGCCTTTCCCTCTATTTCCTTTTAGGTGAAGAGTATATCCTGGATGAGATGAGATGCAGTTTCCCATGGGCGTACCCCTATGGAGCCCCTGCCATCAGATGCTACATTTCCTGAGCTTTCCTTTCATGCACCTTATCAAGAGAGTTTATCTAAGCTTAATGTTTACCCAAATCTCAATATCATTTCAGTGCGGCATTCTAAATATTTTATATGAAGTATTGTTTAGGAAGTTAACATTTTCCTTGCTTGAAAATGTATTTCTGATAGATACCTCCTCACACCTTTCCACCCATCCTCCCCACTTCCAATGCACGTTCTTCTTGCTTCTAAAAAATGAAATTATTTGAAGGATAAGTACTAAGGAGGAGTTACTGAGCAAGGAAGTTGTGGTGCTGTTCTTTTGATGGTTGGCTGTTATTGCTTGATGATCTGTTCATACACTAGTGACATTCATGTTAGAAACATTTAATTCAAGGCAAGTCTCATAGGCAGATGCATCAGGAATAGAGCTATGAGAGGTGAGTGTCTATTGAAAATACATTTTCAGATAAGGAAGATGTTATTTTATGCATTTTAGCCTAAACTTCTAAACTGTATCAAAAATAGTAGCTCTAGAATATTTCAAAATACTGCTTTAGTAACAGAACTTAGAACTGCTTTACAAGAATAAGACCCATTTGTTTCACCTGATTTGAAACAATGACTAGTAGCAGTTGTAAGCAAGATAATAAAGGATGTGATTGATTCCAAAGATGGGCTCAATTCCTGTTAAAGTGTTAAATGAGGGACCAAAGAAAACGTAAATACCCCTTTTTAAGTGTATACTGTTTTAGCTCTTTTAGTATAATAATGTCCTGTTATTTGACCATAATAGCAGTTATGTAATTAAATACTATTTAATTTAATCAACGTTGTGGAATATAATTGTTTTGGATTACTTGTACTTAAGTTATGCAGTCTTTTATAATTAATTATGAAGAAAGTGTTTGTTTCTTTTCATTTCTGTTTACATAGGAGTCGGCTTAGCAGCTATTCATGTGCAGAATGAACCAGCCCTTATAAAAAAGATTGGGGTGAACTCGCTGCCATATCTTGTAGGGGTTATTGATGGTAGATTTATTCATTATAAGAATGACCAGCTAAGCTTTCGCAGAATCGTTGAATTTACTCGTAAATTGTTTCCATACAAAACAGTAGTTAATGTAAATGATGACTCCCTTGAGGAATTTTTAAATGGATGGTCTGACAATAAGGTCAGGGCACTTTTCTTCAGTCAAGTGGAACTCCCTCGTCTGCGTTATCTTCTATTGGCCTATCAGTACAATACACGTGCTTTATTTGGGTTTATCAATCTTGGAAGCCCAGGAGTTGATGAGATTTGTAGACGCTATGGAGTAAACAAACAAATGGAATCTTTACTGGTCTTCAGTGAGAATGTCACATCTCCAGTGGCAACTCTTAGCATGAGTGAACTTGCTCCTCAAACAATGCAGGATGTTCTGGAAGCTAACAAATTTCTTCTTCTCCCACGTTTGTCTTCTCAGCAACTTTTTGACCAAATCTGCCCTCCAGAGGCAGCAAAGTCTAGGAAATTGCTATGCGTTATTCTCATCACTCAAAACACTCAAAGCCATGACCCATATCGAGCTGCAATGAGAAATTTTATTCAGTTTAGTACCTACCCAAGAGGAAAAGTTCGGTAAGTTATTCTTATTTCATTTTTTACTACATTATTCACCAGAAATAGAAATAGATAGTGCCTCAGTGCTTGTGCTAAAATGTTTTTGTGCTTACAGCAAGCCATTGTAAGATCTCTCATTCCTGTATGTAGTTATATGAATTGCTCTAGACTATACTCCTTCACCAATATGAGTGTGACATATCCTTTTTGCACAATTTTCCTTTTGAGCACTAAGTGTAAACCAAAATCTCACTCGTTTCCTTGGCAATGCATTGTTTAGATTTGTCATTTTATTAGGATTTCAGTGAAATAAAAATATTTCATTGTTGCATGCAACTTTTGAACTTAAAATAATTTTAATTAAATCTTCTAATAAGAATTACCATCTTGCTTTTATTTAATTAATTTCCTTAAGTAACCGAACTACAAGATTTAGGAGAAATGTTTAAGAGACTATGATATGTCTTCTTTGTAGTAACTATTGCCCATTATTGTTTCCATATCCATACTTTTGTATTAGTTTCAGGCAAACAGTGATAATTAACCTTAGTTTCAAAAACAAATACACAGAATAAGAAAATAAAATGCATATAAAAAAGAAGACAAAAAAGGAAAAAAATTGTTTAAAAATACTACAAATAATAATTTCACTTAATTCAGTTTTGTGTGTCATATTGAACAGAAATTCTAATTTCACCTTTCTGATACCTCCTCTGCAGTAGTAGTTTTAGTTTATTCCAGTGGCAACTGAGATACTTTGGTGGTGAACAAAGGTGCCACTATTATTGATTCTATCATACATTTTTTGTCTCAGACCAAGGACTATGCTTTCTGCTTCTGTAGAGGCTGTCTTGTCTTTGAAAGATTTTGATCAGCTTTTCTCATAACCTGCTTTTTCTACTGGTTCTTCTATGATTAACAAGGATCAGGTAACCACATTTTTGTCTGTAGCTTATGTATGTGACTTTTGTTTTCTCTTACCACGATTGTTAACACTGGTTCATTCTAATATTTTTTTCATTTTCTCTTCCTGATCTGTTTCTGCATTAATGCAAATTATTTTCAATCTTAGATTTGTGCTGACTTCTCAAGAATTTTTCTTTGTTGTTAGGATCTTACCTCTATTTTTCTGGTTCTCTCCTACTCCAAATCTCTTCTTCCAGCTAGGAGATCTTCTTCTTGTACTTAACTCCTGACTCACTCTCAGCATGATTGTATTCAACTTTCTGAGGCTGCACTGTAACCCCCAACAGATTTATTAGAAAAGGTCACATATCCATTCTCCATACTCACTGAATTTTTTCAACAGTTGCTGAATTGTTTCGTTTGTTTGTGTTTGTTTCCAGGATTTTATTGGCTAAGATATCTTACTTTCTGGAGTTAAATCTTTCAATCTGTATTATCAATTTATGACAATGAAGGTAATATTATAATGTGTGTTATAATTTGAACTTTTAGGTTACATAAGTTAAAATTTCTTTGTTTAAAAGGAAACTTTTTAAAACTGCAGTTTTCAAGTTAAGTGATCAACACGCTATGAAGAATCTGAACCGTAGTAACAGTTCACTCATAGCCACATAAACTGGCAATGTACTTAAGTATGTATGCAGTAAATACATGTTTTTGACTTACTTGACATGTGACATCGAAATATGTAGTTGATTTGTCTGGAAAACAGATATAAATTTTCCAAACCTTGACATGTACCATGTCCACCTTCTATACTTGAGATCTACAAAATACGTGTAGTTAGTTTACAGAAGTATACATAGTGGTATAAAAGAATGAGGTTTACACTGTACTCAAACAACGGTTAATTTTAAATTGCCATGCAGTTTTCCTCAGAGTGTGCATGTAACTGCCATTATTATTGTATGCTTGATTGACTATAGCACTTATAGCAGTTTCTTATTTAAATATGCTACAGTTAGAAATGCAGTTAAGTTGTATTTAGGTCTTACTATTATCTTGTAGTTAATTATTTATTGATTATGTTTTTAAAATCATATTTAAATGTTTTACTATTTTTAACTTCTTGTTGCCTATTTTGTGAGAGTGGCATCATTTGCATCTGGAAAGCATTAGTGAAATGAGTCTGTATGTGAGAGTTGTCATATAATAACAGTAAAGTTCTGGGGCTACCAGTTAATGGATCATCATAAGTAATAAGAAACTAAGAATTCGAAAGGGAAATTAAAAATGAGCTGTAAGTGAAACGGTAAAGACATGAAATTATGCATATTTAAAAATCCAAGTTTCAGAATACTTCTATGAAGAGCTAATAGGTGTTCAAATACTTTCATTTTTTAATTTTAAACATTTCATTGCACTGCACATTGATGATAATAACTACAATTAGTGGTGTGGTAGAGAAAACACTTGATATTCATTTAAAAGGCTCTAGTGATTATATAAATGAAATGTAAGATAAATATGATGACAAATATTATTTTTATACTTCATATACAAATTCACCTTTCAGGTCAACTATTCAGAATCCAAGTCCAACTACATTAAGTTATGAATTCTTTTAATAGAACTAGAAGAAAAAATAAAAATATTTTATCACTACAATCTTGTAGAAATGCTCTTGTCAAATTTTAAACAGTTTCATCTGCTACTTTTGTTTTTGAAACAGAATATGATGAAAGTGATTTAGCTATGAGTAAAATTCCTAGTCAGTTCTAATAGGGTTAAACAGGAAGGTATTTATTCTTGAGACATTTGATTTCCTGCTCTAGAACCGTGGGTCTGTACTATTATTTTTGTGTGCTTGTTTCTTTTCGAATTTTGCACAAAGCTACACAAAGGCTATCTGTGCTAGCTGTCCCTAATTTAGCAGTGTAAGACTAGAGGGAAGGCCAGTTAGTCATCACCACCCACTGCCAACTCTTGGGCTACTCTTTTACCAATGAATAGTGGGATTGACCATCACATTATAACATTCCCACGGCTGAAAGGGCGAGCATGTTTGGTGCCACCTGGGATTCAAACCAGCGACCATCAGATTACATGTTAAACGCCATATATAGTGGCCCTATATAAATTGGCTGTAGTGGTGGTAAAAAATTTAACAGGCATAACCACACAATATAATCATGTTGACTAACACTTATAAGTGGATAGAGAAGGGGGAAGTAACTTGGACTCACAGGTGGCAATCTATGAGATGAGAGTTTTTTAAACAACAACATGATCTTGACTCTGACTTGTCGAAAGTAGTCTTGTTGAAATGCTATGAACTTTGCTATGGAAAGTTTACACCAATAGTTCAGAGAGGTCAAACCTAACACTTGAGAAAATACTTCAGTTTGTGGCACTTCTTCAGTGATATATCACAAGGTGGACTGACTATAAAGATAGGACTGATAGATTTATTAACACATGAACAGCTCCACTGACAAGTCACTATTCCTAAAAGAGAAAGCACCAATATTAGTGGACAAGATGACAATATGGCAGAACCATATATAGGAGTCTATAAAGGGAGTATAACTGGCAAGTAAAAGAATAATCAGTCAAAGTCAAAACCAAAGATGTCTAACCAGAAACTGATGCCACCTGCGGTGAGAAAAACGTCATCAGACAAAATAGAGAGTAGATGATGTGCTTGTTATAAAATGGAGCACATTTTGAGTGAGTGCAAATTTGTTATCAACAAGTAACAGCAGAAATATCAGCTGGAACTACTTACAAAGATGGTGCTGACAAGAAACAAGAAAAGCGTGTCACAATTGGTGCTGCAACTGCCAGGAAAAGCAGAATAAAGACAACTCATCAGCTTCACCACAGTAAGGAAATGCTGTAACCATGAATAAACAATGTATTATTAATGATCATCTCAAGTTAGCGAATAGGTCAACAGTGCCATTGGTGATTGGAGTATGTTAAAATGTCAAGATGTGCCAACAAACAACAACATGTCAGTAGGTAAGAACTATGTTTTGGACAAAAAAAAATGAAAATCCAATGAGAGACTGGTGCAGCAATGATAACCAGATTAGTATTTGATGACAAGATAACAGGCAAGGTACAGCTGTGTGTGTGTGATGATTGATATGACAGTGAGAAAGTTTCACACAGCCAGAATAATGATGCCTTGGTGACTGGCAGTATACTAGGCCATAGACGTTTGAAGGAATCAGGAAGAAAAAGAGACTGATTAGGCATCTGCAACCACCACAAGAGCTCAAGAAAATAAAGCAAGCCCCTTTGAACCTTGAAAGGTGACATCCCAAACATAGGTTTATGGGAACTTAAAGAAGCACACAGAAGAAAGACTCTTCTCTGCAAAACTTTAGGACAATAGCTTGGATAAACTCAAACATGAAACTAAGAGGAAGGGGATTTACAAAATACAGAGAACCAGAAAAGGATGCTACACCAGATCTGTTATACTGGAGAAGTTAAACAGATCAAAGTAACAACAGTATCCAGAATAAGTTGATAAAGTCAGTTGATTGTGAGAGGACACCTAAGAGCAAAGAAGATGCAGCCAAAATTGTCAGGAATTTCCATAAGCTGGAGGGTCATTAGGGGTGTGACTAGATTCTGCAGATAATGTGACATCTGCCAGAAGACAATACTGAGAGAAAATGTACCCAAGGTGCCACTGGTGAATATGTCACTCATATAAGAGCTGTTCATCAGAGTAGCTGTGAAGTTCATTTAATCACTTGCACCTGTGTCCAACAAGGGGAACTGATACATGTGACACATTACCCAAAAACCATAACACTGCTGAAGGCAAAGGTGAAGAGAGTAGCAGAAGCCTACTCTTGGAAGTGTTGTGCAGAGTAGGCTTTCCAAAAGAAGTCTGGAGTGACAAATGGACTCATTTCACTTTTGAATTGATCAACACTAGGCCACTCTTTACCACCTCATACTACTTCAGATGTAATGGATTTTGTGAGAGAGTCAGCAGAGTCTGAAATAGCCAAGGAAGATCACATCACTTATTTGCTTACCAAGAAATCCCACAAGTGAGTACAGAATTCTCACTCTTCACATTACAATGTGGAAGAACAGTACAAAATCCAATGCATATTTTGAAAGAACTAAACAGAAGAAGAACAGTCAGAAGGGAGGAACATATAACAGTTCATGTTAGACCTCAGAAATCATCTTGAGGAGACCTATCAACTCTCTTAAGAAAGTTTTTATGTAGCTAAAGACAGTCAGAAGCTCTTCTGTGACAAGAAAGCCAAGGATCAACACATCCTTAGGGCACATCCTTTTTTTTACCCATTGGTATGTGCTTTTCACCATTTTCTGCTCAAATCTATTACACCTTTTCAACATTTGGGCAAAGAGTATATTCCTTACAGAAATAGTACAGTATTTTAGTATAACCCTCTCGTTAGAGGGTCTTCTCATTTGGGTGTCCTTTAAACAGTTCAGTTTTTAAGAATATTTCTACTTTCTCCCTTCACTTATTGACTGTGGGATTGTAGCTATTTATATGAGCATAATTGAAGTATTTTGCTGAAAGCTATAATTTTTCTGTACTAAAAATGTATTTCCAACAGGAATTTTTTCTATTCACACTTCCAACCCTTCCTCCCCACTGTCAACTGGTGCTGTCTCAACTCAAAGTGATAGTTGGGAAGAATAGCAGACAGAGTCATCTGTGTTTTACTACTTTTAATAGAAGTGTGTCACATGATAATTTGCATACAAGAAGCAGTTAGAGAGTATGAATCAAGGAATGTGTAACAGTGAAAGGCATACAGAAAAAGTGTTATAAATAGAAAATAACACTAAGCAAGAATATATGAGTGGAAATAAATAACTGTCAGAAACAGGTTTTCAGTACAAGGATATTATGACTTCCAGTTATTTGCCTTTTATTATTGTTACTGATACACCAGATTGTCTCTGCAGGGTTCTGTTCTATTATTATTATTAAAGGGCAACTCTTGTGCACAAATTCTGTCACTAATGTTTACAAATGTAAATAATGCCATCTTGTTTAGATACTTTCACAATACAAAATGCAACAAGTTTAACATGTGACAATCATCAGACCTTTCAAATATGCATCTTAAAACAAAAATAATACATAATTAATTGAGATATAAACATAAAACCTAAATGCAATATGACTATCTAGCAAACTAATCCATATAAGGTGAGAAACACTTGCCAAGCACTACATATCCTTCAAGAAAACAACGAACTGAACTTATCTATCCCGCAGTACAGAACCATACATTTCTTCAGATATTAAGTAAATAATGAGAAACTTGATCGTTTTGTTGGCTATAAGTCTGTCATACCTTAAAGTGTTGTTTAATATCACCTTTGACTTTGCAAGTTGCCATGGTAGATTTTAAGCTTTGACAACATTTGCAACATTTCAGGTAGGGAGAAATTCTTGGGAAGTTTCCAGATGGTAATGTTTGTACATTTGACTGTCTCAACTATCAGTGTCTATTAGCTACTTACAGTTTGGTTACATGCATAAGAGCTCTTAAAAGTTTGGATTATAACAATGAGTTGATGATGTGACAGCTAAAAACTGGTTTTAATTGCTGTTTTAGATGTAATCTTTCTAAAATAAAGAATTTAAACTGAAATAATATGAAACTTTAAATTATATTGTACTTGACAATAATAATTTTGTTAAAATAAATTTATAGTAATGTGATTTAATTGAATATTAAATGTGAGTCAGTAACAATCACAGAAGGGGTTAACAAGGTTCACAAATAGCATTGCTGCTATAGAGTGAAAGTAACTGCATAAAAATTAATTTATTAAAAACATGATGAAGTCGAAAAGACATTACACATTTCTGTATTCTACGCTACCATACTAAAAAGTAAAAGCTAAAATTTGATTATGACTTATGTAATAAATATATGAATAATTTGCTTACATTTAGTGCCATCTAGAAATAAACACATCAAAAATGTTATCACATACAAAGTTAAAAGGAAAGAATAAAACTGATCACATGAACTGCTGCCACATGTTTAAGGTTTGTCAACAAGAGTAGGTAATGTATTGAAATGTAACATTCTCAGTGAGTTGTAAGTTAAATAATTTTCTTATTTATATAAAAGACAAAGTAGAAAAAGTTGATAAGTGTAGCCTGATAAGTTTTGCATTTGTTTACATTTGTTTCTCCATTTAGTATCTGGGTGTTTTCTGTGGTTATGTTCTGTGTTTTTTATTTGCAGTGTTCAAAAATGTGTGAAGGTGTTTTTTTTTTGTTCTTTGAATCTAGTTTCCATTTTCTGCTTGTTTCTCCAGTATAGAAGTTGTGTTAGTTGTTGCATTGTATTATATGAATTATGTTGGTGTTATGTTTGTCAGTGTAGTTTTTACATAATATGGACTTTAGTTTTGTACCTGGTTTTTGAATAAATTTGGTGTTTACTGGAATGGTGTGTTTTGTTATAAGTTTTTTTTTTCCAGATGTTGGTTATTTTTTCACATGTGGTGTGTGGCAATATAAAGTTTTGTAGTTTGTTATATCTTGGGACTTGTTGTTTGTTATTGGTCTAGGTGTGAAATCTAAAGTAGTTGGTCTTGGAATGTTAAACATGTATTGAATAATCAAATGCTGAAAGAAGAAAGAAACTCATCTACTTCAAATATAAGTGTAAACATTTTATTTTCACTGAGATTCATGTACTTGTTTGTTGATTTTATTTCTAGCTCTATGAATGCTCATGTGTACATCGCTATAAAGTGAGATGCTATTTAGATGAGTAGACAGTTATATTCTAGTTCAGTTTATTCAGTCTTTGAAGACAACTGTATTGTCTTGCCTCTTACTATTCTTCATGATACTTCATTAAAGATCTTTCTTTTTTCTCATGTCAGTAGGTATTTCTGATACATATAAACTCAAGCAAGGTGTTAATTTCACAGGTTTATGTTTGTTTTCAAAGAAAAGCAGGAGGAATTTGTAAATGCCTTGTCAACAGGAGAAGGAGCTCCAAAGGAACCAGATCTTCACGTTGTAATATTGTGGCGACAAGAATTTGACAAAGTTCGCTACCAGTGGTTAGATGCTAAATGGTCTATAAAACCAGACGCTGTAAGTTCATTGTGTCTAATTTATATTTTTATGAAAATTGGTGCAGTAGATGATGCTGGTTCTAATTAATTTAGAATATGAAAACTGTGCTTATCAGAAAGGTATGTGTTAATTGATCTAAGGTATGGAAACTATGTTTGTTTTTTAGAAATATATACTAACTGATTTTTTTTATAAATTATTTAATTATGGGCCAAAATATACTGGACTAGTAAATTCTGTTTTGTAACCACATAGATATATTTAACTTTGAAGCTGTTCTACACTTCAGGGTATAAGCTGATGTGGACCTGTGATAAATATAAGTATTTTTTAACATTTGTAAAAAACATAATTTTCAGCAATGACTCATTTACAAGTTGTTTCGTGTAAATAAGGATTGACATTTAGCATAATACAGATCAAACCTGTAAAATGCAGGCAAATGTTTTAAGAATTTTATTTTTAATTGAGGTGTTCATTATAATTAAATCAAAGAGCCTGATTACTGTCTTTGATAATAATAATATTAAAATGGGAAGGAATAAAGATGATTAATATTTTCTATTGGAGCATAGCTCAGTATGTAGACCAGAACAGAACCATATTCATAGATTGTGAAATTAAGTTTGAGATCATAAAATAAATAATAAGAATTGTTATATTCTCATAACAGAATTGGTTCTTAGTGTATAAGAACTCTAAAGTATAATTTGTTTTATGGTTTAAATGTTAAATATTCAATACAAAGTCTTTTAAGAAGCTAATTTGTTTCAGTTATCCAGTCTTATGTCCCTTCATTATAAAATTATTTGTCTTCCTGTAGGTTATCAGTATTTTAAAAGCCTTTGCTTTGAAAGCTTAAAATTATTACTGGTTTTCTTCATTGTTCAAACAGTCTAATAAATCTGTATAACTGGAGTTTTAATAGGGGCATGTTAACTTAAGAAAGTTATCAGTCTTTATTTATATTAATGAAGTAAGTTATTGTTTACCTTATTAGATATAAAAATAACATTTTCTTACAGTATTCAACACTGAAAAATTACCCATGTACTTGTGTTAATGAAAAACAGAATTATCATGAATTCCAATGCACAAAAGTGAACAATTTTTGAAAATGTTTTTTTTACAGAAGTTCACATTTTTGATAAATTTGAAATTATGCTTCCCATGTTAGAAACATAATAATCAATTAGCTTATTTTGGAGAAAATATTTTTAGCTGCAGTTAACTAGAAGCTTCCAAACACTTTTTACTGTATAAGATATTTATAATTTAAAACTCTTATTATTTAATAAAGATTGGAAGAAGTGATGTTTGTTGTATTTGATTTTTCTTGTGTAACATTTTTTTAAAAATATTGTGCTGATAAATGAAAAACTTTTATATGAAAATTACAGATGAATAATACAAAGAAGAAATTAGAAGAAAACTTAGAAAAGTTGATACAAACAACAGAGGGTTTACCCTATCATGCTAAAGTTGCTATTCTATCTGATGAACAAGCAAGGGGACTCTTTAGTCGCATTGTAAACAGGTTTATCATCATGGGTGATTTACTACGTGACAACATCAGTCGTCAAGAAGTCCTTCCAGCCATCTCTATTGTCTTGTCTGTTGCATTTGTTATCATTGTGGGCTATGTCATGTCTTATCTTGTGTGAGTATGACCATATCTTTTTAGAAATATGTCATTAATAAGTATTTTTCAAACACTTTATTATATTGTTTCTTGAATATCCATTCAGTATTAAGCTATTTTGGGTGATATTTTTGTGTGTTTTGATATTATTTAGGCTAATTTTCAGTAAAAAAATATTGTTTCTAGATTTTCTCTTCAAGATTATACCATATTATTATCACAAAATTTCAAAATGATGATTCATCCATTAAACAGCTATTGGTTGATTGATCTGCACAATTGATCAGTAGTTTGATCTTGGTGTAGTGCATATTCTAGTTACTTCGAAAATGAGCAGTCAGACAGATTATTCCTGTATGTTATAGGGTTAACATTTTTTAAATATTGAATAACTCAGTTTTTGTAGTTTTGTCTTTCTTTTTCCATTATTTTTTCTATATATATATATATATCTGTGTTTGTCTTAATGAAATGCAAATTTTTTTTTACTGTTCTTGTAACATACAGATTTTCTCTTCTGCAAGTATCAATATTTTGATACAGGTATTTTCATATAAATTTAGTAGTTTTTTAACTCCATGCAAAATAAAACTTTTCTTGAATATAAAATGAAACATTTAAAAATATAAATTACATGTATTTGGTAAAATGGTGTTCTCAGGTTATGCTGATTTCCAAATCAAACTTAACTCGACATTTATAGTTGTTACTCAACTGCAAAGGTTTTTTCCTTCACCAATTTAAGCATTGGTCTGTTTTTTTTTCTCTCTTGCTCCAGTCTTTTACACCCCCTCATTTGTCATTGTTAATAATTATCTCATTCCATCTACATCAGTGCATTCTCTATCCTAGTGTTGCATATAAGCACATTCTCTATCCTCATGTTGCATGTAAGCACATTTTCTATCCTGGTGTTCCATGTGAGCACATTATATATCCTGGTGTTTCATGTAAGCACATTCTCTATCCTGGTGTTGCATGTAAGCACATTCTCTATCCTGGTGTTTCCATATAAGCAGATTCTCTATCCTGGTATTGCATGTAAGCACATTATCTATCCTGGTGTTCCATGTAAGCACATTATCTATCCTGGTGTTCCATGTAAGGACATTCTCTACCCTGATGTTCCATGTAAGCACATTTTCTATCCTGGTATTCCATGTAAGCACATTTTCTATCCTGGTATTCCATGTAAGCACATTTTCTATCCTGGTGTTCCATGTAAGCACATTCTCTATCCTGATGTTGTATATAACCACTTTATTTAGTTAATGTTATCACTTTTTCGTGACAAACATCATTAACAATTTTTCTGGTATTATGATCACTTAGGGATACTTTGAATGTTTACTGGTCTATTTTGTTGATTTTCATTATAATAATAACTTTTTGAACAAATATTTTCATTGGCAAGATAATTTATGGTATGAATTCCCAAGTTATTGTTTTTGGCACTGGGGTAAATCAGTTCTCTCATATTTCACCTCTGGTATCTAGTTTCACACAACAATCAGAGGGGGATCACTTTTGGTTGAGATTGTTAATTATTTTGTATACAGTGAGATAGACACATTCGGTTCTATGGTTATCCTCTTGGGGGACCTTGAGGGTGCAACTGAGACTGGTCATCAACATTCTGGCAATAATTTAGATTTAATTTTTGTTGCACATAGAAAATGAAAAGCTAACAGACTAAAAGAAGGCACAGAAAAATTAATTATGTATGTGGAGAGTGTCAGAAGAATATTGTCAAGGGAAGTTAAGTTGGTTGTAAGAGACAAAAGCAAATGAGAAAATAAATCAGACCAACTCTGAGATGAGCAGAGAAAGAAATCCTGGCAGTCAAGTAATAACTATAAGTGTGAAAGGAGGTAAATGCTATTGGAAATATAATTTCTGTTTAAGAAAATGTTAACTTTCACAAACAGTCCACCTTATAATACAAGGATTGACAGGATAAGTCTCCTTAATTTAACTAAATCAACAGAGTTTAAGCTAAATAATAAACAAATTGGATAAACTATGATACAAATGAAACAATTTTTAATAAATTAATTGACAAAAAAACAACAGTATGCACACTTTAAGTAAGATGCTAGACAGTTTCCTTGTACTTTACTTGTGTATTGAGTAAGTGGCTTTTTTCTCTCAAGATGTTTTCCATCAGTCAACTTACATAAGATCCAGCACTGTAATGTTTTAAATCTGATGTTTCTTAATTAATAAAAAAAGCACACTTACCAACAAAAACTCATGCTACCTTCATGACTGTTCATTCTCGTTCAACATGATGTGGGTTTTAATTTCTGTATACTATTTTTCCTAAGAGTGAAGAACACTGCTGTTTTTTTCTGTATAATTGCTCAATGTGCAGCATTACATATTACAGTACCTGTGGGGACAAATACAGCTAGAAAAAGCCAGTTCAATGGTTTTCTTGGCCGTGCATTTTGTGAAAACTGTATAAATTCAGAATAAACAATATATTTTGAAAAATTGTACATTAAAATAAGATGTAAAATGCACAGTATACCTTCGTACCACAATAATCAAATGGAGTTCAGTAAGAAATTTGATGAAATATTAATACAGTGTTATGTTTTATGATACTTACATGTAATAACCTAACTGTTAGATTTATAATAACTACATAAACTTTTGATAACTTTGTACTCTAATAAAGATAAATATTTTTCAGTCAACTTGAAGAACGGAACATACAAGAAAAATATCGACGAGAAGGAAAGCAGCCACCAGGTGTTTGTGGAAAATCAAGGTACATTTATTTTCCAGAGTTTTTTGCATTAATTGCTTAATAAATATTTGAACTCAAAATACATTGTGATCTAGATATGTAGGTAAAAAATCTATCAGTATCTGTCTTGTGACATTCTTCACCTAATCAATGCATCCTCTATCCTGGTACTCTATATAAGCACCTCAATCAGATAATGTTATGTCTTTCTTTATTTTTGTTTGTACAAAAGGAAATTGATATGCAAGGTGATATACAGTATGAATTTCCAGATTATTATTTCTGGCATAGAGAGACAAGTCAAATATCTCCTATCCCACCTCTGATATCTGGCATCAAACGACATGCTCAGTTAAGACTATCATGTTAATAATTATATTCGTGGTGATGTGGATAAATATATTTGTTTCAGGATTTTCCTCCAGGGGATTTCATAATCTTAAGACATTATTTGACCTGCTAGTGAAGGATGCTGTTTCTATCTAATGTTTTTACAAGAAATGCATCATTATAATAGAATCTTCCACAGGCATAACAGGTATTATCTGGAACAAATTCAACTTAACAACTTTCTAGACCCTATGTTATACAGAAACAGCATAGATACAGAATAAATTGTTAAAATTTTCTACTTTAAAATAACAAGATAAAAAAATGCACAGTATGCCTGCATACCATAATTACACAGTGTGTTTGTTTTGTTCTTAATCACTGATGAACTACAATGTGTGAGTGAAGTGACCCTTAAAATAGTTTTTGTAATTTATTTGTGGATGAAGTCATGATGTCATTGGTATGTGAGACGTATGATGTACTGTTATGTTTGGAAGATGTAATGAGAGGGTTAGTAAACACATTAGAAGGGTGAAGATTTTATATTATTCTGGTAATGTGCCTTTGGAAAGGAGGTTAAGGTAAGTCCAGCAATATTATCTCTGTTTTTGGCTCGGAGATTGTATGAAATTTCTAAGACATTACTTCTGGTTTTTTCAATAGCATTAACAGGATAATTTTTTTTTTTTTTTCAAATAAGAATGTCATTTTGTCACTCCTTAATTTTAAATCATAATCATTAGAGCATGAATATCTAAGTCTTAATAACTAGTCTGTGGGGATAGTAATTTTAGTTTCTACTGGGTGAAAGGACTTGTAATTAAGATACACATGGCTCTATATGTTGGTTGGTTGTATCTTATACTATTGATTTTGAATATACAACTCAGAATGACACATGGTTATGATACCTGATATAAAGTTATGGTGGAAACGTAAACATTGTTGGCATTTTATATGTAGTGTAGCAAAACCAGAAATTTATTGTTTTCGGAATGGTCTATAACAACTATTTCTGATACAAAATATTCATACTCAAATATTATAGTGATTAGAGATTTAAGATTTTCAACATTGCAATATCTCTTATAGTTAATGGTATTGGAAAGCAAAGAATATGGGTCTACTTAGAACTTCAGGACCATTGAGAAAAAGACCTGCAACAAGTAGTACCCAAATCATATCAAGCAATATGCAGCATTTTATACCATGTAAGAATCCATGACCATAAAAGGTATTTACAAAAGCCATCCGTATGCTTCAAACAAAATTTTGGAATATAATTAATAAAAGTCTCTTTCAGGAAATGAATCTGACATAGTGTATGTTTGCAACAAAATGAACTACCAGTCACACCTTCATCTTGGTTATGGCATACCTCAAATAACTAGAGAATGAGATGGGTATTCATAGTATTCTACACAAAGACATACTTGTCATGTTTCCAGATGTAGTGTGGATTGTGTGTAAACAATCTCTTGAAACAGACACTAAGAAATCATTGTTCTTTACACTGGATGGATTGTGGAAATCATGTTTGGAGGATTCTTGCATTTTGAACAGCTTTTGATAGAGTCTTTTACAGTGTAAGCTGTGATGCAGGACTGTTGTCAAGATGCATGATTATCAGACAGAATTTAAACAGATGTGTTAAGGTCCAAAATAATTTTATTATATCCTGTTTAATATCACCCTTAATATGTTTTACTAACTCATTAATATTTCCTTAATATTTGCAGAGAAGAACATAAGTTGAACATACACGAACTGAGAGGTGAGACATACAATGGGTTGGTGCGACTACTGAAACCAGGTTTTAGGACTATTGTACTTTTTGTAGACAAAGAGTCGAAATCGAAGCTTTTGCCCAAGTTCTACAAAATTGTCTACCCTTACAGAAAGTAAGGCCAATTTTATTTTTTTACTTAAAATCATCTTACATCATAATGGTTTATTTAAAGTGTCATTCATAATTGTGTTGACTTGTTCTTATCAAATAGATTGAACCTTTTGTTGTACATAACCAGTAGATGGTAGACCATCTTGTGGTACTGGTGGAATGTTTTTATAAGTAAATTTATGATGTATATATGTATGTTTAAATGTATTATTTTAATACTTACTTTTAAATTAAGGCATTAACTCATACATTATATTAAACTTTGAGTTATAATCTACAATTTGGTTCCAAACTTATTGACATAAGTTCAATAAAGTTTTGAATGTGAGTCAACAAACACAATGAAATTGACTTTGAACCTTCATCCATTGTGAAAAGGTTGAAAGCTCAAGTTTTAGATACTATTGGTCACAAGAGGCATTCTGCTTTATGAATTTTTGATAACCCATAGAAAATTCCTGTGTAATTCCCTGGTTATCTATGAATTTTTGATAACCCATAGAGGATTCCTATGTAATGCCCTAGTGGTCTAATATGCCAGTACTGTCATTTGTTAAGGATTTTATCTCTTCATAGTTTGTTGCAGTGTAGCCCTCCTTTTGTCAGTATAATCATTTTACAAATATGGTGGAACCACAGTTTCTTCTGAACTTAAAGTGTTTGAAATCAGTGTTATAAGTTTTAAAAGCAGTCAAAGTTCTAAAATTACTTAAAGATTGTTCTGATTGGTTCCAGATATATTGGTATGGCAGTGTTTGCAAAAACTTTTCAAATTGTAATAAATAATCTTCAAATTTAAGTCTATTAGGAACACTAAATTTCAGACCATGAGCAAGTTCCTTTTGCTCAACATCATGTACTTAGAATAATTAGATATATCTTGATTAGAATTTTCTGTGAAATAGTTTTTACTTATCTGTTGCCACTAATCTTATCCAGTTGTTTGTTTTTTACTTTCACCAGGCATTTTATTGTTTTATAACTGTATGAAATATGTTCATTGTATGATTTTATTGTTTTATAACTGTATGAAATATGTTCATTGTATGATTTTATTGTTTTATAACTGTATGAAATATGTTCATTGTATGAATTTATTGTTTTATAACTGTATGAAATATGTTCATTGTATGAATTTATTGTTTTATAACTGTATGAAATATGTTCATTGTATGAATTTATTGTTTTATAACTGTATGAAATATGTTCATTGTATGAAGTATAAAAACATTATTATATTTCCAGATAGTTTAAAGTAACTTTTATAGTTGATGACGTAAGCAACTGATGTTTTTTTCTTGTCATTTCTAAATTGAGATCAACTTTTTAAATCTTATTATATTGTCTTGGATGCTGGAATCAGAGGATCAAAACCTTAAAATTACTTATTATATTTTCTTGGATGCTGGAATCAGAGGATCAAAACCTTAAAATTACTTATTATATTGTCTTGGATGCTGGAATCAGAGGATAAAAACCTTAAAATTACTTATTATATTGTCTTGGATGCTGGAATCGGAGGATAAAAACCTTAAAATTACTTATTATATTGTCTTGGATGCTGGAATCAGAGGATCAAAACCTTAAAATTACTTATTATATTGTCTTGGATGCTGGAATCGGAGGATCAAAACCTCAAAATTACTTATTATATTGTCTTGGATGCTGGAATCAGAGGATCAAAACCTTAAAATTAAGAAAGTGAGGGAAAATCTTTAACCATTTACATTAATTTAGATTGAAAAATAACAAATGTAGTTGGTTTTGAAAACAATAAAATGCAGTTTTATTCAACATTTCCAAAAAAGAGAGTTAATATGGATGTATTGTACCAATGTTTAATGACTTTTGATATTGGTTTGTTTTGAGAAAATCTTAAATGTGGTATGAATTTTACTAGTAAGTTAGCTGTCACCCACATAATTTATAAAAGAATACAAAATATTAAAATTTTTATAGGAAACCCCTACCCTCATGGTTACTAAGATATCCCAATAACTCAATAAAGAAAAAATAAATTTGCATAAATTTTAAGCACAAATTCAGTGTAGTCAAATTATCTGGCCCAAGTCTGCTATAAAAAAAACAAAGAAGACAGAATGAAATGAAATTTAATACCAGAAATAATTCAGTTGGTTTAATACTAAACAAGACTACACTAAAATGACACCATTAACTATAGTATTACCATTATGGTTTAATACTAAACAAGACTACACCAAAATGACACCATTAACTATAGTATTACCATTATGGTTTAATACTAAACAAGACTACACCAAAATGACACCATTAACTATAGTATTACCATTATAAAAACTTAAGAGAACTAAAATGAGTCTTGTCCAAAAATAAACAAAAGGTATAGTTCACAAATACTGTGAAAATGTATGGATGTTTTGTAAAATTTGTACGACCTGCCTAATTACAGGCCTTTCATTTTATCTTCGGATATGATTGTACCAGTTTTAGTGGTTATTTTAATATAAACGTATTTTGTGTGAGTGAAGATTCATGATACAAAAACTCATAGTCTATCAGAACTATTGAAAATGTTTCAAACTGAACAAACACTAAGAAATGCAGAAGCTAGTTTTGGCATATCCAATTTCATTATAGGAGACAGGTTACGAGCCAACCAGCTTGTATTATACTCAGCATAATGCCCATTATTTACACAAAACAGCCCATAGGAATTGTGAGGTCTTTTTGAAAGACTCATAATGAAATTAAAGATAACAATGAAGTTACTATATATGCCCAGATACCATGTGCACACAGTTTTGAAAGATTAAATTGAAGACAATTTGTTTCTACACATCAGTTATACAAAGTGTGTTGAATAGTTTCCAAGTACAATAAGTAACTGTCAATCTACTAAAAATGTTTGAACATTTTTGTGTGTGTAAGTTTTATAAAATTTATTGAAAATTTTGTATGTGGTAATAAACCAAGCTAATTGTTCATTTTAACATAAATCTTTATCACTAAAATTCTCCTGCCATCAGATTCATTGGATTTGCTTCCTTCAACCTTTGCTTCATCATCTTGTGATTCCATCTGCATTTCATCATCCATCTCAGCCATAACATTGGATATACAACAATTTTTGAAACCTTTAATAATGCTTCAATGGTTTTTAGTGGTAGCTTCTAGTAAAATGTGTAACAGTAGTGAATGTACACAAATATAATGCACAGTCAATTTTTCGAGAGGAATTTGAATGACAAAAAAAAAGTGCATTATATTTGGGGAAATATGGTATTAGCAGTGATGCAAAATACGACTTCCAGTGCCAATTTTTAAGGTCAAGAAGACTTGCTTCAACCAGATAGTTGAGTGCACATGTTGTTTGAACAAAAATCACCAGAACTAGCACCAATGCTTCTGGGTGTTTTCTTTCTTCACATAATGGTCAAGGTTGGGTGTTTCTCTCAGTGATTCATAAATTCATACCTAGAGATTCTGAGAGGAACATGTTGTTCATTAAACATTCTTGATTTTGATCAATGTTTTGAATGAGTGAACAAATCTGTGACTTTGTTGTGGTTTAGAGAAATTGTTTGATATATATATATGTAGTATTTTACCTAGTTGCATTACTGTGAGGGGAACTAATGCATGATAATGTTAAGTGTCACTGTTAGGATTGTGATGGAATATTTTGAACCAGAAACCCATGGTTTGGCCATCATACAGTTCTGATATAAATATCTGATTGAACAAGATAAAAGAAATCCCCTATATCATACCACAAATGAATGATCATAAATGTATCTCACAGATTCAAAAACTGTAAATATCATGGAGCCCATACTTGTTACAGACAGCTTTATGTTATCAGTTTCTAACTCTTACCACATTTATATTAAGAGTGCTCATGTTGTAACTGTTGGCATATTTGTAGTGAAACTAATTTCAATGAATCAATTATGTATTTAAAATATACTTAGTTTTGTTTGTCATTTGGTTAATATAAAATCTTAGCTTTAAAATTCTTGTCTCTCTAGCATTTGTAGAATGTTTTACATCTTAGAAAAGGAATGCTTGTATGTTTATAAAAAATCTCTTTTGACTTTCTTCATGAAGTAGATGTAACCAAGAAGCTCTTGGATAATAAGTAAACTGAATACAAGATGTCATTTTTCATAATATGAAACTTTAATTTTTATCTTGTCCTGTAAAACATACTATGCATGCAAGTAAAGGTCATTCATACATTCATGTAAGATACATTTTTCAAACGAGATGTTTAAAATGTCCTCCTCTTAGTATGCAAGTTTGTTTCAGTGAATTATATCAAAATATGGTCTGTATAAAATAAGCTTGCATGTAATTATTAATAAATTGTAGTATATGACTGATACAAGTTGAGAAACTAACATGAACTAAGTGGTATTGTTCCATATCTATATAACCAAGCATCAACACAGTATAAATAGTGTTTTTAGGTTACCGTACACGTATGATTATGAATTTTATTATCCTTCGTTACTGAATGTAACAACCCTACTTTCCATATCTATATAACCAAGCATCAACACAGTACAAATAGTGTTTTTAGGTTACCATACACGTATGATTATGAATTTTATTATCCTTCGTTACTGAATGTAACAACCCTACTTTCCATATCTATATAACCAAGCATCAACACAGTACAAATAGTGTTTTTAGGTTACCATACACGTATGATTATGAAGTTTATTATCCTTCATTACTGTATGTAACAACCCTACTTTTCTTGCAGTTGCAAAAATTCTTATTAGCTCATTCTCATTGTTTTTTTATTATTTGAAAACTGTAATAATATATTTCTTGGTTTCAAACATTCCATCTTAAAGTGTTTATGGTATCTGAACACCTTTTCATCCTTAATTTCATAATTGGGTTTCATAAGAATCATTTTCTGTAATTCAGTCTCCTAAACTACTTATGAAATTTATTTTTTTGTATTTCAGGTTTAAAAATTTTAGAATCTAACTTGTGAAAGAACATTATACAGTAAAACCTGTCTAAGGCAGAATATCATGGAACTAAATAAAATTTCTGGCTTAAGCAGGTTTTCCAGCTTAGACACAGTGAACGTGCATTTCATTAATTATATATAATTTTGAGCAGAAGGTTATAATTTCTTGACTCAAGAGAAGTAAGACATTTGTGAATAAAGTTATTATACTGTTTATGCTATATTTATTAGAATAAGAACAATAATAGACATTCAAAATATGCACAAGTACAGAAAATCTTAATCAAATTTATTTGAAGAAAGTGTCCAATATCAACTGTTTCGTTTATTTTAATGGGCTTTGTCATGAGGTAAAAGAGAAAGCCAATTCTATGACCTTTTCATGAAGTTCATTTTCCCCCTTCATTTTTGCATACAATTTTATAGTGTTGATATAACTTAACACTTGCGATGAAGTAGGATTTCCATTTCCTCACTATATTTTCCATTTTGTTCATCTTCTGAATCTCTCACACTGTTACCATCTTTTGATTCTATTATAGATTTTAAATCAATTTCATCAGTTTCTGTTAAAACATTCTTATCAACATTCACAGAATCATCTGCTTCAATCTTCTCAATCAGAGTTTGGATTTCACTAGAATCGTCATAACAACACCTTCTCCACAATTTCTGCCTTTATCAAGAATGAATCCACAGTTTCGAAAGCACTTTATTACGCATTCGATTGAATGACTCAAAAATGCAATTGCATCTAACATATCAATGTTCATTTCAGATGCTCTCTTACAGTCATCCGTGTTTGCAATAATATGCTAAAGCATCAATTTTCTGTATTTCAATTTCATACACTGTATAATTCCATTATCTAGTGGCTGTAGAACTGATGCTGTACATGGAGGTAGAAAGACTAAACAAACATTTGAAAGTTGAACTTTTGGGTGACAAGTTGCATTATCTAGGAAATCTAGAATTTTCCTATTTTCTTGTTCCATTCTTTTGTTTAATTTGTTCAAAAATTCCTCAAATAGCACTTATCATTCACACTTTATTATTTGCTTTCCATTCCACAGGAAGTTGATTCTTCCTTAAATTTTTGAAACAGTGTGGATTTTCACTTTTACCTATTACCCATGGTTTCTCTAGTTTTCCATCAGCAAATGTGACCAAAAGTACAGTCAGTTGTTTTTTTCAAATAATGACCTTTGGAATAATGATGGCAGAAAAAAGAACAGAATAAATTTAACCAATACTTACTGTAACAAAATGTCCAAGAATTTATTAACATTTAGTTAAAAACAATTTTTTGCCTTACCTAGGTTTTAATCCTCCTTGTTGATAGATGAGACAGATGAAAGATAGTTTTCCATCTGCATTACGCAGTATCTGCCATATAGAGGGCCTTTTATAAGAGAAATCTTAAGATAATGCTGCAAAATTTTGATATTTCCAGCCTAGACAGGTTTTACTGTATAAAGGATTCTGACAATAGCTCTAAGATTCTGTACATTGTGTGAGTGTGTGAACAACTGTTGCTATCCCAAACATGAATATCACATTTTTCAAATAATTATTTTCTTTTCTTTTTGTATACATGTTTTTCTTGAAGTTTGAAATCTTTACACAAGTGTCTTTCCTATTATTATTTAGGAATAAGTCTTTGATGTTTGCTTTTCTCGTGGTGGAGAAGAATCTAGACTGGTACCGTCGAATTCTTCTTCAGACATTAGGAGAATCTAGAGAACTTAATATCAACCCAAAGAACTGCATTGGTACTGTACTGTCACTGAATGGACACCGTAAATATTTCTGTGTATATCATGCCAAACATGCTGAGCCAAAAAAAGGTCACTCTAGTTTCAAGGTTGGTTTTGTTTTACATATTGTGTAGGTTGTAGACATTTTCACAAAGGAATTGTTTTACTTGCACAAAAGTAGTATCAAATAAATTACAAAAACCTTAAGAAATTGAATTAAAATTTAAGTTTTTTTGTTGTTTTTTTCCCCAATTTTGTACTCTTTTGAAGTAAGCCTAGAAAACTAAGAAGTGAACAATATACATGAGAATCAAATCTGTATACAGACTTAAGTTTACACATACGCATACAAGGTGTCCCAGAAGTCTGGCTCTGTAAATAAATATAATTTTTCCCATATTTACTTTATTAGTTGTTCTTGAAGTCTTATTCTTCTGCAAAGCCACACATTAGGGATATCCAGTATTTAAAATTAAAAATCAAGTAGGTTTACTTTTGAAATACTATAGACTTACCTTTAGGAAAAATAAATTTGAGAAGAAATGTGGAAGATCATAAGAAACAAAAACGTTTAAAAGAGTATATCACATTAACCACAAAATGAAGATAAATAAATCTGATCCTGGACAAAGGAAATATTCAAGCCAAAACAGCAGAGAAACTCAGATTTGTGCTAGCCAGGAAATCAGAAAGACCTGAACTGGAGGGATATGGATGAACAAACAATTTGCGAAAAAATGATGATGGGTGAAGAGAAACAAAACTAACATGAGAAACTGGATGTAATCCTGTCTGAATGTACTACCAGTAAAGGCAAAGAAATGATACACTAGAGGTGAAAAATAAAAGAGGGAATTACAAGGAAACTGATAATAAATTGAAAAACTTCATGTGGGAGAGTACCCAACAGAAGGTAGAGCCATTAAAAATTTGGAAAATCAAAGGCTCATTTCTAAAGAAAAAATGTAAGGGCACTAGAAAGGCAATGATAATTAAGGAAGAAAACCTGGAACATGATCTTCCACTAGATGTACATGAAGTGTATGAGTTCAAAAAGGGAGATCCACTGTTTACCACAAGAAGAAGAAAGAACATCCCCTTGGATAGTGATAGAAACCACCACTGTTGAAAAGTCAAAATAAAACATGATTAATCAAATCTGAATCAAATGAAAAGAGTGAAGGAAAGCACATTGGACTGAACGAAGTGCCAAGGTGTGAAAGGAATAAGACCATCCATCTGGAGACCACTGTCCTGAAGCCTACTACAGGTGAAAAAACCTAAAATAATGTCCCAAAAAATGGAAAATTAAAATGTACAATGTAGACATACTCTGATTTACAGAAATAGCAAACCTAAATGTGATCAAATACTACATATAAAAACAGAAAATACCCAAGAAATGACTGAGGTGGGGCTGATCAATCTAGAAACCACAAACAGCATTGAGCAAACGAGACAAATGGAGAAAACCCATAAGTAGAACAGGTAAAGGATGGGAAAATTTCTGGAAATTTAAAGGAATAACAATGACAATACTAGAATAAAACAAAAATTTAACATAGCATGGCAGACACTCCATGTGATGCTAAATGTACAGGAGGAGCCCTCCCCCCCAAAAAAAAACAGTGGAGAGAAAAAAAATCTGCATGTAAGTCCATATAAATAGTGGACATGAAACAGTCTTGTTCCACCAAAGAAATTCCCAAAAGAAAAGAAGCTACATATGGAGGGAAAGAATGGAAGATGGCAAAACCCCAACTTGGAAGGAAGAAGGAGAAGATGTCTCACAAAAATTCCTAAATGGATGTGAAACACGTGAGAAAAGATAAATACTACCCATAAGAGAGTAAATAGGGTAAAACAAAACTTAAAAACCATGTAGGGGAGAAAATAGAAAGTAGTAAAAGTGATCCAAAAGACATAAAACCATCAAGAAATTATGTGTGATTGTAAGTTAAAGTATAAAATAATTAAAACCTGGATATGGGAAGGCTTTCAAGTTCCCAATCTCAAAAGAGACAAAAAAATAATAAAGAAACAATGTCAGGAGATGGAAACATACTGTAAAATGTGTCTAAAACAAAGATAGGCTGAGCAGATTCTGGAGTACTGGCCTGGAATGCAAGCTATGATAAGGTGAAGAAAACTGAAAATCTTGTCTGTCTGAAATGGGTTCAGCTGCTATAGGAAGAAGGCAAGTAATTTTGGGAACAGGTAAGATGGACCTCCACAACCAACACAAATGAAGTTAATGGTAAGATGTGTAAAGTAAATGAAATGAATGGTAAAAATTTAACAATTTATGTAACATAATTAAGGATAATCCTCAAGTTGAACTACAAGTAACTGAAAACAACAGGCACATGTTAAGCCTAATTGAACAGTGCAGGACAAAAGATATCACTAAGCTCTAAAATAAAAATTTTAATTTAACAATAAGTATAATAAAAATGAAATAAGTAGTAATTTATAAAATAAATTAAGTATGTATGAAAAATTGCCTATGTACGAGATGTAATGTACTGAAAAAAAAAACAGTGTAGGTAAATGATTAATATTCCAGTCAGATTAATTACAGGTAATACAAAAATAAGAGAGATTTGTAGTATTAATGGTATAGGAAAAAGAATACAACTAAACCTCATTTCTAACCTGAACTGAAGTATAAGTATTGACTAAACTAATGAAATTTATAATATACAACGCAAATAACTACAGATAATAATATTAAAAAGCCATAACAATATAACATCCTATCATAGCGAAGTCAGAAGGACTGTATGTCAAAATATGTGGGCCCCCAAACTCTTGGTAAGGTCCAACAAATATCAGCTCCTTGAATGATCCCATCAAAATAAAGCTGAGAATCTTCCTCTGGAGTACCATGACTTGAGGTCAGTGTAAATGTGCAATTACAACATATAACATCCGAAGTGGTAATACAGAATTCATAATGCAAAACGAATACCCAAACAAAACTATGTTTTGGCAAAAACAAAGAAAGTTTTTGCAATGAGGTAGTAAGTTCCATAGCCTAATATAAATATAAAATAATTCTGCTTTAGAATAACTTAACAAATTACAAATAACTTTACTGTGTAATAAAAACTAAACTTTTTGAGAGAAATTTATTAGAAAGATAAGGGAAAAAATTAAAACACTTGAAGAGAGCACAAACTAAACACAAGTGCTGCCAGACAAGAAGTGATAGTTTGGGTTGAACTGAATAGATGGAGTTACATGGTTAAGAGAGAACTGAATAGATGGAGTTACATGTGTTAAGAGAGTATGGGTTGAACTGAATAGATGGAGTTACATGTGTTAAGAGAGTATGTTGCACTCTTATTGATGAAGAGTTGTAGCTTTGTGATTTGCATGTGAGACACACTGAAATCAGCCATTTCAAGATGTGGGAGGTTCAAAGCTTATGACATGAACAAAATGTTTTTGCATATAGAAGGCAGCACTGAATAAGAATAACCATTTATGTGTGCAAAGATACTGCACTGTATCAGGATTTCTATCTACTAGACCTACTGATACCAACATCATTTTTTGTTTTGGGAGACAATTGTTTAACTCCATGAAGTCATTCCCCTAACTTACATTCACTTGGGCTATATCCAGTGTGGTCTTGCTTCCCAACTGATCATTATTTCAACATGCCTATCTTTTAACATGTATTACAAGAGCAGTGAACACTTTTGACAGATTCTATTATCTGAAATTATTGTCTTTTTCCCACAGGTTACTCTCAGTACTTTTTAAATGTTTATGTGAATAGCTAGGTCATCTTTTGATTGACATTTTTGCAGTAATTGACTACCATCTGTTTTTACTCTGATGGTCTTAAGACAATTAATTCTGTCTCTCTGATTTTTAAGGGTAAACATCTGAAAAGTATGTCACATGGTTTTAAAGAATCTGCAAGGTGAGAATATAAATATCTTTGTTTTGAATATGCATTATTTGTCATTGAGAAAACCATACAGATGATTTTTTTTCTTGAAGTAAGTATTATGCAAGGAAGTCAACAACAGTTAATAAGGTAGTATCTAAAGTTTATGACCTTGTCTGTGTTTTAATGAGAATGTCATATAGGTAGTTCTTGCTGCTCTGGGTATATGTTAGGTTTCTTGAAAACCAAGAAAGGTTATAAACTGTTATAATTAAACAGTTTGTTACAAAATCTTAACTGAGAAAGCCTGAAGGGAGACAGTTAATCCAATAAAAGTAATTACTTGTTGTGAGAACTCCAAATATCCACTGAAATAAAATGAATAATATATTTTTTCTAGGATGACTGCAAATTTTAACAGTCAGTTACATTTATTTATCCTAACAATGTCAGCATCTAACCTTATCATATCATTCTATAGTTTTATTACTATACTTTGGATCTGATCTCTCTCTCTCTCTCTCTCTCTCTGTGAAAAGTAATAAATCAAAGTGGTTGAGTTTAAAGTAAATGAATGATCAGGTTACAACAATATAGATACTGCTCATTTCATTATCAACTGATCTTATGAAAGTGACCTAACCTAAGAAACCTCTAATTTTACATTTTAGTTGCTTTTTGTATAAAGATATATAAGAATAAATAAATAAAGTATATATAAGAATAAATAAAGTATATATACACATACACACACAAAAGAATTGTGTGTGTATATATATATATATAAATATATAAGAATAAATAAATAAAGTATATATACACATACACACACAAAAGAACAAGAAATTTAGCATTTCTGGGTTTGAGGCCATTTGCACTTGGTCTATGGAATAGCAACACTAGAATTCAGATTTCAATACCCATGGTGGGCAGAGCACGGACAGCCTACTGTGGTGTTCTGTGCTTACCTTCAAAAAACAACAATAAATTTGCGATTGGATGTCTTGATTCAATAATCTTACCTTTCTTCTCACTATATTGATTTGCCAAAAAATAATTAATGTATATTTCAGCTATGCATTTTAAAACACAAGAAGTCTATCATGCACCAGAATGTAATGTTTCTTTCAAAACAACTGTAATTTATATTCCTTTGTAAGTATATTATAAATAGGTTTAAAAATCTGTAAGCACCAGTGTAAAGAACTTCAGTTACCAAAACTAAATACTTCTGCTAACTAACAATTTACATTGAAAAACTAATAACACTAAAAGTGTTATAGAAAGTAGATTTTTTCTTTTTATAAGTTATAAATATGTCAACAATCGTTGAAGAACTATTAGCAACAAATAAAATAGAGATAAGCAGGGAACAAGATTCTCTGGTGGGTTTCACAACTGTATTGATATCTCAGGAAACCAAAGCAGCAGTACCATATTTTACAAACATGCTTTTAACTGTCATTAGTTTCTGATCCTAATTGGTTGAAAACAGTGTAAGCCTATTATTAAAGATATAAATTTTCAAAAGGACAGCACTGAAACATCATATAATAAATAAAGGTTGAGAATTTATTATTATTTCCTTTTGAAATTGAAAGTTAGATAATATAAAAATTTTAATTATGAACTATTCCTTGATGTCAAATTTATTATTATTGTTAATAAAATTGATTACTTTAATTGTGTGGTGTTTTTCTAACAGTGTTCACTGATACAGCATAAATGTAAGGTTATGAATATGTAACTTAATCCTGGAGCAACCATCTTTCTACTTAAATGACCCAGAATCAACAGCCAGTGATCATTTGTTTGTGGTATAAATGACAAGCCATTTTAATCAATTGCCTGAGCAGTTGTAAACACTTCTGTAAGCAGTCAAACATTCTTTTCATAGTGTTTTGGAATGTGTGTAGTTAATATGGAACAGCCTTCTGAGATTGTTCAGCTTGCTTTCTTTCTTTCATTGGATCTCTGTATGAGTAAAACATTCAGACATTTTCACTGATGTTCAACCACTGTTTGTTTGTGAAGTCCCACTTTGAAGAACTAGAATTTCTTTATACTGTGAGAAAACTGAATTTCGTGTGCACTGAATTAAGTATCAGTCATTTGTGTGGATTTCAGATCATGTGACTGATTGTCAGAAGATGATTTACATTATTTTGGTTTAACTATAGTATTACAAATTCTGGTCACCCTTAAATTCTGTTATGCAGTGTACTAAAAAAGAACATATCACATTCTGTAAATAGATATGATTATACTCACACATCTGAATAATTGGTTTGTAAGCCTTTATTTTTAAAAAGCAATCAATTTTACAAGTGATTCTACATATATATAAAATATACCTTACCATTTCAATCTTGTTTTTGGATTTCAGCAGTAAAGTACAGACAGACCTGAAATGTACACTGACCTTGAGATTTTTACATTTCTGTCAGGATAAATATTAGAAGTATAACAAATGATTGGCTTGACTCTATCAACTTACAAGTGAAGTGAGCTTTCTAATAGACTAGAACTAAAAATTAACCCAGTATTGGGTGTATTTAATTTAATGTACTATTTCAACTAGAAATGTACAATATCAGAAAATAATACTGTATAAAGATTAGAATCTTTATACAATCAGTTGGGTATCCTTACTTTTAATATTTACAGCTGTATTACAAATAATATCTCATGCTAGCTTAGAGGGTTTTGGTTAGTTAAAAAAAAAATCTGTATACTAAGCTAACAATGCAAAATAATTCTGACAACAACAAAAATATGTAATGAAAAATATAAATGTTTGTATTTTTTAAACATTTTAACCAATAGTGTTAATGAAACTAATGTTAAAGAAATATTGACTATTTTTCAATGCAGTATTGGTATCCTAAATTGTAAATTTATATATTTATTGATTTTATTTTAATTTGACTGTTTTCATTAACTTAGTGAAGGTTAATAAAAATGTTTTCACATTATTAATATGCATGTTCTTGATGGTTTTATCTTTTCCTATCATTCACGAAGAAGTTTTGAATGACTCACAAATTAGATGTTTATCAAATGACAAACATTTTAAAGTTTGTCATTATTCGTTTTCACTTCTTTTCTTTCTGTTAACACTTAACATGTTGCTTTGAAAAATACTTATGTTTCTACTCTGGAAATACAATTTTTAAACATAAATACAGGTTCATGTATAACTTAACTAAGCACACCATCACCTGACTGCTGTTCAGTAATTAACAGTGATAAATTACCTTATGTTACACTGCATGAAATTTGAAGTTTGTACAAGTTAATTTTGGTGATTTATGTTATAAATTAGCTTTATATAAAGTACCTGTAAATATACATTTTACAGATTTCCATATCTGGCCTTAGAACTTAGATAAGTTGCCTGTAACATAAATTTAGATTTTCGCAAAAATCCTGAATCATCTACAAGGTTTTAATTTCTCTTTCCAAATAATACTGCTGATTAAAGTTGTTATTTTCATTTAGCAATCCAAAAAAGTAGATGGGATCAGTGTGAATTTCATGGGGTTTCAAGAGAGCTACAGTGAATCAGAGAGTAGTGATGTTGAAACAGGAGGATTTTTAAAGAGAGATGATGATGATGATATAGAATCATACAACATACTCTTCGAAGAGCATTTACTTGACAGATTATCAAACTGGTTGGACCGGCTGTTTGAAGGAACCACTCAACGGTACTATATCCAGTACTGGCCAGAAAATATGAAATAGAAATACATTCTTATTACTGAGATATAAAACTTTAACATCCATTTTCTGGTTACATGTTATATAAAAATAATTTAATCTTTTGAGACCATTTAGTATTTTTCTTTTAATGTTTCAATTAAACTTAATGCAGTTTATGCTGTCCCAGGTAAACAGTGAATAACTCATTTTCTATTTGCATGATACAATCTATGAACTGTTTAAAAGGACACATAAAGCAGAAAACTGATACACACTTCTCATAACTGCTTTTTATATTTGTAATTAGTTCACACCATTTTACTTAAAATAGCATTTACTAACATTAGCATGAATTTTGAAAAAGTTTAATATCGTATTTCATAAAAGAGGTGTGACATTTAGTGACTAGTAGGTTATATTTTTGTTTAAAACATTCATGAAATCATGATATCAAATTAATTTGTATAAAGGTTTAAATTAAGTTATAATTCTGGGAAAGAAAAATATATTGTAAGGTATGTAACCTGGCTTCAGTGATGGTGATGTTATTTCAGTAAGTATTCTTCATAAAATTAACATTTTTGAAAATTGTACAATCTGTTTTTGAATGCAATCTTCCAATCAAAACACCTTTGAGTTAAGTAAGAGTTCTTATATTTTAATAATGTTTGGATTCATTGATTTTAGCTATGTAATATTATTTCACCTCATTTTTAACACAAGTCTATTGCCTCCTGATTATTCCTTAAATAATATTACACAAAAAAGGGAAGTGCAGTTTTGGAAATTATTGCATATTTATACAACCAAACCTGTATGTCACTGATAATTACAAATTGGTATAATCTACAAGGATTTTAGGTCCTGAAAATTAGTATATCAAAAACCTGTTGTTACAATTTTCTGTCTTTCTGATTCTTTTTATATATTTAGAATTCATACAATTTGTATCCTATGTGTAAACATACTAATTGGAACTAAAATTTTGGTTTTCTTTGGTAAAGTTTTCGAATGATTCATAATTAGATTTGGAAAATGTAGTGTTTTGTATTCATCGTAATAGACTTTACTGTATGAAGTCTTATGAATAATATGCTTATTATTCAATGCATTCATATTTATATATGTAATCCAGAACTGCCTAATATGTTGATCCCATGTTTTACTTACTGATAAATGATATGCTTGTGCTTAAAAATATATTGCACATTAATAAAAACACACGTGATTTCCTCAGGTAGAACTTTTAGGGTTTATATTTTACCACCTTTTTAAAATTTAAGGTGAAAGTATTTATGAAACCTAATCCATTACTTCATTTCACTTGTCAACTTAAACATAATTATCTTTGTTTTTGTATTATGTGTGACCAGGTGAAACAGGATTATTTCTGTTTATATGATTTGTATTTTCAGAGCTTAATTTAATGGTTATCATTTCTAATGCTGTTGAAGTTAAGATTTTTCAACTGCAATAAAAGTTAAAACTTGTATAATTATCATTCTTATAATGTGTTATAATACATTATAATAAATCAAACTTAAATTAAATTTTTCACAGTAATTTTTATATTTTTAGGCAATAATTATGAAACTCGTTAAGTAACGTATTATCTTAAGCGTAATTTATTTTGAGCTTACAAGTAAAAGGGGAAAATAATAAGTTAACTGAATATGCCAAAAGTTCCAGAATTTCATTATTAAACACTTCTTTGAAAATGAATGAAAGTTTTGACTATCAAAACCAAATTTCAGTTTGTAAACATAAAACACTTATGAATGTGTGAAAAACTTGAGTAGAAGTTTCCTAATTGTTTAATATTGGCTTCTTTTGAAGAATATCATACTCATATCTATTCTACACAACAATAGGGAGCCTCATTTGTTACTGTTAGAGGGTATACTGCCTTTAGATTCAAGTTTTGTCACTCGTGAGTCTGTTATTGCTCAGGGTATTGAGGATTGCTTTGTTAATGCTTCTCTTCATAACATTTACTTAGCATCAGACCTAGTTGTGGGGCTTGTTGTGGTTGGAGTAAGACCTACTTTGCCAATTAAGGGTGTATTATTATTGTTGGGAAACAATTTGTCTGGGAGAAAGTCGTTCCTGAACCCAAAATGGTTAGTGATCTAATCACTGTTTCATCTGATGATGGTGTTATTGTTGAGGGGAATACCGATGTGTTTCCATTGTGTGCTGTAATTCGAGCTCAGGCTAAGAAATTAAGAAAAAAAGAAGTTACAGATGCACGTTCAGAGGAGGACAACATTATAGATTTGTCTTAGACAATTTTTTGGATCCAATGGAAATCTTGTGAATAACTGTCCTACTGACAATTCTTCAGTGAGTGACAATGACAAACATGAGGGATCTGATTCACTTACTGAAGTTCTCTTTGCTAGAAGTAAACTGATCACTGAGCAAGAGATGGTCTGCAGATCTCCATACTATTTAAATATGCATTCCCAAAAGATGGACTGGAAAAAATTCCAAATGTTTTTTCAAAAATGATGTGCTCTTGAGAAAACGTAGATCACCAAATGTACCAGTTTCAGAAGATTGGGCCACAGTTTATCAACTCGTTGTTCCAAAAGCACATCCTTCTGAAATATGGAAAGTTGCCAATGGGAGGTCATTTAGGTGTCAATGAGACATGTAACAAAATAATAAGACATTTCTTTTAGCCAAAAAATAGGCAAGATGTTTCTCAGTTATGTAAAACTTGTCACGCATGTCAAATGGTCTGAAAACCTAACCAGAAAGTTCCTGTTGCTCCTTTGAAACCTATCCCAGCTTGTGAAGAGCATCTCAGTCATGTGATTATTGATTTTGTTGATGTACTTTCACATGCTACATAATTTTATGATAATAAGGTTATTTGCATTGATCATATTATATGCTGTCATGATTTTTGACATTGTATAGTTCTTTGACAGTATATTGGTATCAATGTGTGTATATACATGTCTTAGTTAAAAATTGTCTAATATCAATTTTTAATTCTCTAAGAAGAGAGATGTAACAGATTTATTGTAACATATTTTAATATCTACATCTGTTTTGATGTAATATATATTTAAAAATATATGTAACTTACATTGTTCAATGTGTATTGCAAATGCTTCACCTGTTCTCTAAATTTGTAGAACATTAAGGAGCAGTTAAGGTGTACGTCAAATACCAGTACTGTTGCCTTCTTCAGCTGAAATTTATAGAAAATCTCCTCCAAGTGTATAAAAGGTAACCAGTGCAACACATGAGGATAAAGTTTAAGAACATTGGTTTTCTACAGTCTGTATACTGTAAGACTCAGAAGCTATAATTGTGATTAACATTTAGTATTCAAGAAAGTACTGGTATTTAACCAGGAATGTTTACAGAATTTCATACATTACAAATCATTCAACTTCAATGAGTTAACTTTGGATGTTAATATTTCTACAAGGACATTACATACTGTCATCTGAGAAAAGTTGCATGTGTTCAGTGAGGAAGTTGGCTTCCTGTCATGAGAAGTGTACTGTGTGTCAATACAGAATTAATTTGCTGTCCATGAACAATTCATGTGGAGAGCGCCAAATGAGAAGTGATAGTTTGGCAGAAATGAATGGAGAGAATTGAATGTATCATGAGACTATTGGTGGAGGGTTAACACACAATGATTTGCATGGAAGATGCAATGAAGAGGTCAGTTACAATGAAGAGGTGATAGAAAGTAGAAAACAAGAATAGCTATCTATGTGAGAGAAGCTAATGCATTGTATCATAAGTAGCCATACAATGAAATTATAACCTTTTAGACTTGTAAACAGTACTTATGTAGATACAGTTTGTATGGGTTTAGAGACTGATCAGCTATTAAACCAAGATCCTTTTAGTTAATGGCACTGTTTAAGTGATTCCCATCCAAATTATACTTATAATTCAAATTATTATAACCCACATGCATTTATTACATTGAAAATCCATTTGTTTTACCCAACTCACCAGACCCAGCATGGCCAGATGGTTAAGGCACTTGACTCGTAATCTGAGGGTTGTGGGTTCGAATCCTCATCGCACCAAACACGCTTGCCTTTTCAGCTGTGGGGTCATAATAATGTTACAGTCAATCCCACTGTTTGTTGGTAAAAGAGTAGCCCAAGAGTTGGAGGTGGGTGGTGATGACTAACTGCTTTCCTTCTTGTCTTACACTGCAAAATTATGGACAGCTAGTGCAGATAGCTTTGCACAAAATTCAAAACAAACCAACTCACCAGATTATCTAAATCTTTTTGTAAATTCAACAGCATTTTCTTCACCGCCAGCAACACCAGAGACCTTAAATCATCTACAAGTTTAATTAATTAATCCATATATAAATACATAATGGTAAAAAGAACAAATTAGTTTTGCTTTAACGATAGTTTGTTTCGGAGCAAAGCTACACAATGGGCTATCTGAACTATGTCATAAATGGAGAACTGAACTTTGGAGTTTAGAATTGTAAGTCCAGAAGTTTACTATTAAACCAGTAGGGGACTTAATATCTTTAACTCACAGGAATTAGTTAAAATTGATGTAATATCCTGTGTCTGTAGCACAGTCTCTTTCTTTAGCTTTACTGATTAATTTGAATTTTTTGGATGTGACCATGAATGTGCTTTGACTTATGATATTTTTTTAACATAATCTTCATGGGTACTTTAAATATAGTACAAGCCTCAGAAAATGTTAAGAATTTTAGCCAAATCTAATGAAATTTTTTCATGATATATACTGACATAATTTCGTTTAGGTTTTATACATCAAGTATCCCCTAAGTGGCCCAATGGTAAGTCTAAATCACCCACAGTGGACAGAACACAGATAGACTATAGTATAGCCTTGTTTTTAACAACGAATAAACAAAATGAATGAAGACTTTCATGAAACAGTTACTGAGAGTATTACGTAGTTTTAAGATAGACCACGTAACATTGCACCACTTAAACCTATGTGAAATAAAAAACGTTTACACTTTTAAATAAACAGAAAGTTCTTACATCATCAAATTTATATTTTTAATCTCTTGTCATTATTCTATAGTAATGTTTCATTTGTAACTCATTGTAACTCATAACTAAGAACTTTCTTGAGAAATAGATCTTAACTACGTGACAGAGAAATATAATAGATTATTTATTTATTCAGAAGTTGGAATGAAGTTTTAATTTCTCCTAGATGAGTGTCATAATTAAGTATCAGAATAGTTTGAAACATTAAATAACGTCTCATTTTTGGTAACTCACTCTGTATTTACTAGAAATAATTTTTTCACTCTGTTACTTACTGCAGCAAAATATTTTGTTATTTTAACTTTTCAACATGTAATCTGGATGATCATATATGTACCAAATTAAACATTGTTTAGTTTTAAATACATTTTCTTGAATACATAAAACAATTCAGCAACACTAGCACAATTAAAAATAATTGTATGTAAGAGTGGATGCAAAATTTGTTTATCTTAGCTGTGCGTTAACTTTGAAGTGTAAAAAATTACTTTAGAAAAATGTGTACTTCTCTTGAAAATGCCAGAATTATACCTGTTAGAAAAAGTTTTATTTTTTCCCAACTCTAGATACTAACATTAAATAATTTACAAGTATAGTATTTTCAGATAAAATGATTTTCCAAACAAAGAGGTTAGATAGATTTGGTATATAACAATAGGTTAACTACATATAATGTAAAGTAATGCTGAGTTTCATTAAAACACACTGTATATATTTGCTTTGGACACTGGACAGGTATTAATTTAACAGACCAGCTTTACTCCCTCAAGTGTTATTTCCAAACTGAGTGGTTCATTCAAGATTTCCCCATGGTGGACTCGGCAGATAACCCAATGTGGATCTGCTATAAGAAAAACACACACACACTCATTAAAGATATGTTCCAATTTTTTAAATCTCACTTAAATTAGTTAAATTTATAATACAATACTTACCCACAGTGACTAGTGCTTCTCACGTGACTGGTCATTCCCATTTAAACACTGAAAACTTTGTAACCTTGAGATATCACTTGGCCTACCACTGGAGAATACTGCTGCTCTTGACCCTTGTGTACATGTGGTATCACATCTGTACCTTCCATGTGAATAACAAGAATGAAATTACACTAACAACTTTCTAGAACACATTTTGTATGAAAACCACGTTTAGTATTAAAAAGAAATTCAAAAAATTGTACAAAAAGAAAAAGTCCACAGTATTCCTTCGTATCACACTTCCCTCTGTTTGAGTCAAGCTCATCAAGTCAACTAATCTCAAACTAAAACCAGTTTAACTTCCAAATACACCGATATAGGAAATACATAATCTTTTTCTCATTCTTATAAAACACACACAACACAAATAATACAATTATTTAACATACATACAATCACACATTGAAAAACCCTTTAACAATGATACAATGGTAAAAGGAAAAATCATGTATTATTACAGGACTATGATTTCGAAGTAAGACATGGACCAGGTAGAGTACGTTCAAACGTAGATGCATTGATTAGAATCATGATAGAATATGCTGAAGCATGTCATTAATCCGATAAAGGAAGTAAAAACTAGATCAGGCAACTCCGAAGCTCATTGGGATCTTTTAGATCATACAATCAAAGAGCGGAACGAGGATCTCGTAATTAACATGTTAAGACAAAAAGTTTTAAAATCAGAACTGGAAGTTGAATAGTTCAGATATACTGTAGAGATGGGATAACTATAAACAAACTGGAAAATAAATAATTCAAATAGTTGTATCCCATAACTTAAAATATAAAGTCATGAAACTTAACATGTTATTCCTTATAGGCTCACCTAGCATTTGTAAAAACGTAGTAGAATAAGTAAGCGGCTTTCTGGCAAAACTTGAGAAAAGTTATCAAACATTACTGTGAATCGTGCATAGAACATCAAGAACGAGAAACAAGCTTACATTTGAAATATTCCCCTACAGGGGCGTAGATTTTTTACACCTGATGGGGAGGATGATTTTTGCAACCACTTATGTGGACTGTTCAATTTGCAAATTGTTAATCTCTGATTACGTGAACCTGAAACCTGTAAACATACAGTCACAGAGTAATCTTGTTGCCACGATACTTCAAGGTTTCCATGTATGTTTGTATAAGTGAGGTATTGTGGACAGTTTTCAAAATGTTAATAATAGAATAAAGACAACAAATGTGTCGTAAATTAACAGCCACATGAATTTATTCCTGCACAGTATAAAATATGGCCATTATACTTGACAAGGTTACTATTAACTTTCATTGCATGAATTACGTTTTCAAATATTAATAAAATTAGTAATACCCTTGATAAGTTTATATCTACTGGAAAACTGTTCATGTTGTTTGATAAAAATAATTAAAATGTCTTTGTGAACTCTTGAAAATTACACATCAATACAATGTAGCACATAATTATTCATACTTTTCATTGAAGTAAAATTCATTTAGTCCTCTAGTCGACATGTTCCCAAACGTAGACTTCCTTTGTGATGATCTGTTTATGAATTCTTTCATAAGCTCTTCTATATTTATCTTGTCGACCTCATATTTGTGAGTGTGACAAACTGCCACATGGTTGAGGAGGCACTGAGGTGACCTTAACAACGTCTTCAACCGTCTTAATACAGAAAAGCTGCGTTCACATTCGCAACTGAATACTGGACATACAAGCAAAATTTTCATGAGAAGAAACACTTCACTTAACATCTGCTGGCTTGTTTCATGCATTTTGCAGTAAGCATCCTTCGCACCTTTCAGAGATACTGCTTTTGTTGTTCCTTTGAACATGGGCAACTGAAACTCGAGCAGTTGTACAGAGATTTCTGGATAGAAGTTTATAACCGAGTTGTCAATCTTGCCAGATTTGATCATGTTCTCAAGTGCCAGATATTGCCTCAAGTCGTTGTCTGCATTGAATCTAGTGGTCTAGTGTTCTATGACTGTGTCTACAAATTCAAAATATTGGCTTCTGTAGTAATCTCTAGCTGTTGCAGAATGGTGTGCTGAACCATCACCTGTCATTGTAGATACTTCAATCATGCCAGATGCTGTCGCTGATTTTGCTTGGAATGCACGGCTTAATTCCTCTGATGCAGCTAATGGATGCTGAGCCAGCAACAATCCTAAAACTGTCTTTCCTTTGTCAAATTTGTCCAGCAAACCTCGTGCTTTCACTGCTACATCTGATTTTTCATTTGCTAATTCAGACAAAGAATCAGCAATGTCACTGTAGTGATCATTAGCACATGTAATTGCAGATAGGCGGCACAACCAGCGTGTTGGACACAGTGGGCGGATCCATTAAACTGGACCATTGTGGCTGTCTGACAATATAATATTTTCTGAAGCAAGACACCAAGTTCATGTACCCACTGGATAGAATCTCGAACACATTCAAAAGCTTCAACTGCATGTTGCATTATTAAATTAGCCTTGTGTGCTCTGCAGTGAAAAAACAAAGCTGACGGTTGCTTCTCTTTTTTTGACTGGCATCCACTGTACACACCACTCATGTTAGCGGCTCCATCATAATTTTGTGCTCTTAATCATGACAGTGGTAAATTGAGTCTAGTCAGTACATCAAGTATAGTCGAGGATATTGTTTCACCAGTTGGAAACACTGTACAAACCAAGAAATGTCTCATGGACATCAAGGTTCTCATTTACGTATCATACATTTGTAACATCTTGAGTGCCATCAACCATTAATGCAAAGATTTTACTTTGCTGCACTTCGTGTGCTATGTTCCTCAGTATTTGATGGCTGAAACTCTCTATTATTTCATTCTGAGCCTCGGGTGATGTGAATGTGGTTTTCTTTGACAAGTAGGCCGTCAACTCAGGATCTTCCTCTTCCAGGAATTTCGTTAACTGCAGGAAGTTCCCCTCCGTATCAGTATGTCTACGTAATGCTAAACCTTGACGCAGTAAGAACCGTAAACTTCTGAATATTTTGGCTGGACTTCTTTTGCATTCTTCCTGCTGCTTCTTTTTTCCATCATGTAGTTGGACAGTCCTGGAGTTACATCAAGTGAACCTTCTGGAGATATAGCGAATCTGTGCTGAGAGGAGGGTTGGTGTTCGTTGAATTTCTGTTTTGCCTTTTTCCAGTTGCAAAAACCGGTGGATATGGCCTCTCCAATTTCCCTGTGAAAAGGTCTCTATTTTCCGCCTTGGCACAATGAAAGCATATGACTTTTTGAGTCTGATTGTCGAAGTGCAGCCATGGGAACTCATCAAACCACTTGCCCTGGAAGTTGATATTTTGAGATTTTGCTTTCTGTCGTGGTATTAGTTGTGCATCTGGATGATATGGCTTTCCACACTGTATCTGTGGAGTGTCAGATTTTTCATTACTGCACAAACATGTTTCACAACTGTCTGGTGGTTCATGATGTGCAATAGTTACACAAGCATTTTCAGACTCGTCCTCTGATGAACATGGTATTTCCTCTGTATAACAAGTTTCTATTCCTTCGCTTGAGGTTGTTGGATTATCTACATCTACATTGTCACTTGTAGTACTAGTAACTGGCTTGTAGAACTGTCTAATATCGGAAAGTTTCAGACGCTTGCTTGTCATAATTGGAATCTGTTTCCCAGATGATTCAACAGGCTAAAATACAGTCTTTATTGAAAAACTTTAACGTACAACGAACGAAGATAGAGCAGAATGGAAGTAGGACTGAACTGTACAATTTATTTAAGTCGAACGCGCGAACCTCACAGTGACTACCGAGCCGACTGACCGCCTGGGCATCACTGGAACAATAATGTGTGCTAGTTACAACACAAGTAATTGCAAGTTTTTCGAAAAATACTTAAAGAATCACAAATATATTATATTACTGTTAAAGCTCTTCAAACACGTTGTGATATAATGTCTATAAGCACGTCTATTAAATAAAAACCTAAACAAAAACTAGCAGTACAATTCGAGTAGAGGCTTCAGGCCGTTGAAATCGCTCCTTTTGTGTTCTAATTGGACAAGAAAATACAATATTTTTACTATCTATGATAAGAGAATATATTGTTCTTTTACCACAAAGCACCAGCACTTTATTAAAGGGCGGTGATAATCTGAAATTTCATGAATTAATGAGGACCACAAACACAGGTCTAATGAGCCCTGTTGTAAAATCGAGGCTCAGACTAAAGGGAGCGGAGGGGGTGATGTAGGGCGCGTCTGGATCCGAGCGGCCCGAACCTGTCGTTAACTGTACACTAAACATACATTATAGTCAGTGCCTTCGGCAACTAAGGAGAGTGAGGTGTTCGGCAATAAAACCAGCTAGACATGCATAAGAACAAATGGCGTAGGAAAACCGCACAATATACACATAAGATTGATGCAGCTACAAGCTACAAATGGCCTGCCAGATCTACGTAGATCACAGGAGTTTACGCTTGGGAGTAATATTTTCGAATTTCATGCTCTGTTCAATCTGTTGTGATGAAAATTTTACTTAATCTTACACTACTTACAAGAAGTAGGTAGATTCTGTGATCGTGCTTCCAAGCCTTGCATGTATACTTAGGCCTACTGACTGATACTTACGAACTATCGCTTAGATCGAAAAGCTTAGAAGCACGCCTATATTAAAGATGTACATTTAGGCCACTGAAAAAGCCTACATCTAGGCCTAATTATGTAATTCGATTGGTAAGAACACGAGAATCACAAGAACAAACACACAATTTGTAGGTCTGTGATGCAATAAAACAATTCAACAAACCAAACTGTAGGAGAGGATGATTGTATGCACCATAGCCCCACCTAAAATGAAGGGGGATGTATCCTCCATCCCACCAGGATCTACGCCCCTGTCCCCGTACAAATGATGTCAATTTAACCACATCCTTTCAGTTACTAACTGTGGATATTTTAGGTTCTATCAAGAGAGTAGTAGTTTTAACTTGATTTCCAGAAGCCATTTGCTTACCGGATCAGGAAGTTGGAACAATCGCAAAAGCATTTGTAGATAAAATTATTGCCAGGTATGAAGTACCCCAATATCTTTTTAATAGATCGAGATATGAGTTTATTTCACATTTAGTTACTTAATTATCAAACCTTGGAAGTGAGGAAAATTGAAACCAAGGCTTATCATCCCGCTACTAACAGATTGGTAAAAAAGATTCAATCGAACTTCGTTAGATATGATCTTTCAATATTGTTAGAAAGATCAAAAGATCTGGGATGAGAAAATATCGAATCTACACAAGAAAGCCCCTTCTTACTTTTGCATGGTAGAAATGTAATCTTACCAACGCTATTAGTGATGACTATAAAGCTGAGATGACACAAATAATGCAATTAGTTTTTGAAATAGCACAAGAACAATTAACAAAAGCAGGAGAACAAAGATAAAAACAAGTTGAAAAGAAAGCACAAATAACTGATATAAAAAATAAATTATTAGATTTTGTTGTATACCATTAGTGTTAAAAAAGAAAATATTAAGTTAGCTAAATTATGGAAAGGGTCGTTTAAAGTAAATAAGCAAACAAGCCCAATTAATTATAAAATTCAGGAATTATATGGCAGAACTAAACAAATATTATTACAAATAAATAGGTTCAAGAAAGTTCAAGGCCCGGCATGGCCAAGCGTGTTGAGGCGTGCGACTCGTAATTCGAGGGTCGCGGGTTCGCATCCCCGTCGCGCCAAACATGTTAGCCTTCCCAGCCGTGGGGGCGTTATAATGTGACGGTCAATCTCACTATTCGTTGGTAAAAGAGTAGTCCAAGATTTGACGGTGGGTGGTGATGACTAGCTGCCTTCCCTCTAGTCTTACACTGCAAAATTAGGGACGGCTAGCACAGATAGTCCTCGAGTAGCTTTGTGCGAAATTCAAAAACAAAACAAGAAAGTTAAAAAATAGTAACCATATCCTTACGACAAAAGTAAACATGAAACAAAAAAAGTTGAAGTAAGAAAAAACAGAAGTTGTACCTATGGATATAGACACTTCTGAAGAATCCATAACAGCAAATGATAATGTGATAATGGTTGAATCTATGTGTGAGAGTGAACCAAAAAGTAAAGAGGATGATAAAACAGAAGATATCACTATATTTGAAAACTCGTGGGTAAGAACAGGTTTCTCCACCGGTTCAACCAGTGACACGTTATTATCACTTAAGGTCACAACTTTCGATAACCGGAGAAACAACACTGGTACGCAGGACTCGAATAGTAAGATTTGATCAAACGTATCACAGCACGCACCAAAAAACAGATAAAAGCAATGAACATAAACAACGACAAAGTCAATGTTATAAAAGCATTTAATCCTATGTTAGCTTATCTTGATAAAACATAGTTGCTGTATTTAGTCATAGGTTATTGTTATGAGTGATTGCATGTACGTTACGTTATTTCTTTTTAATACTTGAATTATGACTATAGGTTGCAGATATATTTTTAGGTATACCAGGATATCTGTACTGTTGCTTGTCGGCATGATAGCGGGTACAAAATGCGAGTAATATTCCAGTTGAAAATAAGGTAAAATATATTCCGTTCCACAATACGTCAGATTGTTGACATATTTACAGGAAGAACTGGTAATACTCGAAAAATCTCTTAAAGAACCGGTATACATTTTAAATTAAATGAAAACGAATTAAAATAAATTAAAAATTTATTTTTGGAACAGTAAAGTTTGTTGTTTGTTTGTTTGTTTTGAATTTCGCACAAAGCTACTCGAGGGCTATCTGTGCTGGTCGTCCCTAATTTAGCAGTGTAAGACTAGAGCGAAGGCAGCTAGTCATCACCACCCACCGCCAACTCTTGGGCTACTCTTTTACCAACGAATAGTGGGATTGACCGTAACATTATAACGCCCCCACGGCTGGGAGGGCGAGCATGTTTGGCGCGACTCGGGCGCGAACCCGCGACCCTCAGATTACGAAGCGCACGCCTTAACGCGCTAGGCCATGCCAGGCCTGGAACAGTAAAGACAAATCACTTTACAGGATTAAATATGAAACTAGAGGGCCACAACGAGTTTCTAAAGAAATAGGTGAGCAGACTAATATGATGAACTCTTTGAATCAGACAACCGAACAACATGATGAAGAAATTAGACAAGTAGCAATAGCTTTAACGAATATTACTGATGAACGAATTCATACTAATTTCGGGCAAAGAGAAGTTCACAAAACAGAATGGAAATGTTAGTTTTTAATGCTAGAAATCGAGAATAATTTACAACAGTTAACATTTGCAGTGAAAAATTGTATGAGATAATTAGCAAAGTTAGTTAAGTTTTATGTATAGCTGCTGATAGAAGATTGAGTTCTTATTTCATATCCCTCAGTAGATAAAATATTATAAGCAATTGAAAGTCGATTATACCCACAACTACAGTTAGTAATTTCCACCCATTGTGATAAGATTTACATGTATTACACTTGGGCTGATGCAAAGACAGCCGTAATCAGATTCCTTATGAATGTTCATAGAAATAATTAAAAAACACAGATTGTTTAAACGGAATAAAATTGTACGTTATCTTTAAACTATTCATTTGCTTTAATAACAGATAACGAAACACCTTATCTAGCTGTACATAACGACCAGCATACTTACGTAGAATTGACTGAAGAATAAGTGCTAAAATGGTTAGACGATTTTATCAGATTATGTAGGCCAAATTCTGGAATATATTCAGTACTCGTAGTAACATGCAGCTATGATATATATGCAGGTAGTAATGATAACATAGCAAATTTATGGCAAAATATAGTAATCATACCAAAAATATTTTACTTATTCAAGACACAAACCCTGTAAATTGGTTATTCAATCTGTGAATTAGTTTTCTCTGTAAATTGCCCTGAAACTAATGCCCAGCAATTTGATTATCAAACGAAACTGATAACACTAAAGGATGGTTAAGGTTAGCAAGAAATTATTCAACATATGGACAAGGAATAATGTTAACATCCAGTTTTAGAAGAAAAACTATCTTTTTGTCCATTTATATATAAAAATACCTGAAATGTCAGTCTTATTAACAAAAGAAGAATCGGAAGTCCTTAAAGAATTAAGCACAAAAATAGAGATCTCTTATTTAATAAATGTTCTAGAGACGAGGCTAAACATTTAACCCTAGGGAAAGCCAGTTCAACTACTGCAAGAACTGCAACAATACGTTAGACTTGTGAACAACCTTTATTAGCACTACATGAAATGCGTGGAAATTGGTCAATGCGGTACTTGTAACACTATGCTTAATAGTTCTGGTATTAATGAAACTACTTCACAGAACCAGAAAATATGGATGGATTATTCATATTCAGAAAAAGAATAAAGCACAAATGAAATTAAGACATGCCGCATTCTGAAACTATTGAAGTAATAAAACGAAACGATCCTGAAGCAGAAAAATAGGAAGCAGCTTATCTACATTAAATTACGAAAAATTAGTTACTAATCCACTAGGACAACGAGTTAAAAAAACATGAAAAAACGATATATTTATAGTGAAAAATATTAGGCTAAACTAGCGAGAGTAGAAACTCCCGATAAACAAATCGAATGCAATTCAAATCGTATCAAAGAAATTTATCAAGAAGAAACAAAATGTGCATAATAGAAATGTCAACTATAAGTGAAAGGTGACCCAGAAATTATGTCAAACCGGAAACAGAAGCGTTTTTTGTGTAAAGCCACCAAGAAACGGAACATTTTATATATAACTAAGTGTGTTAGTGTACTAAGATTATCTGAACGTATTACAGTTTATATTTTGAGAAACGTACCACAGTGGGCATTGAAGGGTTTTAGATATCGGGAGTATATATCATCAAGGAAGTATCAGTTAAGTCACTGTCAACCGAGACGCCCCCGCTAGTACAGCGGTATGTCTCCGGATTTATACCGCTAAAATCAAGGGTTCGATTCCTCTCAGTGGGCTCAGCAGATAACCCGATGTGGCTTTGTTATAAGAAAACACACACAGTCAACTGAGAACTGTAAGGCCTACAGTTTCTGACTACCTCTTTGGAGGAGGATATTAAAAGTAGAGAACAGTCGGCACATGAATTGGATTTGCATGTATCTGCATCGACTACAATGGAAGAAGTATTTTTCTATGAACTCTACAGCATTTACTAGGAGGTGAAACACCACCACACCCAGCTGTACACAAAAGAATGGGAGAAATCAAGGCTCCTTCCGAAACCTTAGTACTGCCCTGTGTACGCCTAGAGGACCTGGATTGTCCTGTCGATAAAAAGTTAGTAGCTTCACTAATACATTGTGATTAACACACAGAATGAGATCTAATATGGTGTTCCAGCAGCACAGCGGCATGTCTACTGACTTACGACGCTAGAAACAGTTTCGATACCCGTGAGGGGCAGAGAACAGATAGCCCATTGAGTAGCTTTGTGCTTAACTACAAATAAATAAATAAACAAACCCAAACATTGTACCCCTAGAAGTTTGCTGCTATTTCCAGTTGGATGTGCGCCAGCTGTCACTTTCAACAACCAACTAGCTGTGTATGAGTAAATTATGCGAGAGCAGGAGCAGAAATAGGCCTCGAATGAAGAAGCAAAATAAAACACGTGCTGTAACTGTCATAGTGAAAAATTACGATAAATTTATGTTTTCTTTCTTTATTTCTTTTTTGTTTGCTAATGTAATCAAACTTTATTCATGTACAAGCACGACTGATTATTTTTAAGTCAGGTATAAATTTGCATAAATTACGAGTTTTTTATGTATAACCTTACATTTATACTTGAATAGTCGTAATACAATTTTAATTTATTTTGGATAAATTGATTGTTTTTTACATTATTTTTTATTTTCTTTAAGTTATTATTAACATAACAACATACATAGGGGGGTAGATAAAAATGTGGCTCCCTTGAAAATGTTGCTAATTTGTTATATCTTTTACTGAATAACAGAAAAATAGGTAAAACTAAGTTTTTAGAATACACTCGATGAGATCTGTTCAAGTATGATCTCAAGTCCTAGTTTTAACATTGGCTTTCGTAAATACCTGAACTTTTCATTTTAATTACATATGCTCATGGTTAGTGCTTTCGAGCAGTTATTTGTGAACTTAAAAAGTAAGCAAACAAGATAACTATTTACAGTTAACTTCATTCTAATTAATTATTAATATTAAGGTCACAACCTTTGTCTCTTTCTTTCCCTCTTTGTTGTTTTGCTTTTCAGAAGAAACACAACTTTCTCATAGCTAGTATATCCAGCAAATTTCCCAGATAAATAGAAATAAAAATACAACAGTAATATTTAGAAGATATTAGAACAGAGACCCGCAAGCCATTGGCAAAAAGGGGCTATTTTCAAGAATCGTGATCCTTTTTGAGAGGAGTCTCAGGGGCTGTTGTTCGCCTCTCAGATACAAAAGCTATAAGAAGGAAATATATTCTCTTTCATTCTTATTCAGTTGGTCTCATAAACACTTTTAAAAATATAAAACTACATAGTGAATTCTGACGTACTAACACTTTGTAGCATACTACAACTTTGTTTCTAATGCAACGAACAACAACTTCTATGTGTAAATCATATTCAAGCTGAAATCTTTTTCCCAATAACTCGCAGCAGGCAAGGTGTGAAATCATGGACATTTGAGTAGAAGTTAAGACTTCCTGTGACCACGAAATATGGCACGTGTGGGGCATAACGATAGAAAGAAAGGGGTTTAATTAACAACCTCTTTATATTCACAATTGTAATTATTAAAAGCAGTCAAAGCTATATTGTTAACCGATTTACCAAAACATTGACCAGTTATTCCAAATATGCTGGTTTGACAATAATTGAAAAATCTTTTCGAATTGTACAAAATATTTAATCCTCTATCAGGCATGCTGAATTTCAGACCACGAATTAAAACATTATTTTCATCATCACTCACAACATACTTTGAATAACTGAATATAACATATACTAATATAGCCTCAAACCGTTTAACCAGTTGTTTCTCTCTAACCTGAACAAGAATTTTATTACGTTATGATTCAATAGTGTTTAAAAGTACACAAAATCCAGACTTCCTAGTTGCTTCTCCAGAAATTAAATACTTCGATGGATTGTTGTATCAGTGATTTAAATAACTGATTTTTTTTGTCTAATTTAAAAATTAAGCGGCTTAAATTCAAGTTGTAAGATACTGTCTTGAATAGTAAAACTCTGCCACAGAAACTTTAGAGTCAAGAAAATACTTTTAAACGCTTACACTAATTCAAAAAATGTGTAGTTTATTTCGGGAAAGTTTCAAATGTAATCTTTCAGCATTTCTTGATGGAATTATCGCTCATTTACCGTTTTTAAATATAGTGATATATGTAACTGGCTTATTTCAAGACAATTTCTAAAGTAATATGAACTTGAAAACTAATTAAACTATTTTATATTTTATTAAGCATTTTCAGATAACATAATAAATTTCTTCAACAATTATTTTAAGTCTACACATAAAACTTTCTAACGCAATTGCAAAATTAATTTTGACGTATAATTTCGAAAGAAATAGAGAGTCGCCATAATGGTACGGCCATAGGCATAAAAAATATATTACACCATTATAATACACACTTCCTTGCAGTATTCCAATATAAAAAAAAAGTGAATAAACAAAACTTTTTCGACTAAGTAATAATATCCAAATAAAATTTGCAACATTCTCCTAAAAAAACAAAAACATACGCACAGATAATTACAAAAATCCAAATAAAAAATAAAACTTTGTATCTCCCCTGGCCACAAACTTTCACCCTTCATCGGTGTTCATCATCAGACAAGACCCATTGAAATCTATTATCAATCGGCTATATTTGAGAGAGCCAAAAGTAATTCACTAGTTTTGTTAACGCGAATGAAACATGTTTACTTAATATCTCGTATATAACGTAAACCGTGACGCCTATCCGAGAGTTCGTTTAACTTCCTTCCCATTTACGGTTTTCGTTTCCGCATGCAGGCATAGCTGAATTTTCACTTTTGAAGGCAGGGGAGAACAGATATGTATAATGTTGATGCCAAATGTTATTTTGCAAATTGGTAGTAATTAATCACGCAATCAATTTGAAATCTGACACAAAGAAAGAAAATATAAATTTACCGCATGTTCTTGCTGAGTGTCTCTTAACATGATTAAAATACTCAACAATTACTTTCGCGGATGGTATATTGGAACTCACATTAGTAACACAGCTTTCACTGCCTTTAATAATTACAATTGTAGATACAAAAATTTCCCCAATTTCTAAAGAATTTATGCAGGAATGGTCATTTCCAAATCAGACGAGGAAACTGATATTGTAGTTTTTGTTAAGGGTCCGGCATGGCCAAGCGTGTTGAGGCGTGCGACTCGTAATCTGAGGGTCGCGGGTTCGTATCCCCGTCGCGCCAAACATGCTCGCCCTTTCAGCCGAGGAGGCGTTATAAAGTGACGGTCAATCCCACTATTCGTTGGTAAAAGAGTAGCCCAAGAGTTGGCGGTGATGACTAGCTGCCTTACACTACTAAATTAGGGACGGCTAGCACAGATACACCTCGATTAGCTTTGTGCAAAATTGAAAAACAAAGTTTTAATTAAATATTAATATTTAACAAAGGTTGAAATACATCAAAGTAATATTTTTAATAAAAAGGGGTAACTTAATATGGCTTTTTTATGAACTACCTAAAACTTACAAGAAATTATGTTTTTTCAACCTATAGTTTCTAACACTTATGGAACCTACAACCATGCTTACCTGATTTTTCGGTTGAATTCCTTAAGAAGTTTATTTCCGACTAATATTCTTTAAAGGACAGCTTCGAATTTTCTCATGAAATACACAAGTGTGAAAGTACCGAGCATCTCATCAGTTTTTATGTAGACTTGTTATATTGAAACATACCTTTATAATAGACTATGCAGCTAAATTATGATTTGATTTACACTAACTTAAAACAACGTTACTATTTCTAAAGTAGCGTTTCTAAGAATAATGAACTCTGCTGATAAATACATTTCATTTTCTTTTGAACAGAAAGCTGTGATCACGTCGATAGTATTGATGTGGATTCAATGCTGTTACAAGCTTTGACAAATCCATTTATATATATACATTTTTTTCACAACAAAAAAATGAAATATTGAAGAAAGTGAAAATCTTGGTCAGTGTTCATAAAAATAGTAAACGTAAAAGTGTGAAGTTCCATGTGGAACATAAAGATCACAAACAGTGTGAAGTTCCATGTGAAACAAAGATCACAAACAGTGTGAAGTTCCATGTGGAACATAAAGATCACAAACAGTGTGAAGTTCCATGTGAAACATAAAGATCACAAAGTGTGAAGTTCCATGTGAAACATAAAGATCACAAACAGTGTGAAGTTCCATGTGAAACATAAAGATCACAAACAGTGTGAAGTTCCATGTGAAACATAAAGATCACAAACAGTGTGAAGTTCCATGTGAAACATAAAGATCACAAACAGTGTGAAGTTCCATGTGAAACATAAAGATCACAAACAGTGTGAAGTTCCATGTGAAACATAAAGATCACAAACAGTGAGATGTTCCATGTGAAACATAAAGATCACAAACAGTGTGAAGTTCCATGTGAAACATAAAGATCACAAACAGTGTGAAGTTCCATGTGAAACATAAAGATCACAAACAGTGTGAAGTACCATGTGAAACATAAAGATCACAAACAGTGTGAAGTTCCATGTGGAACATAAAGATCACAAACAGTGTGAAGTTCCATGTGGAACATAAAGATCACAAACAGTGTGAAGTTCCATGTGGAACATAAAGATCACAAACTGTGAAGTTCCATGTGGAACATAAAGATCACAAACAGTGTGAAGTTCCATGTGAAACAAAGATCACAAACAGTGTGAAGTTCCATGTGAAACAAAGATCACAAACAGTGTGAAGTACCATGTGAAACAAAGATCACAAACAGTGTGAAGTACCATGTGAAACAAAGATCACAAACTGTGAAGTACCATGTGAAACAAAGATCACAAACTGTGAAGTTCCATGTGAAACAAAGATCACAAACAGTGTGAAGTTCCATGTGGAACATAAAGATCACAAACAGTGTGAAGTTCCATGTGGAACATAAAGATCACAAACAGTGTGAAGTTCCATGTGGAACATAAAGATCACAAACAGTGTGAAGTTCCATGTGGAACATAAAGATCACAAACAGTGTGAAGTTCCATGTGGAACATAAAGATCACAAACAGTGTGAAGTTCCATGTGGAACATAAAGATCACAAACTGTGAAGTTCCATGTGAAACAAAGATCACAAACAGTGTGAAGTTCCATGTGAAACAAAGATCACAAACAGTGTGAAGTTCCATGTGAAACAAAGATCACAAACTGTGAAGTTCCATGTGAAACAAAGATCACAAACAGTGTGAAGTTCCATGTGGAACATAAAGATCACAAACAGTGTGAAGTTCCATGTGGAACATAAAGATCACAAACAGTGTGAAGTTCCATGTGGAACATAAAGATCACAAACAGTGTGAAGTTCCATGTGGAACATAAAGATCAAACAAAGTTCATGTGTGAAGTTCCATGTGGAACATAAAGATCACAAACAGTGTGAAGTTCCATGTGGAACATAAAGATCACAAACAGTGTGAAGTTCCATGTGGAACATAAAGATCACAAACAGTGTGAAGTTCCATGTGGAACATAAAGATCACAAACAGTGTGAAGTTCCATGTGGAACATAAAGATCACAAACAGTGTGAAGTTCCATGTGAAACATAAAGATCACAAACAGTGTGAAGTTCCATGTCAAACAAAGATCACAAACAGTGTGAAGTTCCATGTCAAACAAAGATCACAAACAGTGTGAAGTTCCATGTGAAACATAAAGATCACAAACAGTGTGAAGTTCCATGTGAAACATAAAGATCACAAACAGTGTGAAGTTCCATGTGAAACAAAGATCACAAACAGTGTGAAGTTCCATGTGAAACAAAGATCACAAACATTTATTTCTAAGCACATTAATTAGTAACAAGAATGGTCAATTCAATTTTTAAATTTGCCATAAAAAATGTTAATTGACTTACACTTTAATTTTATGTTTCAAACATTTTAAAAGAATATTTGGTTTAAATACTATTTCAACAATGCATATAAAATATACATCATGTATGACATTTGGCTTCGAGTTTTCTGTTATCAAATAACTAATGTAAAAACGATTTCCTGTAAAAACACAGGTTTCCTTGCGTCCGTCTATCTACATTCTACAGATATATGGAATATTACACAGGTTTCCTTGCGTCCGTCTGTCTATATTCTACAGATATATGGAATATTACACAGGTTTCCTTGTATCTATCTATATTCTACAGATATATGGAATATTACACAGGTTTCCTTGTATCTATCTATATTCTACAGATATATGAAATATTACACAGGTTTCCTTGTATCTATCTATATTCTACAGATATATGGAATATTACACAGGTTTCCTTGTATCTATCTATATTCTACATATATATGGAATATTACACAGGTTTCCTTGCGTCCGTCTGTCTATATTCTACAGATATATGGAATATTACACAGGTTTCCCTGTGTTCGTCTATCTATATTCTACAGATATATGGAATATTACACTGGTTTCCTTGTATCTATCTACATTCTACAGATGTATGGAATATTACACAGGTTTCCTTGTATCTATCTATATTCTACAGATATATGGAATATTACACAGGTTTCCTTGTATCTATCCATATTCTACAGATATATGGAATATTACACAGGTTTCCTTGTATCTATCTACATTCTACAGATGCAACACAGTTAGCTTATTTGAAACTGGATTTTTGATCAGTAAAACTTAAGTTCAAAGGATGTTCATAATTTTAGTAATAAAACTTTGTTCCAGGGTAAATTATATGGATAAATAAGGCCAACAGTCCTGTACAAGAACTCATTACAACACAAAACACAATCCTGTGTAATGATTCACTATGGCATGTAATAACTTACTACAACATAAGTCACAACTATATAACTGATAAATTATAACACGGGAACTCTTGCACATAATAATTCACTATGACATGTGACTATAGTGTGTAAGGGCTCACTACAACATGAGTTACTATCCTGTATAGATAATTCAATGCAATACAAGACTTTATTTCTATAAAATAAATCACAATATTTATTTTGTATAATAACTTGTTATGGCATGTGAATATCTTGTGAAAAAACCCACTAAAACATAAATCATTTATTATGTAATAACTCATAAGCCAAAGGACATTTTAGTGTACAGTAACTCAATATGACCCGTGTAAATATCCCATGTAATACTCACTTTGACGTAAGGAACACTTCTGTGTAAAACTCTTCAAAAAACAGGGGATTTTCCCATGTAATAGCTCACTTTTACATAAGATATTACACTGTGTAATAACTCACTAAAATGTTATGTTGAAGTGAGTTAATACGTGGGATAATATCCTGTGTTGTGATGAATTATTATATAAAATAGTGACCTATTGTTCCATGTAATAATTCACTATGACACAAGCCTTGACAAAAATATATTTTATTTTCCTACAATACCCCTTCTCTGAAAACTGGCAGTTAGGTTTAAGTACTTTGAAGATAAAGCCCACTAAAATAAACACAAAAGAGAACAAGGGTTAACCTTTTCATAACAGTGTTCTTCATTGGTGTAGTGCACATACTGTTTGCAAATAAAAAGTTCTTGCATCATTCAAGCATTGTATTTTATCAGATTTCTTATTCAAAAACTTAAACTTTAACTACACATCTTATAGAACCTTTACATCATTACAAAATTGACAGATATCCGTAAGCTGAACTTACTAAAACTATTTAACTTTCACAAGTCACTAAACCCATCAAATGTTGATTTACATATAAACAGAACACGGACTGAATAAAGTAACCAAACTTCAGGTTACCATATTACACATTTCACAAATGTATTCTAAATAAATCCATCATTTACCATATTTCATCAAACAGTCCTGAAATAATAAGGGCACAAGAAACAAAAAAGATACAGTAAATGATACAACAATAATTCAGTTACGTTTGTATAAAAAAGAAAGTGTTGACTAACAGATACAATGATTATGTCCAAAATGATGAAACCGAAACAGAAAATCATAATGTTATAAAACTTCAGTTTTTAAAATGATTTTTCAACTGTCTGAATTGATATAACATGATTAATATTAAAGAACTTATGTGGTATAGAAGTCCATTTATTACCACCCAAATTTAGGATCTTGTTCATCATATAAACCTTGTATAACTTAATAAAACAAAACACAAACAGTAAAATGTTTTGCATGAAACAATGTTTTTATATCCTCTTTCGGTACACCTGAATATCTTATTGAGTTATCATTAGAAAACAAATCTGGTACATATACCAAAGATTTTTCAGTCCAAAATTAGAAGAAACACAGAAGTGCACATTGTGATGACTCCAATCTCAAGTTTAGCTTGGACTACAGTGGGAAGAATTTCAGCCAGTTCTAGGTAACAGTTTTGAATATTACATTAGTAGATTTTTCCATGTACATGGAAACCCATCAACACAACTATTATATTCCATCCATTTATAAATACTCTGAAAATCCATCTAGTGTTAAGTATTACAAAAAGATAACATAGTGTTGCCTGCAACAATTTAACTTTGATTACAAAACTAAATATATAGTCTACACAAACATAAATATAATATATTGGTAAGTCTCAACCATGTAGAGTAGTTTTGGGTAAAAAACAGTGACCTGTCCTATGAAATTTCAAAAACAACATGATACTAAGAAACAGATTATGTTTATAACAAGAAATAAAGTACACTCAAATGGAGCAACTGATAACCAAACAAGACAGGCAATGAAAGTTTGAAATTGTATAGTTATGTGTAATAAACACTGATAGTCAGAAAGTGTGTTACAAGATAGGATGTGCAATGACAGCATGAAATTGCATAACTGTGTATAAGTACTGATAGTCAGAGAACGTACACAACCTGGTAGAACGAGACAAGTTGTAAACCATACTAGTTGTAAGTAAAACTGTACAAATGTTCACTAATCACTGAAACTCACAAACTATACAACTAGACAGGATAAGCACTAAAAGTCAGAGTCTGTGTAACCAGGCAGAAGTAGCACTGAAAATTAATAGCTGTATATCTAGGCAGAATAAAAGTCAAACTGGATAAAATAAGTAGGATAAGCAATAAAATTAGACATTATAGAATGATGAAAGATACAAAGTAAAAAACAGAAATAGTGTAACCAGACAGGATGATACTTTAAAATTATAAAACTTATAACTAGGTAAGATAAGCAAGAGTAATTTAAAAATGTGTAATTTGGTAGCATAAATTCAGCTTATTGAGTGAACAGTTGGTTACTTTCATGACTATGTGCACTCATTCACAAATTAAAACTTATAAAATGATATTAATATCATTTCTTTTAAAATAAGAAGTTTCTGATGGTCACAAATAGCAGTATGTGAGGAAAACGACACCTCCTCCCGAAATGCTTTCAGTTTAAATTTTAACAACACATACTTTACTCATTCAAGGGGAAGGATTTAAAACTCATAAGAAAAAATGACATCTACTTCATGGCAACACAAAACAGAAATTATGTTAAGTAAACTTATTTTGGTTATGAAACAGTTGAGAAAAAAACAAAACAGTTACAGTTCAGTAGAAAAGAAAAATCACAAATGTTGTAACTGTACATGTAGTAACTATATAAATAATATAAATACAATAGTATCCCCTCATTAAAAAATAATTTAACAGAATAGTATATTTTTTTGCAATAATTATTGATTTCTTAATGTTAATTACATATAAAAAATGAAATATAAAAATTAACTCTATTAACTTGTGTGCCCAAGGATGGAACAAAGTACTAGTTACAGTATCCAAGTTTTACTACACTGTTATCTTTTCACCTTTGTAGAGTAGAGACAACTCTGTCCAGCTTTTAGCATAACACAGAAATACATTACAAGCTTTTTCTTTCAATTCTCACAAACATCTACCATGGTCACCTGACTGATTGGTATACACTGTAATACATAATTTTGTCTTATCAAAAAGACAATGTTTACCAAACTCAATTCACCGTCTCAATTTTAATAATCCTCAGTAAATTAAAAGTGTACTCAACTCGACTATCTCAGTTGGGTAAAAAGATTTCTTCTACTCACACAGACAAATTTCTACCCTAATCTTCTATTTGCATGGTCCAGTTTGTAATGAATAATGTCTATTATACTCTGCTATTTCACTGGCTCAGCTGCATGGAGATATTTCACATTCAGTGTAATTATAAGTACAGCAACCAACTTCTCACAAAGAGTAACTGATATTTTCTGAAGGTAACAAGTCTTCTAACATCAAACATTTCATATGAAACTTGGAGTCAAACTCTTTGAAAACTGGGCATGTTATATTTGAGATATATAGTACAAGTAGAGTTATAACTACTACTTATTATTTGAAAAACAAATTAAGTTTTGAATTAAAGAGAAAAACACCAAACAGACAGTTAACAATTCTTCATAATAGCTTATGCCAATAGCTTCATTTTTGTTTGCAACAGATGGCAGTGATCATTCTAATAGTTTTCCAGCTATTAAATGCTGATGTTTATGTACAAAATTGTTCAGAAGAAGATAAAAGCTACAAAAAATGGAAGCACCTGCTGATTGTACATACTGTTCTAAAACTGCATGTGTTCATCCCACTGTATGACTCTTAATTTGCTGGAAGAATCACATTAAAGAGATGGCCAACAAAGAATGTTGCTTTCTCATCTTTGGTACTCAGCAAGTGGCTTCACTAGTCCTTCTAAAATGAAGAAAAGTTTACAATACACAAGTTATCTATGGTATGAATATATTCTACATTTTTCTCTTTTGTCTGTTACAAAATCATTTAATATCATTTTTATAAGTTATGGCAGATCAAAAGTTATTATGAAACCTAACAACAAAAATACTAGAAGCATTTTATTATCTTACAACAGAAAGATGTTTTGTCATTCTTGTAAGATTGTATGAATTTAAAGAAGACATGTTTTCAAAGCTCATTACATAATAACTACATTCATGAAGAACTATGAAATAAATCATCATCGATTTCAAAGGGATGAAAACACTTAGCACTATAAAAAGTAAAGAACACAATTATATTTAAAGCACCTACAAGGATCTGACAATATCCTGTAACTTCATTTATCTGTAAAAATGTAACAAACTAGTCATAAAATGAAAAAAAAAAAGAGCTCAAGTTGCACGAGGCAAATGTATAAGTTAAATGACTTTCCCTAAAATAAGACAGTCGGGTTATAAGATCTGATGTGGGGAGTATATTATTCATCCACTACAGAAAGATGTTGCACCTATGGGTTGAAAATGGAAGATCATATCCAATTGGAAGGCCAGATAATGATCTAAACCATATAATACTTATGCAACCCTATCCCAGAAATTATCAAATGGGTAAATTAAATGAATGTGTACTAGATTTAAGGGCACAATGGACTGTACATGACTAGTTAATTACATCCAAAACTCATGCTGCTGGGAACAAACATCCATGCAGGCACAGGATGAGGATCATACCATTGGAAAGTCAACTACACTCCAGAAACTGGCCACAGGGTACTGACATCCATGCAGAGGGTAGCAAAAACGATCATACCACACACAAGTTGACTGCAATCAAAATCCCAGGCCATTGGGAACCAACATCCATATGGGTGCAGGAAAGAGAACTGTAACATTTTCACCTCAAGTTCATGGGACAATGAGCAAATGCTTGGTTAAAATTCCATCGTGAGAATAAGCCTACAAACAATCTTGTGAAATATTCCATCTCTGCAGTGTGTGTTACAAGGCTACAGAAATGTAATATACAAGTCAACATGACTTGACAGTACAGATTTAAACAGTTTAAAAATATCTGAAGATGAACCACTTGCCACAGAGTTGATCTAAACAATGAGCAATAATAAAACAAACTTACCCAGTCAAAGACTCACTGAATTCTGAAGAATAGCTACAGGTGTAAAATAACAACCCAAAGATAAACAAACCATTATAAGGTGAAAATAGCAAGAGGTGAATGTATATTGAGCAGTCCACATGCTCAACTGAAGATGAAATGCCAATGAAAAGGGGTAAGGTGTCAAATCGGATGAGAAGACACCTGGAACAAAGTATAGGAGAAATCCCTGGACAAAGGAACAGGAAAGGGTTGTGTTGACACACAGGTTATACATGTGACTCTAGCCTCAGATACACGATCAATATTATATTGCCAATGAAAAAAGGGCCATACATAAGTCCCAAAAAGAAAGAGGCAGTAAACAAACCTGTGAAAAGGTTGCATCATGACCTAGATCTCAATTACAGTGAAATAACATGTGAAGTGAAAACTGAAGATGACAAATGAGGAATTAAATAAAACATCACATCATTTGAAAAAATGCCACATTAGACCTAACTGATTCCGAAGAAGGATTAAGGAAAGATACAGCAAAATCCCGGGAAATTTTAAAAAAATGGATGCTATTTAGTGTGATTTGGTGCAATCTGGGACATAATTTCTTTATGTTTTTTGACATTGCAATGTTGGAAAAGTACACAATATATATCATATAAAATAACAAAAGGAAATTAAAAGACTAAATCAAACTAATAAAAACTATAACTTTCATTTACAGTTTTTAGCAGATTGATTTATTCTTTTAATTTGCATTCATTTTTTAGAAGATATATCAAAATATCTAAAATTAACAAATAAAATAAAAAAGTAAATAAATGAAATTTAAGATTGTTTATCTGCTATTTATTCAGTTTAATTTTTTTCTAAATCAAAATATATTAGTAATATGAGTTAATAAAGCCAAAATAACTCAGTAAATATTTCAAATACAAATCATTTCATTATTATCCTTTTGTCATCAATAACATCATCAACTACTGGTATGCTGCCAATTAAATGTTTGACAGTCATTGCCAATAACTACTTCTCTGCTGCATATATTCCATAGAATTTTCAAATCACATAAAATTACTCTTTTGACAAATCATGACTACCAACAGTTCAAATTGTTCATCTATGCAATCTTGTCATTATACTACTGGTACCTTAATGTCAATGAATTTTCCATTCTTTCACAAATTGACAATACAAACTAAAACATCATATGAAGGAAAGCTATGACATTGCTTAAAAATTCAACTACTGATATGGTTCAATATTAAACTACTGATATCAGTGATATGCCTCAGATATTAAATTTTGTACAGTCACTGACATCAACAACTACTGCTCTGCTGCATGTATTCCATTAAAATTTCAAATTACTTAAAATTACTCTACATGACTACCTACAGTAAAACTTGTTCATCTATACAATCTTGTCAGTAAATTACTGGTACCTCAATATCAGTATATTTTTCATTCTTTCACAATACAAACTGAAACAGCAAATCAAGGAAAGCTTTGACATTGCTTCAAAATAAAATTAATGATATGCTTTAAAATAAACCACTGGAACTGTATGCTGCAGATAATAATAAAATGTTTTTCAGTCACTGATATCAACTTCTGCTCTGCTGCATAAATTACAGTCAAATTTCAAATCACTTAATTTCCTTTAATAAATCTTGGCTACTTTCCTCTTTTTCGAGACAAGGGTTTCCAGTGCTCTCTTCCCAGCTTTTTTTCTCTCCTTCTCTGAATGGGCAGCTCTCTGTGCCTCTGCGGCTTTCTGGACTTTTTCTTTAGCCAAGGTGGCTGGGCCAGATTTCACAGAACCATAGGCCTCAAGCCTTTCTGCCCTTTTCTTCTGATTCTCCCTCAGCTTTGAGGTATACTTTGAAGCTGGTGATCTAATGTCCTTACATATTCTCTTGTCTACAGGATCAAAATGAACATCTTTCCTTTTAAACATTTCAATCGCTGTTGTTTCTGTGGAGCATAGAGAATATTTTATCGTCTGGTATGCACACGAGACCTGCAACGAGACGAAACGAGACTGCCTCCAAGATGGTGGCCAGATTTTTTTTTCTTCTGCAATAAACATTGAAAAAATACGATTTCTCCTCAAAAACCACCTACCCGGGCCCCCAAATCGCTCATATTTTCTCCTCGAATTTACATGAATCTCGTGGGTGATTGTTGACCGTTTGAAAACCGCAGAAATCTGCGTTTCAGCAGAAAAATGGCACACATGAAAATTTAAGCTCAGTGGTTGGCGGATTATACTGAATTTAGTCGTACTACATAAGAAAGTATTACAGTGCACCTTCTCTTAAAAAATGCATTAAATTATATTATGTTAACAACTATACAAAGTTTAATATGGATTTACTGTGTTTCAATGTATATTTAACTGTTTAATTTTTGGTATTCTGTAATGCAAAGCAACTACTGCAATTATGAATGGGAGTTACCTAACCAAAGAAACCGCTGGATTAAGCACCTGGACTTTACCCAATATACACTTGTTTTTAAAGACTAGTTAAACAATGTTTTTTATGTGATATCAACAATTATCTGTGTGTAATCTGTATAATGTCACTACATGATTTACATACAAGTTGATGCACCTATTAACAAGAAGCAATTAAAAAAAGCTAAAACTGTACCAAATGGGTGGAAGTTGGGTACTTATATTATGAGCAGTGTAACTCTATAATAATAACTGTACTATGCTTACAACTGGTTGTGGACATTAGATGTGTAGTTGGACTAAAGACATTCTTGGCTATAGCAGAGAGGTCTCATCTATTTGTTGATTTACTAACGGTTTTGCTGTTGCTAGTGCACAAGTTTGTTTCTTTTTCACCTGCAGTTAGATGGATAAGAAATAGATAACCTCAACATCAAAACCATATGAAGGTTATAACCACTATTTTCTAGTACAAAGTTATACTTTCTGTAGTTTTATATCAGGTCGTATGTTGGCTTCTTTGACTTGTTTCTTGACAAGGAAGGATACATTATATTTAGATTCTCATTAAATTAATACATTTTATATAAATAAACACACACATGCACATAAAGCAATATTACAAGTACATTTCATTGTGTAACAGAATTCTACCTATTAAATATAAATTAATCTAATTAATCAACACAAATATGTGTTATCCATACTTCATACTGCATCTAATAATTAATCGGAACAAATATGTGTTATCCATACTTCATACTGCATCTAATAATTAATCAATACAAATATGTGTTATCCATACTTCATACTGCATCTAATAATTAATCAATACAAATATGTGTTATCCATACAAATCTAATAATTAATCAATACAAATATGTGTTATCCATACTTCATACTGCATCTAATAATTAATCGGAACAAATCTACAGTATCATTTGTACTTCATTGAATGACTTCACATGTCAAGTAATCAATATAAATCTACATATTTGTAGTATATTGCATAACTTTACCTATTAAGTAATCAGAAAAACTCCAATCTTAACAATATTTCATTACATAACTTCACCTGTAACTTTTCAGTTGTATCAGTAGTTGACTGCTTAACTTCAAGTGTTAAATAACCAGAATAAATTTAAAGTCTGTGTGATATTTTACTTTTTAATTTACTACATTAACTGTATATGTAAACCAAATCAGGAGAAACTCTTTATCAACTTACCATTGTATACTTTCAATATTGCCTCACACACAAATTTATACTGGCCCTAAAGAAAAGAAAAAAAAGTCAAATAAGCTAATTTTTAAAACTACCACAATAAAACAGTTTGGAAAATATTAAATAAATTACACACTAAATACAAAAAGAATATTGTAACAAATCTATAATATAATGTTATTCACAAACTTTTAAGTCTAATAAATTAAAACTCTGACGTAAAGAACAACTTAATCATTACTTACAGAAACAGTAATTTTTTTTATGATTAATTCCAAAGGGTTTAGTTGCATGTAAAGTAATACCTTGGTTACAAGTAAAAGGTTTACTCACAGATACAGCTATATGTTTGTTAAATGAAAATTCTACAGTCATAGACACACTAAGTTATTGACACAAGCTATTAATATATTAAAAGTCTATATATCATTGTTTAACAATTCCACTTAGTAAGTATAAATTCATCTAGTAACTAATCAAAACAAATCTACAGTATCAACTGTACTGATTAACTAATCATAATAATTCTATGTTATCTATACTTCAGTATAAAACTTTACCTGTTGACCATTCAGAATGAAGCAACATTTAGATAATTTTTTTTGTTAACTCCTTAGCTGCAGTATGACTGTAAACTGACAAGCAATTGTAGAATACACCATATGGTGTGCTTTAATTTCTTTTGAGCAACAGCCTGTGGAAGGCACCCAACTGATTACTAAATTCTGATTGGTTGATAATTTATTTCTGCTGATGTGACTGATTCACTCATTGGCTTAAAACATGCACTTAAATACATACAAACAAAATATATAAAAAAAGTAAAAAATTATAAAATTCTGAAAAAAATTTTACAGCTAAGGGGTTAACATTAAAAGGTGTACTTACAAACACAGCAATTTTTGTGATTAACTCTAAATGGTTTACTCAAAAATGTAGTTATTTTTAGACTAACAATACAGTTTACTCACTGTTGTAGTTATATTTTAATCATCCAACAAATTACACTCATCACTATTTTCTGATTAAATGCTTTACACATATACAGTTATTTTTTTATTTAACTACAATAATTTATTGGTTAATGTTACATAAAGGTTTTGTAATTGCTGGATTAAATGTATAGGTTTACTCAAAAGTACAGTAACTTAAAGGCTAATGCTACAAAATTTACTCACATAAATACCAGTTACATTAGAAACATGCTACTGGTTTATACTCCAAATTGCTTATCTAAAAACCACAATTCAGTAAGAAAATTTCCAGTTTAACAAGAATTTAGTTGATAAATACTAATTAAAAAAAAGGAACATACAGCAGTTTGAATGAGCATTGCTCGCTGATCTCTCATGGCCCGGACAATGTCTAGGGGGTAAATGGGTTCGTTGGCCTCAATAAGGCACATAGCTGTCTCCATCAGAATTAACACCCCTGTCCTACCAATTCCTGCACTAAGATCCAAAGAGAAAAATATAAAAATGGAGATAACTAATAAGTAAATATTACAACTAAGAGCTTTAGACCAAGTGAGAAGATGCTAATTAATCAACTTATCTAAAGGTACATATAAACTTTATAAATTTTAATTTTAAATGAATGGATAAAAGATGACTATCAGACAAAAACAGTGTCAGCACATGACATTGAATCTTCCCTGCATGTACTTAAAACCATAAATCCCTACTAATATAGTCACACTATTATAAACCTAAACCTACAAATGCCAAGCAGTATTACAACTTTGTTAACACATATGATCACATACAAATGTGAAAGAAACTGAACAACAAAAAATATCCCAAATTCAAGCACTTTCAAACAGTTGACCACAGCTATTCAGGAAAATAAAGAAAGGGTGACAGTTAGTGCAATGTAATATATAAGTACAGATGAGAACATCATGTAAGCTGGACCTAACAGACAAGTTTGTCTTGGAGACGATGGTGTCAGATTTAGTATGTACATTATACGAAAGACACAGGAGTGATAGCCGAAGAAAAAAGTTTGAACAGTTTTCAAACAAAAATCTAAAAAAAATCTGAACTGGAGAAAATAGTGAACTGGAGAAAATAGTATTTTAAAACAATATATAAAAAAATAAAAAAAAAATTAAATTGCAAAGTTATATTTGGGATATTTTTTGAGACAAACGTCTAGATTGTTGTCATTCACTATTACAGTACTTAATGATGCTATCTAGTAAGCTTCTTTAATTTATTTTTTGCTGTTTGATATAAACTTTGTCTCTACATCTATCACTTCAATATATACATAGAGTGGTCAGGCATGTTAAAGTATTTTGAGGCCACAAGTTCTTTTTTTTCACCTCTACTTGAGAAAATGAACTCCATAGCCTCCAATTACCTAGATTTACAGAGCTATAAACTAGAAAACCAAACCACATATCATACCCTCTTATCATATACTGTTTATCAGGAAAATAGCAATAATTCAACCTGACATTTGCTATCACATTATTTATAACCAACATAAAGGGATAATTTGAATACAATATATTTCATATAAAGCTAGCTTCTTCTGTGACAGCTTTTGAAACATGGCAAAACAATTATGGCTTAGTCAGAAAATCACTTAAATTACAATAGTATTATGACAATATTCTTTGCACAGGTTATCATTTTATATTATAAATTTAATATTTGAAATAAAATAGAAATTCAGTAAAGTACAAACAGAAACTATAACAAAAATTAGGTTTAAATTTTATCAAGACTTCATGTGGAAAGAACTACAAGACCCACACTTGAATATTAAATTTGTTTTTATGTATATATTTTATTTATTGCTATAAAAGTAAATAAAAAGTACAAGTTAGAAACTAATTAGACAAGAAAATATACATTAAAAAGAAAATTAAATAAAAAATTCTCAGCTACGTATGCACGTGAGCTGAATGTGCATTATTTAATTCAGTATTTCATTTACTGCAATTTGATTTATGTGCTTATAAAGTGATTTCTTGTTTGGTTATGGAGGCTCAAAGAACAACAAAACCATATGTAAACTAGCTTGAGGTTAAGATAAGTAATTGTAATTTTCTGGATTCATTCTAAAAAGAAAAAAGTAATTTTTATTTCATATATTTTGTGGCAGTTACAAGATTGAGACCACATACTGTTAAGGTAGAGAAAATAAAAGATACAGTACAAGGTTTCACTGACAACTATGGTAATCAGTTTAGGAGGTTCTAAAGCTTAGGTAACTCAAATATAAAAACTGTAAGATTTAAAAAGCATTTTTACTGTTAACATGAAAATCCCCTTGCACACAGACTAATCACAGTCCAAGTCAGATACGTCTGAAAATTCATGAATAAATCTTCAGTAGAAATACATTACTAAACACAGAACCTTTGTGTACTTGTGCCTAAAAGCACATCAAATTCTGTAAACACACATTAAGTAAATTTGAAATCATAACTTCACAGTATATATTAATTCACAAAAGTGAGAGTGGTCCAATGAATCAACTTCATGCACAGTTAAACCTAGACATGTCAATATTCATACCAATTTAAATTTACACATTTGAAATACTGTAAATGACTTAAATACACACATAAATAGTTCTGGTACTTAAATTAATAAATATAATATATTGGTACTAACTTAAATTGACATATGCGAAAGTGTTAGTGACTTGATCTGGTATGCACCAAATCTACAGATTTTTAATACAGTTAAGGGTTGTGCCAAGAAGTAAGGCTACAGGTTCTAAATACGAATGTCTAATTCTGTATTAAACTAACTAAGTGTGATGTGTAAGTATATTTTACCTTCTACTCAATGATATTGTTCTGTTTCAACCTTTATTTTTTACTGTATGCCACCTGTAAAAATGTCTAATGTATACATATATTTGTACAAGACACAAACCCAGTTATGTGGCTGAATGAAGAAACTCAAAAATGAAAGAATTACAAAACTGCTCTAAGAATGTAAAACTGAATATCTTTAGTTCCTCATAAAGATTGAATAGAAAGTGACTGAACCATGTTTCTTAATCACAACATTTATTAAGTTTTTCCAGTCTCATACCTGTCTACAACGGATACTGTGAACTCCATCATCCATCCCCTATTTTGCCTGACCTTCACAGTAAATCACTAGAATCCATAATTCCCCTCCATGATCTGGCTACACTGGATACTACACAATTTGTTATCATCACACTTACCTGCAGTGGACTACAGTGGACTCCACCACTCCTACTCTGTTTTGCCTAACCTTCACAGTAAACTCTAGAAAATCACTAGCATCCACAGGCACTCCATGATCTGGCCATGCTGTGTACTGCATGTGAGTGATATGTCTTTCTTCAGAACTCTAGGAATTCCAGAGAAACATTAGGCTGTCAATTACCAATTTCAGTTAAAAAATAAACTACAAGATAGTTTGTAATAAATAACCACAATACTTCGAAGATCAGAGGTAATTTGGATTCTATAAATACTGTTTGTAATTTAAGACATGATGATGAAATATGAGATATGACAAACTTTTAAATGGTTATTGCAGTCCAAGTAGTAACGTGACATATATGACACTGAGAAATGACTAAGATTTAAACATTAACTGCAGTTAACACATAGCTGAAACATTAGAGACAACTACAATCAATGTGTTAACAGTGAGAAAAACATATGACTAGACTTGAAACAGTCTACAGGTCAACTCTTTCCATTCAAGCATAGCTAGTAACACAAATTTTCTTAATTTTATCAGACAATATTAAAAAACAATCACCAATTCTCCCTAGTATAGGAATTGTGACATTTGCTTTCAAGGTGTCCCCTTCTACTTTAATTTATTTGCCACCTCTAAAACAACAACATTTAAAGTAAATTATTCACTATAATATTGTTATTACTCAGGCAAAGCATAATTTTTTTATAGTCTTCACTCTTATTTAATCAGAGAGCCATAAACTAGAAAAATTAGGCACCTTTTATCACACCTACCTGTCAAAAATTGTCAACAGTCTTTTCTGATGTTTAATATTATATTATTTATAACCTATAATCCAAGTTAAAACCCTATTACCACAGGAAACACACTGAGGAATCTAGATGAAGTTTTACCGGCTTTTGTTGCACAGTTAGAAAGCTAGAACATTTATGCAAGTTATAGGGCATTGCTTGCTTCATATGTTAATATTAATGTTCTTTGGTTCATTATTTAATTATATAAAAAATGATTTAATGCAGTAGGGTTAAGTTTCATCAACAGAAAGAAGGCCAAGGAAAATACCATATTTCTTGTTTTTCACGTGTATTCTTTAGTCATTATTATAACTAGAACCAAAATGTAAAAATCAGAAATGTTTTAGGTATGATAAGTTAAAACAAATAAAACTTTTTCATGACGTATGCTCAGAAGTAGCTCATGCATAAGGTAATTTGATAGAGTAGTGTGAGCTATCAGTGATGTCGAGAAACCCACTTGTAGAGAAATTTATATGCAAAAACGGCTCGTTTGGGTTGAGAAAATATTTTACATAGAAGAGTGAACAACGTTTCGACCTTCTTCAGTCATCGTCAGGTTCACGTGCAAAATGGCTCGTTTGGGTTGAGAAATTATTTTACATAGAAGAGTGAACAACGTTTTGACCTTCTTCGGTCATCGTCAGGTTCATGTGCAAAAACGGCTTGTTTGGGTTGAGAAAATATTTTACATAGAAGAGCAAACAACGTTGTTCGACCTTCTATGTAAAATATTTTCTCAACCCAAACAAGCCGTTTTTGCATATAAAGTGTGAGCTATGTTTTCACCAAGTGATTTACAACTTACATGACACAAATATTAGTTAGACATGGTTCAGAGGAACAATAAAATATAATCATGCATGTAATGTTACAAATTTAAAGATATTTATGATAAACAAATGTAGTTTCATGTTGCAATATGAAAACATTTTAGAAAATAAAAAAGTGTTTATGGTGGTTACAGAGTTGCTTGAGTTGAACAACCTCGTATAGAGTTTTACTGAACAAAAAAGACTGACATTTATAAAGAAGATTTCAAAGATTGTGAAAATTAAAGCTGACAATTTAAATAAAATTTGAAAAAAATTTAAATTGTAACTAAAAAATACATATTAGTATGAGAGGAGACTAATAAATAAATTGTGACTACAGTCACTGTGATACAGAAAGTGACTTAAATAGGAACTTTAACCCATGTGTGACTACAAGAGATGATCACTACATAAACAGTAGCTATAAAAATGCATTGAAAATAATGAAATTAACCCACAAGATTGAGCAGTTTTGAAGAGTGTACTTTTCTTCAAAAGTAGAAAGTGTGCAGGTGTCAATATGTAAATAGTAACCACAGTTCAGGTGAATGATAATTAGACAAATACAGCCACGACTTTAAACAAAGGTTTCTAATGCACAGCAGGCTGATGAAAAGTATGACGTACCTCAATGTGTATGAGGGTGAACTCCCGCTGGACAAAGGACGGACTTTCTACTTCTACTAGACAAGTCACTTGAAGACGTCCATACTCTACCGTGTCATATAGTTCTGGCCAGTACTTATGACATTTAACTCGCCCACGTTCCATTAAAGTTGTTACCATTACTATTAGTGTAGACTGCTGTTCCCACACCATCTGAAAAGCACATTAAAATTAAAAAAAATTAAAAAACTGAAAAATATATAAAAATACCCTATAAAACCAATACGTACGTAGCTTTTCAGTGTCCTTTAACACTTTCATAATACATATTTTTTCTCTGCATGACAGAAGGTTTTACAGAATTACATTCAAAATTTAATTAATTTACTTTAATGTTGTATGTATAAACTTAGCATAAAAATACAGCTAGTAATCAAAATGTTAATATTGTGTAAGTTTCAAGTTTTTAACTTTTATATAGACTGTATTTACTGTATGTAGTGTAGCCATACAAAGGTGAAAAAGTCACACACAAATTTGACATTTACAGAGTATTTGTCATGTTTTTATCTTTGGAAAAGAAAAAAAGGAATTCAACAGAGATTACTATACAAGGTTGCAAATCACTAATAGCCACCCTGCACAGTCATCCCTACCAATTGCCAGAACCACAAATAAGCAGTGGAGCCACAGGTAATCGGCTAGTATTACTAACATTGCACATAATCAAACATAAGATGCAATGAAATGTTTAAAAGTAAGATACAGAAAAAAAAGTACACACTGTTTGTTTTTGTAGAAAACCTTAAAAGAAGATTTGGTTATTCTAATTTCACATATAGTTAATTTTTTTTTTATTTTTTTTTCCTGTCTTTTACATTTTTATGACTTATCACAGCAAAAGTCAACAGTGCCATTGAGATTTAATTACAGTACCTTCGGCAGAGACCTAAAAGCTTTTAACAAGATTATATTACCTTCATGCAAGATCTTATTACACTTTGAGAACTGTATGATATATATTTAGAATTTGTTTAAACTTTTCATTTAAAACATTAATAATATACAACAAGATATGAATATAACTGTCTCTCTAATTATATCTAGCAAAGAAAAACAAAGTACTATCATGGATAAAGTAGCCAAGAATACTACAAACAGTTACATTTACAAGATGAAACCTGCACATCCATGTAGTATAAAATGAGCCCTTTCTGATAACTATATACATGTAGCAACTACATGAAAGTAGGCTTGAGTAAAAGTATAGAAGTATATAATGTGACAAAAAATTATTAATTATTTTTAAGCATTCTAGCCAGATAACTTTGAGGTTTGTACCAGTAGAGCAAGTAAGCATACTTATTGCATAGATATGCATCTGACATTACCTTAAACAAGACTGAGTGTGCAAATAATGAGACTGTTCATAGCTTGTGGCTCACATGGTAACTAAACCTGAAGTTTGACTATATTTTTAAAAATTTATTTTGAAATAAAGAAATTAAACCTCATAAAACATAGAGGTTCTAAATGATAACAAATTATAAAGTTAATTTCATTCACACACAACACATTTACAGAAAAAGACATTTAATTAAAATTAGATTATAGCCCATATTAACTTGTTTAAAAAGTTACTTGGGGTGGAAGTGTTAGGTTACATTGAAAATCCACTGAGATGAAAAAAACTTTAAATGCTCTTATGAATCTATAACTTCATAACCTCAGTTATAAGTTATTAATTCCAATGTAGCATTTTCCATTAAATAAACACTGTCTTCATGTACAACTGTTACTACAAATAAATTAATTTGAAAAAAAAAATAAAAGTTCTGACACAGTTGTAACAGTATCAAATAACCTCTTACCTGCCAAAAATCAACAATTGTGTTTGGAAGTGGGCCTTGTGTAGCAATGTAACGATTTACAATTCCTGATGTTGGGATTTCCATCTGAAGATAAAACAAGTTGTTTCAATAGCAATTAATTTGTTATTAAAATCCAGAGCAGACAAGTTAAACATTATCAACATTCTAAACAATATAAACTGTATCATGCCTGACTATCCCCTACAGGTTCATGACCAGATTTGTTTAATCTATTAAGATTTTTAGTGTGTTAGGATGTTATTAGTTAATCAAATCTTTAAGTTGTTCTCAACTGTACCTTAAACAGTTTTGTAACACAATTCCAAGCTTTACAGAAAAAATATACCTTAGTCTTTCGATGCAACTGTCATCAGAAAAGTTAAAAAATGTAGATTATAATGAAGCAATTCATATCTACAACATGACAAATGGTTCCCTTTACTTCACCTAATGTAAGTTTAAGACATTCAGATTTTTTGCTTGTTTACAAGAGTAGATACTAAAAATGTTATTGAGAACCATCTTGATCTAATGCATTCATTAAGATGTCTACTGTCTGTAGATTTTTTGTTGTTAATAGATGTACTACATTGCTTTATATAAAACATCATTACTGGACAAAGAAGTATAAATTTACTAAATGTATATTTAAGTTAATTAACTAATTCAGTAAGGATGCAATTGCACTATACAATTTGATGTGAAACTTGTATTATATCATCGGGTTACTTCTTTTGAATTATTTGGTAAAAATAATGTGAAGTTCCATCCATATAATAATAACAACAAAAAATATTATTCCTTTTTATTTTCTATAATGTTTCTACAGCCATATTTACTTACAAGTTGTAGGCCTAAGTTCTTAAATAAACTTTTTAACAAACTCTTCAAAATATAAACCTAACTAATATTGTTTGCTATTTTCAGAAACTAAATTAAAAAAATGTTTTGAAAGAAAATACAAGACAAAGAAATAATACTGTTTGGTTTTATGAAGAGCATCTGCTAAATAAGAACCAATTATATGACAAAAAGTATGGAGACATGAATAAACTATTCATATGCAAGAAAAGGGTTTTGATATATAGGAATCAATTACATGGCAGAAGATGTAAAACAAATATTGATATATAAGACAAAGAAATAAGGTAGGAATGAAATTTTAGATTTTTTGTTACAATTTCTAATGTACAGAAGCCTATCATATGTACAGAAGCTTATCATATGATAAACAATATTATTTATTGATATAATGTCTGAATTTCATAAATTTCCAAAACGACAAGATAGTAACTGCAGTAATTATATGAAATGCTTGCAGTTTTCTTTAAATGCAATACATACATACATATATATATAAAATACACTGAATATGAAGAAATGTTAGATATTGAATGAATAAGATTCTGTTCAACAATAATACTGTAATGAAATGAGAAACACCTTCAACACTGAAGAATGAATTAAGTCATTTTTCTTATTATATAAGAAACAAAACTTTCCCTTACTAAAATTATTTACTTTTTCATTTTTTTACCCAGAATACAATCTCTAACTTCAAGTCTTGTTGGTAGTTTTACTTTAAAAGTATATTAATGTATTACCTTGTGTAGTTATTTGATAGTAATTTTGCTGGAATACTTTAAATATATTATGTTTTATGGTAAAGCTTGAGAACAAAGTTAAAATACTTTCCAATTTAACTTACATTTACATGGCTTGCATTGATGTAATCTCCAACAGTCCCTCGCTTAAGCACAACTCTCGTAGCATCATCTTAAATCAAACAAGAAAAAAATCAGTGCTAATAAAACCCTGATATATATATATATATATATGTTAGCATATACATACAAAGAAAGTTTACTCTGAACATATGAATCTATTTTACGGAAGTCTTTGTTTTTTAATGGTTACAACCACTTCCTCAACATATAGCATGATTCATACATACAAACCCATTTTATTTTTAACATTTGAAAAAAAAAAAGACCACAAGCAGTGTAGCTTGACCATGCTATATGGTTACTACATGTATCATACCTAACATAATCAACACCAGTGAAGATTATTTTAAATGTAACTTCAACATTATTTTATTATACATATAATTACTTTAATATAATCACAAAAGTGGAGATTACATGAAATGTAACTTACACATGCTGTGATTATGCATAAGTTTAACATAACCCACAAGTGGTCATTATACATACTATTTGTAAAGCAGAACAAACTGGCTTGAGATACCAATGACCTACACAGACTACTGAAACTGTATATTTGAGATTTGTGCTACTAGTACTTATTTTATTTTCATCTCAACCCTTTATACATTGGTAATATTCATGATTTTACAAAACAGGAAAATATTAGTACTATTCAGAGTACTGATCACTATATGTACAACTAATGTATCCAAGTGTACTATGATTTGTAAAACCAATTAATTCTGTGATAAACAGATTAATTTAATTTTCAATCATATTCAGTTTGAAATAGCAAAATAATATTAGAAAAGTTAATTTACATATTTTTTGTTACATATGGATACATGACTATAGTAAAAATTTACTTTTACAGTACTTTTGTGAAACAAAACTAATGTTAACTACTTTTTGAGGTCTATGATACTTAATTTCATACAAAACTCATTTTATCTTGTTTTCTTATTTATTTTTATTACTTTATATCATTACTGGGTATTTTAAAACCTCAACAAAATCTCATGAGACACATGAGCTAAATGGTAAGTCAAGAAATTACAAGGTTCAAAACAATGTTATCCTGTTTCTGAACTGATGATGAGAGAGAGACAAACATCGACACCATCCAACATCTATATATTACTCTTAAATATATTTTATGTACAGCTTTTATGTCACAAGCTGTAAAATTATAAAAGGACCCACTATATAAATTAATTGCTTCTCATTGGCATGAGAAGGTGTGAGTAATTAGCATTTAAACAGTTGATACAAGCTAAACAGAAACTCCCCACTAAAAAGCCATTATTTTAAAACCAGAGGTCTTGCAGGTTTAGAATGATTACTTAGCACAAAATTACTCCCACAATAAATCATGAAATAGTGATATCATGATTTTAGATAAATTGGAGAAGTTTCGTTCATGTACCATCTTCAAGATGATGTCCACAGCTTGTGTACCTACCAAACAGAGTGCTTTAACCTTGGACTACAAAGTTTAAATAATTAAAACTATTGATTCTGGTATTTTTCATAGTGATGTCTAAAGGAAATTTGATGTGTAGTCCAATATACATAATTTCGAAGAAAAAGTTTGATGTTATGAAAATGGATGAAAACAATAAAATCAAACCTAACTGTACACATTTATAGTGTTCAGCAGTAGATAATGCAAATACAGCATCATTAAAATGGATTAACAACCCATTCTCCATGCAAAAACTGGAGAACTGGAATAAAAATTTAATCATCCCAACTTCAAAGTCAGCAAAGTCTTAACATGGCATCTCCTTTAATTAAGTTTGTGGTAAAGCTTCTTGTGTCAGCAATGATATGGTTGATGACTGGGTGTCAACGTCATTACTAGTGTTAGTCAAAGTCTATGCCTCAAAAGATATTTGTAATACTGATGAAACTGGGTTATTTCTTCTTCTGATGCCTCATACGACTTTAAAAATAAAAAAATGTAGTTTGTTCAGGAGGAAACAAAAGTAAAGAAAGAACTGCAGTGATGTTGTGTGCAAACACTGGTGGACTGAAAAAGGAAAATAAAAAAAGCTGCAGTTTCAGAAACACGAGCTAATAATCCTCAATTATTAGACAGAGAGGAAAGTATGGATGGATAACATCTTATTCACTGACTGGATATACAAAGAAAATAAGTTCAAAATTAGAAAAGGCCTTATGTTTATCAACAAGCACCAGCTCATTTAGACATAGATGACCTGAAGTCAACAAAACTTGTGTTTATCCTGCCAAGTACAAAATAAAAACTGCAGTTGGTGGACCAGAACGATGATAAATATTTCAAGTTTCAAACAAAACAGACTGTAAAGAATATGCTAGTGTCTCTCAATTATGGAGAAAAGTTCAAAATAATTGGCATCAAAGTTGCAATCAATATGATACATTCGCTGTTGCAGAAAAAAACCGAGTTGACCACTACCAATTGCTTCTGTAAAGCATCATTTACTCACAGATAAAATACTGCTAATCTCAGCATGGAAGTGTTGAAAATGTTAAATCCAGTGAAACTTCTAATGAGACCCCTGACAAAGAAGTCTACTATCTCTGGTAAAGCCTGTCTCAATGCCTCAAAAGCTGCCAGAGATGTCATTTCTGGACTTTATGGATGCAGACAATAAAATTGAAGTTTCAGAGTCACCATCTGATGATGACTTTATTGCTTCCATTTTGGAACAGCAAAATTGCAAATCAGATGAGGATACTCCATTATCCCCTGTCACTGCTAAAGTGTCTTCAATGTCATCAGCAATGAATTACCTAATGGACCTTAAATCTCATGAAAATATGCAAGCATCATTTTTATACAACTGTGGCAAATTGAAAACAAGATGTTTTTGACACTCTGTTTAAGCATCTGTCAAACCAAGACTGTGAACTTCATTAAGTAAAATTTTGCCTTTTCAAGTAGAATGACAATTCTGTCTGGATGTACTGGTGATGTAAATAATCCTGTTAAGTGAAATAAAAAACACTGAAGGCTTAATTTTAGTGTTGGATATATTTTAGCATTATGTGTGAGAAAGAATAACCATGCTGTGGGGCACTGTAATTATGGAAGCCATGTTTTTGTTTTATGAAACCACCAGCTGGTTATGACAAGGTTTAACTGCATGTTAAAAATATTAGCATCAAAATGTAATTTATACAATAAATTTCCATCTCTATGTTTAATTTCTTACTTTCAAGATGAAATATTAAACTAAACAGATAAATCTATGCTTTTGTTGTCATGTGATGGGTGAGTACACTCAATCGTCTCCCTTTTAGTTTGTATAACATCAATAGTGAAGCAGCTTCACTGTCCAAGTGTAGCTTGCACTGTTCAAGCTTCTGCATTTCCTCAAGAAGCAATAAAATTTAATAGCTCATGACAGAAGACCCTCTCACCTATCCTCAGGTTTCAAGGCATTTTTCAAAACAAAATTATGTTATTTGATATAAACGTTTATATCCACTAGAAAGAGCTTATTGCTTATTTTGAGCTTGCAATCATCCTTTTGAATTTGGAGGCAAAATACATTAATCTAGAGAAAGTGAGTGATGTGCATGTGTGTATTTGTGTGAGGGAAATTGATATCCTTAATATCAATGATTTTTAAACATATTTTTGTTTATTTAGAATGCCAGTTCAATTACAGTTTGTAACAAACATCAAGTGAAAAGAAACTCCAGAAGTAATATAGTTTTATTTTAGAAAGTAGTTTTATTCTAAAGACAGATGAACTGAAGACTTTTGGCTAACAGATCCAATACTTTATCCAAGAGTACAAGCCATCCCTGCCTCCCTTCATTCAGAATGCTTTTTAACTGTGATTAGAAACTTCATATGTTAAGATCAGAAAATTAGTAGACTGATTTACCATCACAATCAAAAATGTAGTAATCTAATTAAATTCACTTATATATTTGTTATTACAATATTTCACTGTCATTGAAGAAAGCTGACAATGTTTGTTAAAATATTTACTTTCATTGCTTCATAATAAAACTTAAACTATAGTTGTTTGTGGATATTCTATTTTAGTAGGTTATGTATTATTTATGTTCTAAGATGCATATTTGAAATGTACATCAATATTTATTTTATTTTAACAACAAAAGTTAGAGAAAAAACTTAAGTTAGTTCAGTTCAGAGTCAGTGTACAAGAATCTGCTAAAATGTTCCCACCATACGTTGCTCTTTGGAAAATGAATAAATTGTAAGATGCATAAGCCATGCAGGCAAAAATGTGTATGTGAAAATGTAAACAACTGAAATTGTAAATATTAAAAATTTAAAAAATATATGAAAATGATGCTAACAAAGACTATAATAAACAAAGGTAATGTTTGTTTCTCTTCATAATCTTTAAAATTCTATTTTACTGCACACTGATATTCTAACTGCAGTTATTGTTAGGATAAAGAAAATATCAGAAAATAGTTTCTCCTTATTCTTAATATTAATTTAGGAAGTTGTAGATGTTATGTAAGTGAATTATGAAAACTGCAAGATGAGAAAAAACCATTTTTATTCTCAGCAGGAAAATCACCTTGAACTAAAACTGACTTGATAAATGATTTAGAAATTGAAAAATACCAACTGTAAAATTTTATTAAAGTTTTGGAATTTGTTTACAATAGGCTTGTAATGTTTACTGAAATCTTGTCAAATTTTATAAAGATATACTTAATAAATGTAGAGTTGTATCTTACACTTATAATGTCGGTTAAAATGAACAAGCTTAAAAATACAGTGGTAGTTTTATTTGAGAAAATGGCCTACTTACATGGAGATATGTCTCGATATCTGTTTTTTCCAAGGTTATCAGGAAAGTGAGCTGCAGAAAATAGCATCCCTGGTTTTTTTCTGTAAAGTTGCTACAATCACGCACACACATACACACAAAAAAAAAGAGTACATTTTGAAATTCTATTTAATTTCATATTTGATTCTATTACTCTAACATAATACATAATAAGCATATTACTCCAACATAATACATAATAAACATATTACTCCAACATAATACACAATAAACATATTACTCTTAACATAATACATAATAAGCATATTACTCTTAACATAATACATAATAAGCATATTACTCTTAACATAATACATAATAAGCATATTACTCTTAACATAATACATAATAAGCATATTACTCTAACATAATACATAATAAACATATTACTCTAACATAATACATAATAAGCATATTACTCTAACATAATACATAACAAACATATTACTCTTAACATAATACATAACAAACATATTACTCTAACATAATACATAACAAACATATTACTCTAACATAATACATAACAAACATATTACTCTAACACAATACATAATAAACATATTACTCTAACATAATACAGGGACATAATTTACTTCACAACTGTAGTTTTCAGTTTTTTCTTGTGTTCTACACACTTTTGATTCATCAAAACTCATACCAAAACTAATAAGCACTGGGACACCATCTCGTATGGGCATCTGGATTAACAAGAATATTGTCTTATGGAAATCTGAGTTTACTGGGAACTATTTCATATTAGAGTGCCTTGACAATGTGCAAAATATATGCCTTAATTTTAAAATCTTCATTACATACTATTTATCACTCAGATAAACTGCCATTTGTTACAGAGATATTAAACTACGATGATAGAATGTTAACATGAAATGAAGCATTTTATTCAAAAATATGTAACCTCTTGATTCTATGTGTATATTTCTTCAATCAAATCAACCAGATGATTTACTAAAAATATCTTCATTGTTTAAGTTTTATTTCTCAGCACCAATATTCCTGTGTAACTGACAATATTAGTTGACACAGCTGTATAATGATAATACACAGACATTCTTTTCTTTTGTCTTTATTATTATTTTTCATCTGCCCACTTTTTAACTTGCAATAATTTTAAGAACATTTATTTTATTGGTGCAAACTAACCTCAAACTGTGCAATAGCTGCTCCACTCTCTAGTCCTTCTCCTAATAATAACATGGATTCAGCAAGAGCATTGCATCGAGGAACACGAGCAGATACATGAGGAGCATCTGGGATGTACTGAAAATCTGGTTCCTCCACATCTTCTCCAACATACACTATAAAGATCAGATCAGCATCATAGAAATGTACTGTAATTCTACAAATATAAAGATCAGATCAACATCATAGAAATGTACTGTAATCCTCCAAATATAAAGATCAGATCAGCATCATAGAAATGTACTGTAATTCTACAAATATAAAGATCAGATCAACATCATAGAAATGTACTGTAATTCTACAAATATAAAGATCAGATCAGCATCATAGAAATGTGCTGTAATCCTCCAAATATAAAGATCAGATCAGCATCATAGAAATGTACTGTAATTCTACAAATATAAAGATCAGATCAGCATCATAGAAATGTACTGTAATTCTACAAATATAAAGATCAGATCAGCATCATAGAAATGTGCTGTAATTCTACAAATATAAAGATCAGATCAGCATCATAGAAATGTGCTGTAATTCTACAAATATAAAGATCAGATCAGCATCATAGAAATGTACTGTAATTCTACAAATATAAAGATCAGATCAACATCATAGAAATGTACTGTAATTCTACAAATATAAAGATCAGATCAGCATCATAGAAATGTGCTGTAATCCTCCAAATATAAAGATCAGATCAGCATCATAGAAATGTGCTGTAATTCTACAAATATAAAGATCAGATCAGCATCATAGAAATGTACTGTAATTCTACAAATATAAAGATCAGATCAGCATCATAGAAATGTGCTGTAATTCTACAAATATAAAGATCAGATCAGCATCATAGAAATGTGCTGTAATTCTACAAATATAAAGATCAGATCAGCATCATAGAAATGTACTGTAATTCTACAAATATAAAGATCAGATCAGCATCATAGAAATGTGCTGTAATTCTACAAATATAAAGATCAGATCAGCATCATAGAAATGTGCTGTAATTCTACAAATATAAAGATCAGATCAGCATCATAGAAATGTGCTGTAATTATACTTCCTGCATATTTTCTTACAATGTATACAAAGACAAAACTACCATTACAAACAAAAATCAAACATCAATACCCAGACTAAATGTTATAAAACTATGGCCTTAAGAACTACTATAAATAACATATATTATGAAACCAAGATCAGAGCTACTGTTTCAAACAATGACCAAGTGAAACATAATTAAAACTGCTATTACAAACACATACCATAAAACAATAAGAACAATCACTGCAAACACACACACAAGAAAAATAGTGACTGGTACTACAAACATACAAAAACCATAAAGAGAGCTACTACTGATAAGTAATATAACAAAACAACAACCAGAACTACTAATAATAAAACAAGGATTAGAACCTACTATTACACACACACATACAATAAAAATTATGGTCAAAGCTTCAGTCACAAACACACACACAACAGTAAAAAATTACAAGAGCTACTTTTACAAACAATCACCATAAATAACATCACAAAGATATACCTCACTAATACACGATAAAAGCTTCTATAACGAATACCTAACAAAATAATGATCACAGACTACTATTACAAACATAAATGCCATAAAATACAGCAACTTCAAACACACACTTTATAAAAACACCACTGCTACTGTAATAAATATACAAAAACATAAGTAACTACTGCAAGTATACAAAACACACAATCAAAAATACAGTTACAAACATACACTACAAAACAAAGAACTACCAGACTACCACAAAAACATTATAATTATACAACAATTAGAACTACTGTTATAAAAACTCACCATTTTAAAAAATGTTTAGTTACTATTAGAAAAAATATATAATCCATGACCAAAAGTACTATTTGTAACACGCCATTAGAAAAATATAATATAAAAGTATGTGAAATAAAATTTGAGGATTTATTAGAAGCATATATAAAAATATACAAGATGGTGTTATTCTTAGAAACAGTGAAATGTCAAATCCAGTTGTCATAAAATCCTAAGCACAAAGTACAACTACTAAAAATTATAGCTGTAAATTCAAAGACAGTCACATCACTCATAACACAGCTGTATATTAAATACAATGGAGTGATTATTAGTAAATGCAGTAAAAGTCAGCAAGTTAAAGCTCATAACAGTAAAATAAAGAATGAACTCTGTGCTATTACAATCCTAATGTTTAGGTCTCATGCTATCAACAGTAGCACAGAATTTGGTTTTTATACTATATACTACAAAGTTCATAATTCAGTCAGTAACATGTAATATAAAGTTTAAAGTGTGTTAACATTAGCAACAACGTCTGTGTTCCTGCTAGTATCACTTGATAAAATACCAAGGTATGTCTTTCTGTTAGTAACACTCAGTATAAACACCAAGATATGTGTAATAAAATATAGAGACACCAGTTAGCATTACTATTAACAGTTAGTTAAAAAAAAATCAGATCTATTATCATAAAACCTCAGTCATGAAAACAGAGAACAGGAAGGAAAAGCAACAGAGAGAAAGAGAGAAAATGATGACTACATCATGCTAACAAGCCATTAGATTTCATCATGTGATTGCAGTTTAAACAGAATCTAAATAATCTAGAATTATTCATCCTCTTGTATTCCATTAACTGATATTAAAAACTAATCAAATTTATTAAAGAACCAGTGTACACTATACTTACTGCTTCCTTAAAGTTAAAACAGAGAGAACACTTTCTTCATGCAACTTAAGCAAGTTTCATCATCATTAGAAACCCATGATTTAATTATACAACAGACATAGATTATGAATGCTCATTACAACTTAAACCTTATATTACTGTCAACACCATTTATTTTCAGAGATTTATTAATAAGTATTGCATCACCTCCATGTTTCATAAGACCAACATGGTGAAATCTCCACCATACAGCTAAATAGTCAACAATAATAAGGATACACAAGATGGCAATATGTACGAGTTGAAAGGAATAACATTTGCAATATAGGAACACATTATGAAACTAAAACAGAAACAAGGTTTGTATTTATAGTAATACAAAAAATGTTGCTCTTAGTTTTCATACTTTCTATACAATTTCTACGATGAAAAACAGACTACAGATAGAAAAATCTTACCCTTGTAACATTACAAGAACACAAAATCCACAATCAGTGTTACTATTAGTAACACACGTCCTACAAACACAAATATTATGGTATTCTTTCAAACATTTATGATAAAAAAATAATGAGTACACCAAAGTTTTGAGATTGTATTAGAAAGATATGTGAGACAGTTTAATCTACAAATAGTGAAATGCAGGTCAATCTAGCATGTCTGTTATATTAAAGCTTATCTGATAAGCACCAATACTTGGTAAAAGGCCTCTACAGCACTGGATATGGCAGATATATTGCAGTTTACATATTGTAACACTTTTTTTTTTCAGTTGCAGGTTTTTATAATTACTCAAGTTCTCTTTCCCTGACACTGCAGCTGTTTGATCCACTCCAGAAACAAGAAACCTAACTAACTGGTTTGCCAGTTAATAATAGTAAATTGAAAAACAACAATAATAATAACAGTATTAACAAAAATAAAAGAATAATAAATATTAAAAACTAAAATACAAAATGTTATGCTATTAACTGTTAAATGTTACTTGTAAACCTCTTACATAATAGTGGTAATGAATAGAATTCACATGCTGAACTTTGTTCACAACATAACATCTGTTGTTCGTGAAAACTCATGACATATACTGTGTCCAGATCACTAATAACATCTGTTGTTTGTGAAAACTCATGACATATACTGTGTCCAGATCACTAATAACATCTGTTGTTCGTGAAAACTCATGACATATACTGTGTCCAGATCACTAATAACATCTGTTGTTCATGAAAACTCATGACATATACTGTGTCCAGATCACTAATAACATCTGTTGTTCATGAAAACTCATGACATATACTGTGTCCAGATCACTAATAACATCTGTTGTTCATGAAAACTCATGACATATACTGTGTCCAGATCACTAATAACATCTGTTGTTCATGAAAACTCATGACATATACTGTGTCCAGATCACTAATAACATCTGTTGTTCGTGAAAACTCATGATATATACAGTGTCTAGATCACTTTGTGTTCTGTATTAAAACTGCCCTCATGAGCTCCTTCCTAGATTTGGCAAAAAAAAGCTTTGTCGATATTAGACGATACTGTTGACTTACTGAAAACATTTCTCTTTGTTTTCAGTCTAGGTTTGTGAAATTAATATTGGTAGCATATAGTACAGGGTGTTCGGAAAGTCACTGTGCAGTTTTGTAATCATATGTCCATTCGGTCTATTTCAAGCCAGCAACTGATAGCAGTGTTTAGAAACAAAATATGAAGGATCCAAGCCTGTATTGATGCCAACGGGGGTTCCTTTCAACATTGTTTATAATTGTTATTCATATTTACCTCCTGTATTCTATATTGAAACATGTCTGTTGATAAATATATCAGTGCACAGTGACTTTTCAAACACCCTGTATAAGTACCAAGACATGTTCTTACAAGTAACGTTCAGCATAAACACCATGGTATTTAATATCATTACTATCATACATTATAAACTCAAAAATCAGAGCTACCATTAGTAACTTACAGTATAAGGTATGAGTATCACAGTCAGTGCTACTGATAGAAACAATACAGTAAAAAAGACAACAGTTAGTACTGCTACTTGTTGGAGATATAGAATAATTAAAAACTGTTAAAGGGATCGTCAAAAAGTAAAGAATCAAGTTGAATTATAATGCACAGATTATAGTTTCAAGCCTCAAACTAGGGACCTTAAAAAAGTAAACAAACTACGAAGGAAATAATGTGTACATGGAGTCAAAATAGGGATTTGTAGCTTAAGAAAATAATGGAGATACAATTTCTATCTTAGTTTGTTTACAACCTGGTTGCAAATTTAAAATATAATCTTTACATTTTGATTCAATTTATTTCTGTACATTTTGATGGTCCTAATTACAATTTTTAAATTAACAATTTTATTTATCTTCCTTCTTACATTTCTTTATGTCCATGAACGGGAAACAAATTTTAAGCAACTTATGTGCATATAAATTCAGTTGAATATATTTTCAAAAATCTAATGTTGGATTGGCTAGTTTTCCACCCAACCATTACCTTACTGAGCCAGATGGTTTTGTTGCTTGAGGTTTTGTGTAAACCACATTTAACAAGTGAAAAGGAAAGTAGTAGAATAAATCACCATTTATAAGACTAGTGAAATCTACTATGACAATCATCTACTGTTAGAAAACTCACCAAAGTAGTCATAGAAAACTACAGAGACAAAGTACAATGGAAAAATTAAAAAGATTACTGAACTCAACCAAATGATGAATTGTCAACACTGCAGTTTCCAGTTAATGCATATTAGTAAAATACTGTACTTTTTTTTAAAGTGAAGGATTTCTTCAGGGTGACAAAAGAAAGGTGATTGAATTTATTTTACTATCACCCCGGTTTCAGTAAAACCATCGTAATTATTTCTTCTGCTGCAGCTCATAAAACTATAATCATTAATCATTAGGCTACAAATACTAATAAATATACACACTGTTTAATCTTATGAAATAAAGACTTTCTGACTAGTAAAAGATGAAGCATTTCCACTAGTATAATGATATTTAAATGGTTTTTACATTTCTGCAATCTTGAATGGCTTCAAAGAGATTATGTTGGTGTCAAAGAATAAATAAAAAATCTTAAAGGATTGAAATCTCAACATCCAAGAATCAACTTAAAAACAGTTCCACAACATTTGTATAGATATACATAGCCATTTTTACTGCAGGGTTTAGTTCTGGAATGGCTCTGAAGAGAAACTTGGCCAGTAGCAATGAAAGAAAAATTGATAAAATTACCTTCAAAAATCAAAAACAGTCCTATGACCTGTGCAGAAGTTTGTTTTACTGTTTGCCCAAATTTAAGGGAAATATTCATGGCTATTTTAGGCCTGTGAAAAAAGAACAACAAGAAGACCAAATGGATAAATTTTGTCTAACAATTAAAAAAAAATCATTTTTTTTGCTATTACCAATATTCTAGCAGTTTTAGTCATTGGGATATGAAGGTCTTGGATGCTGTTTCAAGAACAAATCTGCTTTTAAAAATGGTTCTTGTTTGCATGCTCCTCTAGAACTTTTGTAAAATTCCTGGGTGATCCCTATAATGAACCACTACTGTGGTTCATAATTACAAACTCAAAGGTCAATACTATGCTTTGAACACCAACACTGTTATGACAGCAAAACAAAGTATAAACAAAAGTTCTCTGCTAGCATTAGTAACATTTCATATAAACACCAAGGTACATGTTTCTATAAGTAAGATACAGTACAAACACAAAGATCTGTGCTATTTGTAAATAAAATACAATATAAACACCAAATTCAAAGATACTGTTAGTTACATGCCATAAGAATATTTATGTTAGTGTTACTATTTGTAGTATATAGTATAAAAACAAAGGTTAGTGCAACCATTAACTCTCTCTATATGGGCTCAGTCAAACTGTGATCACATGACCACTTTGTACTCATTTAAAGTCAGTATAGTTTGAATACCACTAACTCTTAATTCAGTAAACATTATAACTCATTCTCTTTCCCATACAAAAAATCAGATTTTTTTTTTAGTGAAGAGTTTGAAATAAACTTGAAAAACATTTGTCTGAAAAAATATTGTTTTTTTAATATTCTAAGTGTAGAGTGATTTTTTGAAATGTTACATATATACTTTTCTTAACCTCAAGTGTTATTTGTATAAAACTTACACATTTTAAATATTTGTTTTGAGTAAAACTCTATGTTCATAGCCTGTTCATCAGAATACCCATTAGTGATGTAATGGATATAGAAAAAGTAAACCTTGTTCAAACCCAAGAGTCAAAAACAATAATAACCACCAGCCTAGATCAGAATTACTTAAAATGTAATGACAAAATTTATAAAAAGAATGATGGGTAAGATATGGGTTCACTCCTGTTCACAGAAGTTTTCATGGATAACTCAGAGAAGAAATTGCTTAGTGACAAAAATGAACAAAACATGCTACATATTGGTATTGATATGTTGATGATGTGACTTCTCTCTGGACAATATCTAACTGTTAACAACTACGCAACTTTTGTAAATTCACAAAAGAATTAAATTTACTATGGAATTTGGTGAAAATAGAAATATTAATTTTTTAGACTTTAATATTATATAAATAATGGTGAAAACTTCAAAAAATCAAATTATAGCAACACCATCATACATGTTTCTTCAAGACATTCATTGTATCACAAATTTCCTGTGTTTCATAGTTTATTAGACTTATCACTGCATCCTTGTCATATGAAGTTAACAACAATGAATTAAAAACAAATTTATGTTAACAATAAGTTACACAACAAAGTTAATCAAGACATTGTTTGAGAAATTGAAAGCTAGAAATTCAAATTCAATATACCCATGTATCATACAAAATGACAACAAAAAGAAATGGTTTGTGATGAGCTATTCTGGTGTATCTTCTCAAAATATACAAAATACTGAACAAAGAAATCTTCAGACTAGCCTGCAACTGTAAAAACAATCTCAGAAAATGTTGCTCAACAACAAAGACAAAATTTAAAAGTACAGCAACACTGATGTTTTCCAATTAACATGTTAAGACTATAACAGTGTGTATATATATCTTACAGGATGTACCTTAGAAACAAGAATTGAAGAACATTCTAAAAGTTAGAAATAAAGAAAAATGGATTAAATCTTTTCATCTCACCTTATTCAAAACTAAACACCTACTGAATCCACAAAAAATGGCAAAAGAGTAAAACTGAAAAAAGTAAAAAACTAGACATTCTGGAAGTTTTAGACACAAATAATGTCTAAAAACAAATCCAGAAAGGGCTCTAAATGACTAAATGAACTTAAGCTTCTTCCCTTTTCTTACTCTACTTGTCTCTACGTTAATATCAAGGTCATTTCTACTTCTTTGTTTAAACATATACATAAACTGCTCCAAAAATTTCAGTCTGTACCTAATAATGCCTTCACTTGTGAAACCATGGTCATAGTGAATGATATATTTGTTAAATGTACAATTGTCTTGTCTTTCCTCCATTTTGTAATTTTGGAGTTTCAGCAAGAACCAGTGTTTCAAGCATGAATTTTATAAAACTTTATATTTTATCTACCCTAACTGTATACAAGGTTGGTCAATTTAACCCATCTGTTAATCGTTAAACATCTAAGTAACTTGAAATCTTTCTAGAATTATTTCAAACTGTAAAACAGTATACATTTATTTAAGACATCAATTTTAGTGTTTTATTGCCTTTTGAATAATGTTTAACTGCTGGTCTAGCTGTTAGTAAGTTGTTAATCACTTTGAATGCGTACAGTTTATGTTTTGCTATGAATTACATTACCCACAAGCTACTTGCATGCATGTCTTGTAAAGCATTTTTATTCTATTATTTTTTATTTATATTACCTAAACTAAATCTAACTAATGTAAAAATAATCCTATTTATACAATTTGGTTACTTCTATAATAATAAATACACAGAAAACAAGGAACTAATCTGTATCTTCTTGGAAACATATACTATAAATGTATTAATTAGAGTAAACTACTGTCTGTAGTTTAGAAGCCATAAACATATTTAAACTAATACAGACATGTTCAATAGCAAAGTGAAATAATACCAATAAAAAACCTTTACGATCCGAGTATTTATAAATTTTAATGCCTACCTTGTGGACGTACTGATAACACAAGTTCTCCAGATGGGCTTTCCCGAGATGCACGGATAAGCTTTACAACCTTGTTAAAAGAAAAAAATAGTTAATTGCTATTTACATGAACTCAAAAATATACATTTTTAAAAACTACAAGTGACTGAAAAATGAAAATGCTTATTATTACCTTATTTGATCATGTATCAACCTACAATATCTATACAGTTCATTAGTACTTATCTGATCCTGTATTTATCCCATCAATTTTCAGGTGTTGAATGATGATGATTTTGATCATTGCATTAGTCTAACTTTTTCTGTTTATAATATTTACTAATCCTTTCACACTTCTTGTGAAAATTACGTTTTTCTGCTCATTACTACTTGATACCAAATTTCAAGTTTTAATGAATAATTTATTTAATAACAAGACTTTTTCTGCTACTAAATAGTTGTTGTTGATAATAATGTATCTGATAATCTTTTGATCTCATCATTCTTACGCTATAAGCACAATAAAATTATATAACCTTTCTCATATCAAAATATGTTGGCCCCTGACCATATGATGTATTGCTTGTAATGGATCATTACCATTAATAAAATATGAAAATATATATTTTAACTAACTGGAATGTCCATTCCCTGGATGGAAATTATGCAATATTACTATTAATAAAAACTTGTTTTGGGACAAGAAAAGCTGCTCCCCTTGTAAGGATTTGTAAGAAATGCAAAATGCCTATTAAAATTGCAAAACACAAAATGTGAAACTGCAAGTTCACATTTATCTCTGCTTAGATCCACCAAACCTTCATGTCAGATTTGATGAAAATCCATCAACAGCAGGTGAAGTAGTAGTAATAAATGAAATATCACACAAAAATTACAAAACTGAAAAATTTTTATGTATTGTCACATAGACCTAATGAACCTCCATCCACACCTTTTGAAGTAGTTACATAGATATACAACATACAGTACTATTACATTTATATAAATATATACAAAACAGACTACATTTTAATATTCTCCCCATGGGTCATGGACCAAAGGCCGTGTTATGGCATTTGTTGATTTGCATTCAAAATTTTACTGAATTGTTATTTTCTGAAATTATCTCCTTAAGTTTGGTATTAAGCTATATAATACAACCCATATTTTCATATTATATATTATTTAATTTCTTAATTTAAAAATAAATATTAAACACACATCTAAACAGCAATTTTTGTATGTCACATGATATGCTGAATGCAGCACTTGCTCAAACAAGATGTTTGTGATGTCAAAATACAAAGCCTATAGTTTTGTATGAATTAAGAACTCAAATGACCTATATTGACAAACCACAATATAAAATAAAAACCTTTAATCTTTTCTATTTGTTGAGCTATATTTATTGAATAAAACACACTGTCCCCATTCACTCATTTTTGGAAAGTCCCTTATACACATGCTTATTTCAATATATAACAAGTGAATAACCAATGAAATGCAAAGAATGTCCCCTAGTCACTTTTTCAGCCATTTTAAACTGCTTGGAAGTCCTCCAGTTCTTCTGAACCAAAATTTCAAGCAGGTAAGATGCATCTTTAGTTTGCTCAAAATTCCACTTTCATTATTATTATTATTACCCAAATACAGTAACATTTCTAATATACTGAAAGATTAACTTATGATTTTGGGTTATTTCAAATGAACCTAAAAAGAAAATATTTAATCTCACACCCTTCATGTAAAAAGGTTTGAGAGAGATAGTAACCCACAACAAGCAACAAATGAGTACAGAGGTCCTAACCAGAAAAGATAACTGTTTACTTTACTGTTCTATATTTATTAAATTATATTAAATTTATTAGATGTAAAGTTTTTCTCAAGAGACATTTGATAAGCATCTGGATGTTTAAAGGTTTTGCATGGGAAACTGGAGAATTTTCTGATACATAAAAGGATTTTTAATTTAAAATATTTATTTTGCATGCTGAATAGGCAACATGCAAAATAAAACAACACAAAACATGAGAAAGCCTTAAGACTTACAAAAAATCTAATATATGATGTGAAGGTCTTTCCTGATAATTTACCAAAGTTTGTGAACATATGTTTACTACTTCAAAAGTTATAGCATAAGAACTATAACAAGCACAAAATTGTTGAGGTCAGTCCAAGAGAGAGTTTGTGTTGAAAGAGTTAAGAGTCATACTTTATTTAAGTGTTCTCTTGAAGATTTTGAGTATGACTGATCAATGTTGTTCTCAGATTATTGATTTTTTAATAATACATACACAACAAAAGCAGTTCATCCATTTGTTTATAATTGTGTATACAAATCAATTTATTTCAATTTAAGTCAGAAACATTTTATTACCATATAAACAACACTATTAATTCCAATAATTGTGATATGTTCTAATTTTTAATATACTGAAGGAATGTGTTCAGTTCACTGTTGCAAAACAGATCACTCTTTAACAAGAACACTACGTACATGCCAGATAATTATCAACAGTCCAAAAGACTGATGGTAAACTTTAAAACACTGTGGGTTTTTTGCTCAAATAATGAAAATTGTGCTTATGTATAGTTTGACCTACTTATCAATATTAGATAAGAACTCAAAAATTTTGAAAGTGATCACCATTTTTAAAGTTTCTCCCATGGGGTCTCAGATTCATTAAGCGACTGATATTTTCAATATGTCTGCCACAGCGTTCGAAGATAACAATTATTGCCAATAATTAGTAATCCCAACCCATATTTAATACAACTATTGGTATAGAATTCTATAAGGAGTAGATAGATATGTAAGAATGTATCTTTCTGTCACTTGAACTCTGTTTTGAAAATCTCAAAACCTTATATATAACTCATGGGAATTATCCCCTGTGGCTTCTACTCTTTACTTTTTAATGAAATGTATATTTCCACTTCCTAAAAAAAGAATTGCACACACTAAGAAAATTATCCATTGATACAGAAAACATTGTATAATTTTTGCTAATACTTTGAAACTATTCATATCAAACTAATTTATATCAAAAGTACTGAAATCTTTGAATTAACTTGATCATAGTTATTGATCAGTCATGTCACTGAGAATATTTTCTGGTCTACAAAAGTTTTGTTCTTTCACAAGATCATTAGATTATTTACACTAACAAGTAACTAAATTGTAAATTATAACTGTACAAACATAATGATTCATACACAGAATCAGACCTGTTTATAAAATATCCTCAACATTTATAACTGCATTATTCCAAGGCTATTCACCATGGTGTGAAATGGGTGAGCAAAGGCAAGCATCTTTCGGAAATGTTAGAAAGCATTAACTACCAAAACAGTATTACTTCTGCCTACCCATAACTAGAATCGCACACTGGAAAGTTGGAGGAGACTGTGAAGGTACAAAAACAATCATCCAGGCAGAGAGTGACTAGTGTGAAAAAAAAATCGGTTTTGCCACAATTAAAAAATGAGGCACACTTGTGAGGTATAGCAATAGTTCTGAGACAGGTACACTCTTCACCTGATAAAGAAGCTAAGACATGTAGGACAGAAATGAAAGACTACGTGGCTTGGGCTAGAGGATAATATATGAATAAGCCAAGTGCAGTCTGTCTAGGCAAAAAAACATCTAGAGGAAGCACCTTGGGATTTGACATATTATGACAAGCGTGATCCAAGGACAAAAAAAACAACACGGAAGTTCCTTGCAAAAGTTTATAAAATCCACAAGTGCAGTCTGCCTGAGCAAAAACATCCAGAGAAAGCCCCTTGGTATACGTTGGATTTTGCCAAGTGTGGTTCATCTGGGCAAGAGCATCCAGAGAAAGCACCTTAAATTAGATTTTATGTCACATTGTATGTGCAATATGCTGCATAACAATGATTGAGAAATTAACAAGTGCAGTTCTCCTGGGCAAATACATCCAGGGGAAGCACACTGGATTGATATCAAGACAGCCAAGTGAGGCATAAATATCTGGAGAAAGCCCCTTGATACACAATGGAATAGGTCAAGTGCATTCCATCCAGGAAGAAGACATCCAGTGGAAATGCCTTGCATAATAAACATTGTGCCATTGTGTGTGTATAATAGGTAGCTAATAACAACCATCCTCTTCTCATAGAGTGAATACATATGGCTATAAGATTTTGTTACTGTACAAAACCCACTCTTGAGGGAACTTTCATGCTCTACCACTCCAGTAACTAGAAACTGGAAGAAGTAAGACAGATGTTGTTAGGTCAGGAAAAATCACCCATTGGAGACAATACAATGGGCATCTGTCTTTCCCAATTCTGAAAAGCAGAAAGACTCATACTGTAAGAATCAAAGGTAATTAGGGATAGGCAAAAATCCCTATCTGCTTTACTCGTGAAGTCCATGAGTGATGATTCTAAGGGGACACACATATCAGTCATCAAAAAAGTATCCAATGGTCCTACACAAATAAACAATCTCTACAGTAAGTGTCAGAAAAAAGTTGAGAAAGTGCTATTACAGTGCTCGACAAGGCAACACACCCACCACCAAGTGGGGTTCAGAAATTCAAAGTGAAAACAACTGTTTCTGAAATGTTTAAGCGAAATCAAAATGTCATCTTACCCCAATTAAAGGCAGATGGATATGTGAAGAATTGTCGTAGACAAAAGATAATACACGACCAAGGAAGATACAGTGATATCTTGTAAATAATGTGTGACAAACAATCCTTACTTGCATGATCTCTTCCAAAGAAAAGCAGATCTGAGCAGCTAAAGACAAAATAATGACATGGTGCATCTGGTGTAATGACACATTTAACATCCAACAATTTGCCATTGACAAGTCAGAATAAGTTAGACTAGAATAACACAATTAATAATTTAAAGCTGTATTTAACAGGCATACCATGGTTTCAAAACAAAAACAAAACTACTGATCCAATTCTATCAAGCTGTGTATCATCATTAAACCTTCAGTGTTTATTTCCTGTTCCTTAGCATATTGTTTGTTGCTTGATAAACAGTAAATTTTCCTAATATGTTTCTAAGCTGTACAGTGCATGAAATTAGGTTCTCAGGTAAACAGGACATTCAGCTGATTCGCACACATTCAGCTGTTTCTTCAAAGATTCATATATAATAAATCATGACTTTTTCTCAGAAATAAGTTACTGCCAATGAAACATTTTATATTTCTTTTGTTTTAGTGTTTATATCAAAATTTGTAATATTATATTTCGTTATTCATATTTTGTTTTATATGTCTGGAGATAGCACCTATCAAAAACCTCTGCTAAAACTGTACTATGCAGCTGTAGAGAATGCATAATAATGTATATTTTGTTTTATAACAAATTAAAACAAAATTACTGATAAATTATGATTTTATATACATTAGTTATTTTTGACAATAAACTGAATAAATGTAAGTACAAATTTCAAATGAAAGCCCATTAAAATTGTGGATTTATTTATCTTCTTAACTGCTCAAGTTATTACACACTCCTTCTATGACTAATGACCAATGGACCATTTTATTAATGTTCTAAAATTTGAAAAATTAAAATAACTCACTTAAAATAGTTATCTATTTAGGGCTTTTTAACATTAGTCAGTAGTAAACTAATTCTCTGTGAACTAGTTTCAGGAATGCAAATCTGGGGTCCTTACATTCTATTTAAGCAGGGACCTAACTGTTGTTTAAGTAATCTGTCATGGCTGTCTACAAACGCCATGACAATTAACGGTGAGAAAAACAATCTATATAGAGGGAAAAAAACATTTAGGTATAAAATACACATACTGACATGCTGAATTCACCAGAAGCAGCTTGAATGCAAAGTTACACACTAATGATTAATCTTACAATATGTCAAGTGTTCAGTAATAAATCACTTGACCATAAGGCTGACACAAATCTCTTGCTTGTTTGTTTTTTATTCTACATTTCTATTGTCAATTAGCAATATATTTTATCTTACTCAATCTCAAGAATAACTAACTAACCTGATCACAAGTTTGTCCTGATAAATTCTCTAGTGTCCAGTAATAACTTGCTTGATCATGAGTCTATCCTACGAATATTCCAACTAACCTGATCACAAGTTTGTCCTGATAAATTCTCTAGTGTCCAGTAATAACTTACTTGACCATGAGTCTATCCTATGAATATTCCAACTTTCTTTTTAACTTATTTGACCATATGTCTATTATGTCAAATCACCTGTGTTAATTAGTAACCTATTTGATCATATACTGCTTAAGAACATCTTTAGTGTTGACATGTTACTTACCTGATCATGTGTTAATCCTGCAACATCTTTGTTGTTGATCAGAAGTACTTGATCTCCTTCATTTAACCGTGGTAGGCAAGTGTCTGCAGGAGTATTAGGGGCCACTCTTGACACCAGTATTGGTAGATTCTGATCTGCTCCACCCTTTCAATTATATGTATAATGTATAAATGATGAGATAATACTACTTATCTAATTATTACCTGCATTTTGTTTCGAGACATAATACCTAAACTATACTCACATTATATCATTATCTGTATCTATTAAAACACACTGTGGTTCTTGCACTCTTAGTTTTACCTTCTAAGTAGTAACTGTAAAATGAAAATGTGTTTCTTTGTAGGACTGGTAAAAGAAAATTTATTGACATTTGGACTCAAATACATCAACATTTTTTTATGTTATTTTTTAATACAAACCAACTTAATACAATCAACTTTTTCAACAGTGAGTCCTCTCTATATGGACTTGGTCACTTTAACTATCCATAAAACTATTAACTATGAAACTATTTGCACTACAACTTTTATGTAGTAAGTATATCGTCATGAAATTTGGCAAGCTTTCAGTAGATATTAAGTGTTATACAGTATAACTCAGGTTTTTTAATTAAATATTTTTATTAAAAATTCAGCCATAACTTTGTGGAGTTAAGAGTCTGTCTAACTCATACTCTGTTTTACTGCATGGTGATTTTCATGTTAAGATTAAAATACCCTTTTCCAGCTGACAGTTATCAAGTTTCATTTGCATAATCTTAAAACCCTCTAAATAAATATACATATATATATATATATATATTTTTTTTTTTCTGCCAGTAAACTTTATATTTCATCTATCATCTTCTCTATCTTAACAACATATGAGCTTCGTCCATCTGACTGACATTGAAACAACTACTTAGCAAATCTAAGTAGCTCATTTTATCTACAGAATGACTGCAGATTGTAACACAAAATTCCAACTATTTATCCCACACAGTGTCAGGCTGACAAGAGTTCACATTTGTTTCTAAGTAATTTTATTGTTCTTTGAACTAGTTCTAACTGATAAACCTGGAAAATGAGCTAAATATCATGCAGAGAATACATAGCTCAAGTTATGGTACTGAATTACACAAACTTGTTCAATACATACTTTGCAGAAAATTGAATTACCATCATTTTATTTATCTAACTTAACAACTTTATAATTCTTATATTTTAGTTACTTTTATAACAATATTAAAAATACATTAAAACAAATTTAGTACTCACATATGGGGCTTTTTTTTTTTTTGTAAACAAAGATTTGAAGTGCTGATAAAAGTTAACCCAAATTTTCATTAAGGTTGTCATTCCTACTTCACTGAATTTTTTTTATTTCAAATACTGAACATAGAACACAAAAATGAAAACCATACAATGTCCTATAACTATTATAATTTAATCCTTTTGATACAGATAAATAAAAGTGCACACGTCATGTGTTTTAAGGTTTAAGTTCAAAATTAAATTAAACTACTTTACATGTTAATAAACTTAGCATAAAAATGTAGCTGATAGATCATGTTTTAATTTCTTAATTTAAAAAGCTATATGCATGTATCAATTGACATTTAATTGATATGATACAGTGGACTAACTGTTTAATGACTGTATGTATATGTTAAAGACTTCTTTTATTTTTCATCAGAGGTGAAATTAAAAATAGAATTTGATGTACAGGCCCAAGCATTCTTTGACTGGCTGTACCCTCTGCTGTGGACTGCAGTTTTGCCTCTTCAAGGCTCATCAGCACAGCTTGGATAAGGAAACCAAAGAAATACCATCAGGCCTCTTTATAAAGATGAAATGTATATCACATCTGTAGTGTTTTATATCCATTTTACTTCAGTGATAAGCCCTGAATATGTGAAACTACAGTCTGCAGCAAGGTGTACAACCAATCAAAGAATACATTAGGCACGTGTGTTGTGAAATTCAGTGTCTTGTTTACCACAATTTGAAGTATGTGGTTGCTGGATAACATGTCATTTTATTTTACAAATTTCATAGTTAGACACTGTTAAAAAAAAAAAAAAAAAATAAAGAGAACAGTGTATACTGTTGTGAACTCAAAGTTGTTTAAAAAATAATAATTGTAAGTTTCTGTTACAATCTATAGTTATTCAAAAAAGACAAAAAGTGGTTATTTAGATTTACTTTGTATTTTTCTGGTGGTTCAATCAAATGGATTGACGTAGCATACTGCTGGTGTAAAGAGAATATCAAAGTACAGTGAAATGAGCTTTTAATATTTGTTTTAAAACTCAGATCTTAAATAAGGGTGTAAAAACCAACAAAACTGTACAAACTGGAGTGAACAACTGTCACATGATCCAGAAAAAAGAAGGCTGAAAATTTAATATTTATTTTTCAAATTAAAAATAAAACTTATGTAACATTAAAATTTGATATAATAGCTATGTTTTCATGCCAAGTTTATTGACTTACATTGATAAGAAAGTAGTTCAATTAATTATTGATTGTAACTATACAAAATAGATTGTAAAACACAAACTCTCCATATTCAGAAGGTTCACTGTGTTGGGTAAAATATCACTTTGTATAAATATTGTTACAGGATAACTTCTGTTTAAATAGGTTGGGTAAAATTTTATCTCAACCCTGTATTTTTAAAATGTATGTTTCTTTCATAGAAGTTCACCATAATTTGATGTAAATTTCTTTTAAATCTGGTGTCGATTTAATTCTCAGATGCTACCTCATGCAACTTTTATTTATAACACTGTGTCGGTGTTAAATCTACATATTTATGTCTACAGTTAAACAAATTTCCTACCGTTCATACATTATTCAATTACCGTACTGCACTTTTTTTATTTTTAGTTTAAATAACTTATTTTATTCTTTCTGTTAAGTTATACAAGTTATGTAGTTATTTCAGGCAACAATTCATTAAAATCATTACACATCTTAAACATACACCAGAATACATCTATGTGATACCCTTGTAGAGGATGGTTTGATATACCATTAAAATGTTTATATATCTTTAATCCTATAATGTACTCACTTTGACATTGAACCCAAACCTTCCTTGCTCATCTGCTTTCATTCTGATGGTTACTAAACCCTGGATTTCTTCATGGCCATTGGGCTGAAAAAAAGAACAAAGGGACATTATTGTAAGGTTTAAACCATACCAAAGTCATGAATAACTATAATCTTCTTAACTTAATCAACATAGCATAATACCAGTCATTTCAACATTTGCTTTAAAAATGTTACAGAAAAAAACACAAGTGCTTATAAATCACTGTACAAAACTGATTTATTTACCAAATATAAATGTTTATAATCACAATAACAAAACTGCTTTACAGAAAATCACACATATATTTACAATCATTGTATATAAAATATAATTTACATATTTAACTAAAAAAAGTAAATTTTAAATTAAAGTCACTTGTTGCTATGAGCTTGAATTCATTTTTTTATCTGAATATCTCAATGTATTAAACAAGCAAGAAATACATAAAAAAAACAGAAACAAAGACTTCTGCAGTAGAATGAAAACTGCATCACACAAATTATAAAAATATAAGAGAGTCCATAGTTTTCAAATGTTTTAAATACATGAAGCATCCAAGATTCAAATCTCACAAGGACGTGTTGGGTATGCTCCACCAATTAAATTTTTTATTTGTATCCTGAAATGAATTTTTGGTAATAATTTAGTAAAAATGTAACAGCTTTTACATCTAATGGTTCTTTCTTACTCTTAATTTTTACTTAATTTTACATTTATAGACATTTATTCTAATTGCATATCTTTCTGTTCTGGGCTTAAAAAACATTCAGTTCATCATTAATACCGAAATTTTGAAAATTGAAAGTCCACAACTTATACTTAAGAACCATAGATCACTGATGCAAAATATTACACTCACTTAAATCCTTACTTACTGAACATTATTTCTAAGTTTTAATATACTGTATTTAAATAACGTGTGTAAATAAATTAGCCTATAAGTTACAGAGATTAGTAGAAAGGCTACATGTCTAAACAAATGATGTAAAAATGTTAGTACATGTATGTGCAATACCACATAATTCTATTATTGGCATACAGCCAAATTCTGCTAATAATAAAAAGAACAAAATAAAACACAATTTCCTACCATTAAGTTTTGTAAATATGCCTTAAAAACCACAATCAAATTATTACTAACTTCAGATACAGAATTGTCTTTTCTTTTTAAATTAAATTTATATAAATACATGAAAACGTACAGTTCTATGACATAAAATTTGAAGGATTGAAATAATAATTTTCTGCAAATATGAGCAGCTTATTCATATTTCAACAAACTGGTATAAATTAAATACACTACTTTTAGTACTTCAGTTGATGTACAGTTTTTACTACATTGCCCTGCAATACTTACAAGGTTTGGGCAGGTTAAATACACTACTTTTAGTACTTCAGTTGATGTACAGTTTTTACTATATTGCCCTGCAATACTTACAAGGTTTGGGCTGGTTAAATACACTACTTTTAGTACTTCAGTTGATGTACAGTTTTTACTATATTGCCCTGCAATACTTACAAGGTTTGGGCAGGTTAAATACACTATTTTTATTACTTCAGTTGATGTACAGTTTTTACTACATTGCCCTGCAATACTTACAAGGTTTGGACAGGTTAAATACCCTACTTTTAGTACTTCAGTTGATATACAGTTTTTACCACATTGCCCTGCAATACTTACAAGGGTTGGGCTGGTTAAATGTACTACTTTTCAAATTAAGTATTTTATTACAATGCCATGTGATACATACAAACCTACTAAAAACTACCATTAGTAATTCATATGACGTATACTGTTTAATTCTCACATCAGGTAGAACAAGTCATGACCAGTAACTTACAGGATATTGTACAACAACTGAGACATTTCATGACACATTGTAGAGGATATTTTACATAAGGTACAAAAAGTCATAATTTGAAAGCATACAGGATAAAGGCATGTCACAACATTAAACCACACAGGAATTACACACCACATAACATAAGCCATAATTTTAAAACTTACAAAATATTTTCCACGAGCTAAAATAACTTGTAAGTAACAACATAAAAAACAAAACTTTGCATTTCTTACTAAAGTGTGGAATTCACAAAGGTACAAACATTTCATGCCTTAAGTATTTTTTACACACTTTTGGAAAATTAAAAAAAGGAAATACATTTTCACATCCAGTCTGATAACACAGTTTTATTAAAATGTTAACACATGTTAATGATTTCTATGCTAACTGCTTGCTGTATATCACATTAAAACAAGAACACATGTATGTATGAACTGTATACCATAGTTAAGAAAAGGAAACAAACATATTCTAATATTACTGTGTTGGATCTACAAGAATTTTTATAAGATTTATTATTTAATTAATTTAGTGATCTAATAATTTATGAGTATTTTATTTTTACACCTAAAGTATTAAAAAATGTAATTATTTTAAAGGCAATCATTATAACAAATTTTATATAACTTGGTAAAATCGTATGTTGTGTCTATCTCAATCTGTTATATTATTTTTGATGTCATCTTTCTTAAAACCTCTAAAACTTTCTCGCTATTTGAGTATTGTTACATCACAGTACCTCATAATTTGTAGAAAATTTGAAGCCTCTGCTGGACGAAATACAAACACACTCAACCAAGCAAGCACAAGTGAAGTTCAGTGCAGAAAAACACATTTACTGCACTGAATGATGATGTAAAGTTAGCCTCAATATGTGATTTCTAGTGTGCTTCACAGCTGTATTATAACAACTGAGAGATAAAAATAATTTATCTTTCCCTATTGGGTTCTAAAACAGCCTGTGTAAGCTACTGATGAAGAAAAGAAAGAGGCAACTGTTGTATCTTAAACAAAGAAAGTGAAGTCAGAAAACATGAAATTAGCTGTTGTGCAAGTGATCAGTCTTAACAGGTGATTTTTATAGCAGAGGTTTCCAAATGCTGGTCCTTGGTTTGGTACCAGTCCACAATGTTTCTTGGCTGTTGAAAGCACTGACACTCAACTACGTTTAATACATGATGACTAAATGTTTCATAAGTATCTTTTCTCTTAGATTATTTTACAATATGTTTTAGCCACATATCATTTACAGATGTACAATTAAAAACAAAAATAAATACAACCTGTACAAGTTAACAGTGCTGAAAGGTTATATTCTGCCATCAGAACACATTGAATGGGCGAGAAGAGGTTACTTAATTCAACGAACCAAACAAGATTTGTGTTAACCATCATTTCTAAGGTTTTACAGAGACAGTTCATCAATGCAACTGGATGGTAGTTTGAAGGAATCTTGAGATCTTTCCCCAGTTTAGAGAAAGGTAAAACAATATCCTGGTGCCATGCATCAGGAAAAACATTCTCCTGCTACATCTGGTTAAAAACAACCAGAAGAATGATAAGACAAGCAGGAGAGAGATGGCACAGCATCTCATAATGTATATCATCAGATTTGACCAATGTACTGCCACACCAATGAAAGAGCCAACATGAGTTCCACCAGTGTAAAGGGGCAATTACAGTCATAGAGATGATCACTCTGCCCAAGTCTGATGGTTAAGAAGGTGGGGGATGAAACAGAAGTGTTAGATGCACAAGAAGAGCTTTCACTGAGAACACTGGTGATGGCTCAGGGCATCAACAGCTTCCTGGCCATCAAAGAGCACAACTGAAAGAGGGATGGAAGTGCACTGTCCACTGACCTTCCAAACTTTATCCCTCATGACTTTGGAACTGGTGGTAGAAGAGGTGCTGGTTGTGAATTTAATCTAAGATTCCTTCTGGCTTTGACATCTTACCTGCCGAGCATAGATGTAACAAATAATAGTGTAGTTGAAATTATGTAATTCTTGAATATCCTTAAGGGACAATTTTAAGAATGTCGTGTCAACATAATCCCTTACGAGAAATAAAATGATCATAATCATCCTTTGCCAGCACCTAAAAGGCATTCATACCATAACAAAAAAAAAAACTGATGGTAAAATGATGACAGACATACTGCTGTCCACTAAACTCTTTGTGGCAGACATACTGCTTGCTGCCTTATCTTTGACTGAAAGCCTAACAATTGCCATGGACTTGAGATCAGACCAGATTAGGCATATCACTAAACATACTAATGGACTGATGAGACAATATCATTGTTTACATGCATATTTACCAACAGATGGGTTAGGTTTACTTTGGACTACTTCTCTTATTTACTTATATTTCCTTTCACACAGGCTTATTTTCTTGTAACTGTACTCTTTAAAAGTTGGTTATGCCGTAATTGTATTGAACATGTATTCTGCTAAAGTGTGCATGAGATAACATTTCCACATCCTTTTCAACCATGACCATATATTTACTACACTTATCTCTTTATTTTCAATTTCTGGAGTGAGCACTGATGTACAAAAGACATTTTAATACCAGAAACACAGTTACGACAGAAAGAATTCGTACCCCTGCGTTGTGAGTAGTTTTTTCCTTATAACTTAAAAAGTATCACGATTAGGATAATGAAAGTACAGTCTATTATGAATATTATACTAACACACATCTACATAAATTTTTATGTACATTGAACGACAAATAAACTATTTATAAACAAATAACCAAACACAGGAGGGGTAGAAAGTGTTTGTGCATCTACTTTAATGGTCAGTTGTGTAGCCTTTCAGGTGAATTACTTGGCACAATCTCTCCTCATAGCCCTCCATGATCTTTTGACAGTACTCGACTGGTATTTTCTTATTCTTTACAGAATTCTTGCAAGTTTTTCAGATGACGCTGATGAACACTTGTCTTCAACTCATTCCAAACGCTTTTAATTAGGTTGAGATCGGGTGACTGCGATGCCCACTCCAGAACAATTATATGGTTCCTCTGCAATCAGGATTGGACATATTTCGATGTGTACTTAGGGTCATTGTTGTGCTGGAAGATCTAACAGTGCCCAAGCCGCAAGTTCCAAGCATCATTCTTGATACAAGTGCCTAACATATCAACGTACTCTTCTTTTTTCATGATTCCGTTGACGTGGTGAAGCTTGCCTACATCAGAAGAGCTGAAGAAACCCCATAGCATGATTAAGCCACCTTCGTGTTTAACTGTGGGGACAATGTTCTTTTGAAGATTTTGTTCCCCCTTCTTACGGAAAATATTGGGAACATCATTGTGGCCAAAAAGCTCCATTTAGTCTCGTCTGACAAAAGAATACTCTTCCAATAGATAAAGGGTTTATCTACATGCTTTCTTACACATCTCAATCTTGCTTCTAAATGAATAGGCTTTAAATATGGAGTTCTACAAGGATGGCATGCTTTGAACCCAGAAGAGTGTAACATGTTTGTAACTGTAGAGGTGCTTACTTCAACCCCAGTTTCCCATACCAGTTTTTGTATGTCATTACATGTTAAACGAGGGTTCCTACTAACTTCTCCGAGAACCTTCCTCTTGGTTTTCTCTGGAATTTTAGTGGGGCATCTGGAACGAGGGAGGTTAGCAGTTGATCCTGTAAGCTTAAACTTGGCAATTATGCTTTGAACAGTAGATTTCGGTACATTAAGTTGTGTAGCAATACCGGAAAGAGACACACGAGACTTGTACTTTACAATAATTCGATTTTTTAAATCACTGGACAGTTGTTTCCTGTTCGCCATGATGACCAAGCAGATAATGACGGAGACGGTGCTAAATTGCCGGAAGTACATTTTTTGCTGGCTAAATTCCAATAATTATGAACCCAGTGTCTAGTTTGGGAATGGTATAATGACGTTTATTCGCCAAACTAAACAAAATTTTTACAGAAATATCAGTTTTTTCACACGTTCTAAACTCTATGAACACTTTCTGCTTCTCCTATTTTTGGTTTTGTATATAAACAGTTTGTCGTTTAATTTACATAAAAAAAATTATGTAGATGTGTGTTAGCAAAAAACAACTCAGGACTCAGGGGTACGAACACTTTCAGTCGTAACTATACATGATCTTATCCCATTGAAGTTTTGTTATGTCAGTTACAGTTTGTTATCTAGTGTAGGGCAAAACACTGAGTGTTCTGTTAAAGAAAAATAACAAATTTAGCATCATAAAGTCATTTATTTCTGGTCCTAAAATTATTTTGTCAATGAACACTAAACTTTGCACCTTTAGTGTTGAACATATAGTTCTTTGCACATAAAAACAGTTCCATTTATTTGCCTCAAAATACACATTTTATTTTGCACAGGAATCTGTAGGTCTAACATGAAATGACATTTGGTTTGGTTCTGTTTGTCATAATTAATTTGGTGAAAAGTTTATCTTGGAGTTTCAGAGCACCATATGATAATAGTTTTGATCACAATGTTGTTACTACTTGTTACGAAAATGATGTTTTTCAGATTTGAGCAGTCTTTCCATGTTTGGTACAAGTTTCCATGGTTTTACACATATACCAATAGGCCTTTTCTAGTAACCACCATGAATAGAAAAGCCTTTTTTTTTTCCTTTATTATCACTTAACTCTATCACTTTACTTACTTGAAAGCAAAGTTTTTCTCACAAACAATTATTTTCTTTGTACAGATATATATAAATATAATTTTATTTTGACATATAACAGTTTCAAAATAAAACTAATGGTATATTTATTTATTGGTTGTTCGTTTGCCATATATTGGGTGGGCATAATGCATACAATGAATTAATTAGGCTTACGTCCACCATGTATAATAAACAGGAATGAAAATCTGCCAGTGATAGTACCACAATTTTAGCTGCCTTCTCATAGTTTTTTTTTTTTGTCAAAAAAAGGCCCACTTCACCCGAGTACTTCTACCTCTTTTATTTCTGAACATTTCCTCTCTGATGAAAAACTTTTCTAGTGAATTTAATAAAGTATTTTTATTTGAATTTTTCATATAATGTTAGAAACTTGTCTAGCAACTGAACACAATATTTGTCTAACTAAGTAAAAATGATATATTTATAGTTCCTGAACTCTATGTTGTAGTGATTATTATAATCTGAATTGTCTGTGGTTTTGTTACGTTTATTGACACTGGGCAGGCATACTCTACCACCGAACAAATGCAAGTTCTATAGATTGCAGGCATACTCTACCACCGAACAAATGTAAGTTCTATAGATATTTTTATATTTACTTTTCTTGTGTCCCTAACATTCTTAGTCAGACATCAACCATAGTTGGCTTTTTGCCATGTTTTATTTTTAACTACATTTATGTGTTTAATCCAGTTTAATTTTAAGTCTTAAGTTAGACTCTAAACATCTTGCTAATGTAGCTACCTGGAAAAGAGTTGTGTTTAAAGTATAGTTTTCAGAGGGCTGTTTACTTGTTTCTATGAATAACATCATTTTCAATTTTGAACCATTAAGTTTTTTATTCTCAATGTGTTACAATAAGTTTTATTTTGTTCAGACCTACTTATAAGTTAGTTGCTGCTAAAACCGGAGTGTTTGAACCTTTCCATATAACCATAACATCTACAAATGGGAGATGAAACAGGAATTTTGATCAGATGAACAGTACAGAGCTAACCACTACACCTTCCAGATCATTTTGACTCTGGACTAAAATAGTCAGAAAATGTGCCCTTCTACTATCCAGAAAGTTAGAAAGCTATCGAATAGTACTCCACGGTAGTTTTATATCGGACATTTGAAACTATAGTCCATTGTTCCACACACTGTTGGATGTTTTTTTTTACGTCACGATGGCAGGCTACAGTATATTCATTCTCACTGGAACTATTTATGACAGTTTTCATAAGTCTTACTAAACGATCTCTGATTTCTCTTGACCTACAAAAACCTTCTCTTACATCCTGTAATTATGTCAGTTCGAGGTTTCTCATGTTAATGAACTCCTTTCATACCAACTCCTAAGCAACGCCTCCACCGTGTTACGAATGTTATAGTTTTTTGTACTTCAAATTTCAGCTTACAACTTGCTCTATGTCTGCTTAAACCTCACTGGGCACAAACGATATAGCACATCGTAAAACCAATTCAAATTTGAAATAAAGTATTTTATTTATTTACGTAACGCTAAATAAGTAATTGAACTTTGAACCCAAGGTTTCAACCACACTGAAACACGCGCGTGTTTGGTGCCGGTGTACGGTTTTCTACAGATACCATGCTCCTGAACATGAACTATTCCGTGTTTTTGAACTTCCCATTATGGTAAATCACGAAAATCAAATCATTTCCGTTTCAATCTGGTTTTCCATTCATTCAACTAACAAATAAAACAGAAGTACAGAGCTCAATAATCTGAACTTTTAAATTAGGCACGACAATCATTCTAGAATTTCCAACTCAAATCTACATGCAGAAAGTAACTCGCACGGATTATCGCAATAAACAAATAATTCAATTTATTATTACTGAGAGGGAGATTGGGTTGTGGTTTGTAATTCTTACCAGCTACAACTGATACGTTTTTGTAAGGTTTTAAAAATGTTGGCTAAACCATGTTAAATAGTTAATATTCATGTCTACCCGGGATTTTTTTTTAAAACTAAAATGTCATAATTTGCAAACCTATATTTTATTTCAAGTTTAAGAAGCATAATTACAAAGATAACCTTATGTATCTAGTAGCTTTCCCTTCAATTAACCCTTTGTAACCAAAAGTTCAGTTTAGTATATCTAATACAAATAAAATCGAACCACTGAAATGGATCGAATTTGCCCACATTAATGTTTTAAACTGTTTTACAAAGTTATATGGGCGGTTACATTAGCACAGACAGCGCACGCGCAAATACTTTTCTATTGTGTCACTGGCACGTTTTCGTCACACAACCTGAACGTATAAGGAAAATATTTTTAGATTAAAATAAATTTATATATTTTTAATTATCTGATCATCCCTCACTCCTCTCAAAAAAAAAAAAAAAGCAAGCCAAGAATTAGACTGCCAATAATTTAGGCACTTTCTGTAGCACCTCTGCACCCCCCGAGTCTTTCCAAGATGTTCAAGGCCTGTAATTTGATTTTTAAATTCCAGCGCTTTTAAATAATTACCAGAGCATGTGCGAAGCCAACAAATAATAACAAAGACATGCGGTAGTTTTATTATCTTGAAATTTTTACATGTTTTACGGTAATTCCAGTAAGCCAACAAATAATAACAAAGACATGCGGTGGTTTTATTATCTTGAACTTTTTACATGTTTTACGGTAATTCCAATATACTGTTTCTAAAAGTACTGATTTTTCTCCAACATACACAGATTTTTCACAAAACGATATATATGTGTACTTTTACAAGTGAATAATTTTCAATGATATCCAATCACATTTTGTTATACTTAAAATGCTGACAACCACAAGCTATGAATCTCTCGCGATGTGCGAGACTTATTGATCGTTCTAGAACTAAAACGATAAAAAATATTCATTGTTGTAAATGAAACAATAATTTGATCTAAGAGTTTATTTTTCTTCCAGATTTGTAAAAAAATCCTAACATGACAGAAAAAAATAGTATTATTTTGGAAACCTACTTGACTGAATTATGGAAAATACATTTATAAAACTAAAACTTTTATGAAGTTTAAATTCGCAGGCCTGTCTAATCTGTTCCATACTCTGTTAAGAATTATTAGACTACTTTATATATATATTGCTGGTTCTGTTTCTATACTACCACTTACTGGTCGATACAGCCTGCTTTAACAAAGATTACATTACTAACATAGCAACTGTAATACACTCTAAAAATGACTACGATATTTATATGATTAGTGTAAATTCCAATTCGTGACTATATTTACAGAAAAAAAACACGTAATTTTCACCAAGAGTAATTGCATTATTTAATTTGTGTAGTTTCACCACTAACAATTTATGTTTCTGCAAGTGTAGTATATATTTCGCTCTAACAGATAAAGCTGTGCGTTAAAAGCAACAGAACAAATTCAAATTATAAGTGATGAAGTGGGCATTACATTTTGACGACGAAGTTTGAACAAACAGCATGTACTCCGCTAACAATGATGGAATACGTGATTAGTGTACATACAAAGAATATACCATTTTACGTGACAATCGTTAATTCCGTTATGAAAAAATTACCTACGTGGATCAAGTACCGGTTTCTTTTTCTATGGTTAACATAATTTATGAAATCTCCTCTGTGCACCTTATTTATATGGTCAACAGAGATAGCGTTAAAATTACACGACTTTTGTTATCAGTACAGTTAATTGTTGTTACAATAATTAAGTGATCCAAATGAAATCAGTTACGGAAAAAACAATACTTACGTGGTCACCACAGAGAAAAAATAACTCCCAAGGAAAAGTTTCAAAGGTCCAGCCTCTGAAGGAGCACAGGAGATCCCAAACCTCGATCATGTCCATTTGTTTCCAGTACCAATAAGGAGCTGGTATATCGCATACAGAGGTATTTCAAGACAACGTACAGAACACAATACCGAAATTCGTGATTTTACTCAAAAGCATTGAAACTTTATATATGTTTCATTCGAAGTAAACTATACGATTGTTCGATGTGTACAATTCTAAAAACCGTCAGTTTTAGACTGATGAATAACTAATGGTTCTTTTTTTGAACAAACTATTAACAAAATTCACTTTATTATCCCAACGCTTGCAATGACAAATGAAACTGATAAAGCCGGACAATGAACAAGTAAACACGGGTTCACAAACTATGAATTATTTTAACATTTTTCACTCAGCAATGAAAGATGAACATTAAAAGCGATGACTTCGGCTCAAACATGAGAAATTAATGAATAATAAAAGAGAGCTTCGATTCGAAACAAATATCTGCTTGTTATAGCTTGAGAGATCACTGCTCCAAATCGAGCCGAACTTCTAGAAATAACTAAAGAAACGACAAACCAAACAATTAATTTCAATATCTTTAAAAAATATAGTTTCAAATAAAACGAAACGAGCCCGATAGATAAAACGTCGTTAGTTAAAATACAAGTTCTTTAAACATTAAGGAAAAACAACAGCTTCAAGTTAAACCAAATAATTTCTATTAATAACTTGAGATGTGTTCTAAAATCAAACCGAACAATTACTAGCAATAAGTAGAAATAATAACTCTTAACAAAACCGAAATAACTTTTAACAATGTTGAATAGTTAGTTTTTTTCTAAACTCGTAGAACATCCACGTACGTATTTAGTATTAACATTTTTAGTAATATCTAATATTGATTATATTCTCTACACTAAACTGGTTCTTCCTTCACAAGATCACACTTAGAGAAATAAAGGATTCTAGCTATTGCTCAATGACCTACTCCAATGTTTATTTAGTGATAACGTGTGTTCCAGGATGCAGTAATATGTCAGTGTTGCTAAGCAACCACCTAATGGATAAGGAAAAAACAAGGAACCTTTGTGTTAAAAGTTAAATTAAGAGCTAAGTGTTTTGGCACGAGCTGCATCGAAGAAGAAATAAACAACCACGAAGATATGAAAACCATCCACTGCTATATTAAGTCGTCGCTCACGTCATAAAAGGGCATTCTGAAGTAATCCTTATACATGTGACGTCATACAGTGACGTTTTTTTTTGGTGCGCACGAAGATCCTTGAAAAACCTCTTTTCAATGTAAAGCCCCAACATAAACCAGACTTGATTTTCTGAGAAGCGTTTACTTCTACTTCGAATAAATTGGTGAGTATTACTGTCGCTTTCAAGTACTGGTTTCCCGTTGTGTAACATATACAGTTAGTCTCTTTAACAGGCCATAGCGTGTCACAATAACAAACCAACTACACTCACGCGTTCTTTATTAAAAGATATTCAGCCAACGGAAAACACTGCACAAAAGCATACACAACCATAACAATTTTTCAATAATCAAAATTTATGTCCGCGTTTTACAAATAACTTCGATAAGTACAGAAGCTTTGGGTAGTCGTGTTCATTAAAATTAACAACATAAAGTTTGTACGATTACAAATAAATGTTCACGTGTAGAAGTCCGCCGTGTTCGTATCTCGCAAAACTGTTTCGTTTGTGAATTGCCAAATACTCTTAATGACTACATAAAGTTTTGCTGCCTGTTAAAAACAGTAGTAATTTCATTCAGTAAAACACTGTTTATTGTTCGCTTGATATGAAACACAAGGCTACACAACAGCTGATGTGTGTTGTGCCCATCACGAGTGCCAAAACACTGTTTTTACTGTTATAAGTCTAGTGTTTAACGATGCGCCACCGGGAAGATCAAATTTGTTGAAAGAACCAGCTGAACGTTTTAGTAATTTCCAAAATGTTGTTATGCTAAAAAACAACTGTTGCACGCTTAAGTAATTTCAACTGTTTTATTGAAACAACGAGCTAAGTTTTAGTAGTTTCCAGTATTTTATAATAAAACAAAAAGCAGTAACAACCAAACAAAACAATAAGAGTGGAACCTGACATATACACAAAACATACAGAACATGGTCGTTAGGAGAAATTATAAATAATAAAGTTGGTAAATTAAGGAATTAATATCGTCCTATAAATAAATACCAAGTTTCTCCAATTCATGTCTCTCTAAAGTACATCAGACTGAAGAACAAACGTTTTAATATTCTCCGCTGTTTCATTGGACAACCAGCTTCACACTGACGTTTTAATGAACAAATGAATTTTACTGTTTTATTAAAAAACCAAAGATACATTTCAGCATATTGTAGTTTTATAAGCAATCAATATATGTTGTACTTATTTTTGAAATTAGTCAACTCTTTGCTGATCCTACCACCGCTACACGTTTTAGTAATCAACTCTTTGCTAATCCTACCACCGGTACAAGTTTTAGTAATCTCGACTCTTTGCTAATCCTACCACCGGTACAAGTTTTAGTAATCTCGACTCTTTGCTAATCCTACCACCGTTACACGTTTTAGTAATGTCAACCCTTTGCTAATCCTACCACCGCTACACGTTTTAGTAATCTCAACTCTTTGCTAATCCTACCACCGTTACACGTTTTAGTAATGTCAACTCTTTGCTAATCCTACCACCGCTACACGTTTTAGTAATGTCAACTCTTTGCTAATCCTACCACCGTTACACGTTTTAGTAATGACAACCCTTTGCTAATCCTACCACCGTTACACGTTTTAGTAATGTCAACCCTTTGTTAATCCTACCACCGCTACGCTTTTGAGTTATCTCAACCCCTTGCTAATCCTACCACCGCTACGCTTTTGAGTTATCTCAACCCTTGTTAATCCTACCACCGCTACGCTTTTGAGTTATCTCAACCCCTTGCTAATCCTACCACCGCTACGCTTTTTAGTTATCTCAACCTTTGCTAATCCTACCACCGCTACGTTTTTTAGTTATCTCAACCCTTTGCTAATCCTACCACCGTTACACGTTTTAGTAATCTTAACTCTTTGCTAATCCTACCACCGTTACACGTTTTAGTAATGTCAACCCTTTGCTAATCCTACCACCGCTACACGTTTTAGTAATCTCAACTCTTTGCTAATCCTACCACCGTTACACGTTTTAGTAATTTCAACCCTTTGCTAATCCTACCACCGCTACACGTTTTAGTAATGTCAACTCTTTGCTAATCCTACCACCGTTACACGTTTTAGTAATGACAACCCTTTGCTAATCCTACCACCGCTACACATTTTAGTAACGTCAACCCTTTGCTAATCCTACCACCGCTACACGTTTTAGTAATCTCGACTCTTTGCTAATCCTACCACCGCTACACGTTTTAGTAATCTCGACTCTTTGCTAATCCTACCACGGTTACGTTTTTAGTAATGTCAACCCTTTGCTAATCCTACCACCGTTACACGTTTTAGTAATGTCAACCCTTTGCTAATCCTACCACCGGTACAAGTTTTAGTAATCTCGACTCTTTGCTAATCCTACCACCGGTACAAGTTTTAGTAATCTCGACTCTTTGCTAATCCTACCACCGTTACACGTTTTAGTAATGTCAACCCTTTGCTAATCCTACCACCGCTACACGTTTTAGTAATCTCAACTCTTTGCTAATCCTACCACCGTTACACGTTTTAGTAATGTCAACTCTTTGCTAATCCTACCACCGCTACGTTTTTAGTAATGTCAACTCTTTGCTGAATCCTACCACCGCGTTACGTTTTAGTAATGACAACCCTTTGCTAATCCTACCACCGTTACGCGTTTTAGTAATGTCAACCCTTTGTTGATCCTGCCACCGCTGCGCTTTTGGTTATCTCAACCCTTGCTGATCCTGCCACCGCTGCGCTTTTAGTTATCTCGGCCCTTGTTGATCCTGCCACCGCTGCGCTTTTGGTTATCTCAACCCCTTGCTAATCCTGCCGCCGCTGCGCTTTTAGTTATCTCGGCTCTTTGCTGATCCTACCACCGCTGCGTTTTGGTTATGTCAACCCTTTGCTAATCCTACCACCGCTACGCGTTTTAGTAATCTTAACTCTTTGCTAATCCTACCACCGTTACGCGTTTTAGTAATGTCAACCCTTTGCTAATCCTACCACCGCTACACGTTTTAGTAATCTCAACTCTTTGCTAATCCTACCACCGTTACGTTTTAGTAATGTCAACCCTTTGCTAATCCTACCACCGCTACACGTTTTGGTAATGTCGGCTCTTTGCTAATCCTACCACCGTTACACGTTTTAGTAATGACAACCCTTTGCTAATCCTACCACCGCTACACATTTTAGTAACGTCAACCCTTTGCTAATCCTACCACCGCTACACGTTTTAGTAATCTCGACTCTTTGCTAATCCTACCACCGCTACACGTTTTAGTAATCTCGACTCTTTGCTAATCCTACCACAGTTACACGTTTTAGTAATGTCAACCCTTTGCTAATCCTACCACCGTTACACGTTTTAGTAATGTCAACCCTTTGCTAATCCTACCACCGCTACACGTTTTAGTAATGTCAACCCTTTGCTAATCCTACCATCGCTACACGTTTTAGTTATCTCAACTCTTTGCTAATCCTACCACCGCTACGTTTTTTAGTTATCTCAACCCCTTGTTAATCCTACCACCGCTACACGTTTTAGTAATCTCGACTCTTTGCTAATCCTACCACCGTTTTTATTCAAAGTCCTACAGGTTAATGGGGAGAAAATTTCAGGCCTTCCCAAGACAAAGCTGTCTGATAAGAACAGCACGTGAACTTCAAACACAACTAAATAGTTAATGATTTATTGTACTTCATAAAAAAAATGCAATAACAGCTGTACAAAAAGGTTCTGACAAGAACAGTAGTACTTGAACTATCAAAAACACAAGCACAAAAGGTCGTTAAAATAAATTATAAATAACAACACATTACTAAACAAAGTACCAAGCAATTCTTCGTTATTTACAATATAGTTCAACCTTTCTCAACTTGAATTCAGTAAAAATCAGATAATCCCGCGTCTGTCTCACAAACGCTTTGCTTTGTATGGAGCAAAACTCTCGAAATCACATAATCTTTAATACTTTATTTCAGCTAATCACAATGACAAATCGGCTTCTACGCAATTTATATATAAACTTCCTTATAAAACGAGGTTTAAAAACCCAGTTTCATACATTTATATATATATATATATTGTTTTTCAGTATTGGTTTCCTTATCGTTTAGTCGAACTAGCGAGTTCTAGCATTGAATGAAAACGTTCTTTGATATGAGTAAGTCAGACAGACAGAACTAAAATGCTGTTGTTACACGTCACTGATTTTGAATTTCAAACGAACAAACTTATAGGAATGTGGAAAAAAAACAAACTTCGCCAGTATACACCATTTTTATCATAAATTTGAGGCTTACTGGTTGTACATGACTGACTGCTGAACATATATTATGACACGTCGCCGTGCCAAATATTCACAATCATCTATTACCTAGACCACTTTCATATGATTGTTCTCTCCCAAACTTAATATCTAAATATTTATGTTTATACACACAAAGACATGACCCAATTACAAAATGGTAACATTCCTTAAACAACACTATAAACTTTAGCTGCCTATAAATACGGATTTATTATGATACTAACAAATAAAAATGTTTTTAAACAATATTTCTTGCACAATGTTAGTGGCTAAACATAGTTTTTTTTTATTCCGAGTTTGAAAAATATTCTTATAAAAATTATGTCAATTTGGATGAAGAAAAAGGGTAGATTTTTCTTGACCTAAAGTACCCACTTCAGCGTGTTAAAGAAGTCACTAAGAACACATACAGAGGTGGAATACCTGATATGAAAATGATTTTGGTTGGTTGATTTAGTGTTTTATGGCACAAAGCAGCTAGGCTATATGCGCCAAACCTCCGGTAAAAAGGTAAAAGGAAATCAAGGTAAAACAAAACAAAGTTAAAAAATAAATAAATAGCATAAAACCAATGTTTGCATCTAGTCTACAGCATCAAGAGAAAAACTATAGTAATTCAAGTTGTTAAGGACTTTCTGTAGTGAAATTGTAATAATCATAACTCGCCAGGAAGACTAACAGGTAAGTACAAAAACAACCATAAGTCACCTGAAGTTGGCCTTTCCAGTCCTGGTTTCGAGTTACTTAATGTTACGGTCAGTTTCTAATTTCAAATTGAACTAAATGAGCTGTGATTTTTAAAAGGAAGCCACATTAAAAGGTGTAAAGTATATATTAACAAACGTAAGTGACATCAAAAAGATTAATGGCCTTTAAAAAACTAAAAACACTACCAAGGTGGACAGTGTCACCATCACCAATAACACTGCCTAACATTATGGACAAACCTTGGGACAGAACACGTTTAAAATGGTGCCGTCGTTGTGAATCATAATGATGACAAGAAAGTAAAATATGGCTTATTGTGATCTGTGTGTTACATAAAATACACACTGGTGCATCAGTTCCAGATAAAAGAAAACGATGAGTTAAAAAACTGTGACCAATGTATAGTATAGTTAGAACAACTTCCTCTTTCCGATCCTTCTGGATACAAGACGGCCAAAGTCCAATACAGGCTTTTTTTTTAGAAAAGCTTGTTTTCACAATTGCTCACTCCAAGTCGACTGCCAGCTGGCACGGAGCTAAGCCTTGAATACAGGACCATAGTCCATGTATGGAATAGGCACAGCGGCTATAATGTCTGAGCAGATAGACTTAGCTGTGGTGTCGGCGAGCTTATTCCTGCAAATACCAACGTGGCCCGGTATCCAGAAAAACTGGATAGAAGTAGATGTTAAAGAGAAATGGGCCAGTTGGTTTTGAATATCTGCAAGAACAGAACGTGAACCAACGTGAAGCAATTCCAGGGCCAGTAGAGAGCTAAGCGAGTCAGTATAAATTGTACAGTTGGAGTACTGCTTAGCTTCTATGTGATCCAGAGCAAGAGAAATGGCATACAGTTCAGCAGTGAACAAAGAAGCTGTAGAGAGGATTCTGTGCGCAACCACCAAACCACAACAGAGCCCACACAGTCACCTGATCATCCTTCCATTCCTATTTATACAGATGGTTCGAAAGATGTTCAGCAAATAGCAGACAGTATTTCCAATCACGAGTGTTTACTTTTCTTACATGACTTAAAGATAGGTCACAACTGGGGACTGTAGGAAGCCATGGTGGAATGGGCTGACCAGTGGATACAGCAATGCTATCCAAGGACAGACCCAATTCATCTAACTGCACCTCAATATGAAGGCCAAAAGGAGCAATGGCAGGTGGAATGCTTTTGTAAGAAACGAAGTTTCAAAGCACATAGTAAAGACAGTTGCAAACAGCAGAGGGGCAAAGAAGGTTCATGAAACTCTATGAATAAGCTCTGAACTGGAGAAGTGCAGAAAGCCTCAGTACAGAGCCAAAGACCTTGATGATGAATAAGATCTAGCATCTTTAAGGCCGATGGTTTGACAGAGCCATAGACTAGTGATCCACAGTCGAGATTTGATCAAATAAAAGCATGATATATCATTTAGTACAGAACGTCGATCCACTCCCCAAGTGGTGGTAGAGAGGGCACAGAGGATGTTTAGTGCTCTTGTACATTTGATTCACGGCTGCTTGATGTGTGGTATATAGGTTAGGTTATGGTCAAAGATAAGCCCCAAGAACTTAGTCTCAGAGACCACAGACAGCACAACTTCACCAACACAGAGTTCAGGATAAGGGTGAATACCCCGTTGGCAGCAAAAGTGAATGCAAACGGTTTTGGAGAAAGAGAAAGTAAAGCCGTTCGCCATGGTCCACTTCAGTACACGACCAAGGGCAGTTTGTAATTGCTGCTCAATATACCTCATGTTTGACAACTGATGAGATGTGAAAGTCATTGACATAGAGTCTGTTTGCAACAGTGAGAGGGAGTTGTTCAGTGATTGCAACAATTTTTATACTGAAAAGTGTGATACTCAGAACACAGCCCTGAGGGACTCCAAGTTCTTGTAGAAAAGAACGGGAAAGTGTCGAATCAACACAAACTCGAAATCTCTTGCCCATTAAAAAATTTTTAATAAAAATGGGCAAATGGCCACGTAACCCATATATATGGAGGTTTCGCAAAATGCCATACCTCCATGTTGTATCGTAAGCTTTCTCAATGTCAAAGAATATTGATACAAGATGTTTTCATTTGAGAAATGGTTCTCTGATTGACGTTTCAAGTCAAATCAGATGGTCCATGGTGGAGCACTGTCGTTGGAACCCACACTGGGTGGGCAAGAGGAGGTTGTTTGATTCGAGGAATCAAACAACACAAGCATTAACCATTCTCTCTGAGGTATTTCAGAGACAGCTCGTAAAAGCAATTGGACGTAGTTTGAAGGAATCTTGGGATCCTTCCCAGCCTTGGAGAAAGGCAGAACAATAACCTGGCACCAGGCATTAGGAAAAACAAACAAAAGGATAGCAAGAGAAGCAGGAGATAGATGGTGCAGCATCTCATAGTGTATATCATCAGAACCAACAGATGTACTGCCAGACTGATGAAGGGCCAGTTTGAGTTCCACCAGTGTAAAGGGACGATTATAGTCAAAGAGACAATCAGCTTGAAAGGAAAGAGGTGACTGCTCTGCCCGAGTCTTGATGGCTAAGAAGGTGGAAGAAGAGGTAGAACTGCTAGATACCCAGCATAAGCTTTCACTTAGAGTGTCAGCAATGCTCTGGGTATCAGTTACTTCCTGGCCATCAGAGTGCGAGATCGAGAGGGGGACAGTGATATTGCCCACTGACCTTTCGAATCTTGTCCTAAATGACTATGGAACTGGTGGTAGAGGATATGCTGGTTGTGAATTTAATCCAAGATTCCTTCTGGCTTTGATGTCTTACCCATCGAGCATGTACATGGGCCTGCTGGAAAGCAACGCTGTTCGAGAGTGTGGGATATAGTGGAAAACATGTCGAGGTTTTAGGAATACATTGAGCAGCTGCTTGTTCAATACAGTCAGTTACTGCTGCCACACAGTCGTCTACTGATGGCTTACAGACAATTGCAGGATCAAGTTCTGCAAGGCAGTGAAAGAGGGCCAGTTTGCCTGATCCAGCTTTCACCAGAGCATGCGGGTCGAGTAGCATCAACCACGGCCAGTCTCTCTCAAGATTATAGGAAAATGATCACTGCCTCGTAGATTATTGTCAACCCTCTATGAAAAATGGTGAAATAATGAAGAGAAGCAAATTGAGAGATCCATAGCAGTAAAGGACTGACTCGGTGCTTGGAAATAAGTTGAAAAACCAGTATTGAAAATAGAAAGGTTGTGATCAGAGAGCGACCCCTCCTATCAACACCAGCACTTCCTCAGAGAGGATGATGTCCATTAAAGTCCCCCAGGATGAAAAAGGGAGACGGCAACTGTTCAATGAGAGCATCAAGGCCTGATTGATTATAGGTCTCTCCAGATGACAGGTAGAGAGAACAAACAGTGATGGTATGACACAAGGAAACACGGATGGCTATGGCCTCCAAGTGTGTGTTTCGAGTGACAAAGACAGGGTGTGCACATGCTGATCAACCCACAGAGCCACCCCTCCATCACACACAGCCTGCCATTTCTTTATAGAGAAAATTGCCAAAAGGTGACCATATTGGCAGGTTTCAGAAATGATTTTGGAGTCTCACCACATTGTACAAGTCCATGCAACCACACTTGGTAATGCTTTATCTGACGACCCATAAATCTCAATAGTAGTCGTGCATCATAATATCTAATCTAAAAAAATTAAACATTAAGACCATCATGTCTAAAGCACACCACTCCTTTATGCAACATATGACCACAACTGTTTCTGAATGCTAATTTCCAAAATCCAATCAGGCACATGCACAGAATAAAACAAAAACTGTAGAATCTAAAATCTTGAGAAGAATGACATAAACACACTTGTTTCATTTTCAAAGTGCTTAAAGTACGAATAGTTTAATAAACATACTATCATAGCAACTTGTGTACAGTTGACTTCGGCTGTTTTTTCAGATGGAAATATATATCAATTATTCTTGATGACAAGAACCCCACTTGAAATAACAATGTATCTCAGAATGGCTACTAGGGGTATTAACACTGTTATAAACCATTGCTGGGCAAACTCTCTCTTTGTTAACCTGAAGATGACCTAAGAAGGTTGAAAAATTGTTCTCTGCTTTATTAGTAAAAGTATTAATACCCACACCAGCTGTTCTGAGATACATTTTAATTATGTTGTGCATTGTTCCCTGGAACATGTAAATAACTGTTGCCACTGGCCTTCATGTTTGCAGGTTCTCCCTCATTACAAGACACCACACTTTGCTTACCAAGACTTCTTGGAGTTCTCTTTCTCAATGCCATCGTCTTTTATTTTTATTTTTCTAATGTCATTAAGAACATGTAGCATCTACATCACTAATTTAAACAGATGTGAATTGTGTGAACGAATATTGTGTGTGTCACCAAGGGTTATCACACACATTACTCCAATGCTACAACTGATGTAATTATTTTTTTTTTATCTATTTTTGTTTTGAATTAAGCACAAAGCTATGCAATGGGCTATCCGTGCTCTGCCTACCACAGGTATCGAAACCCGGTTTTTAGCATTGTAAGTCCGCAGACATACCGCTGAGCCACTGGGGGCCTTTTTTTTTTTTTTAATCTAATCACAAGCATTAGTTGTTTGCTGATGTATTCCAAACTATCTGTTAAATAGACAGATATAAAATGTAGTTTACTGAGTGTATTTTATATTAAAATTATTTTGAATATATAAATAAGGAAGTCACATGACAACCACAGTCATTGCTTTGTTCATCTTAACGATGACTTAATCTGTTAGAATAATTCTGAAATTACACAATTTTTCCCTTTATATACTGGGTTACATACTTTATATACTGGGTTACATAAAACACAACTCCACATGGAAATAAATTACATTACTAATAATTATAGAATAAAGAAAATAAATAGGATAATCAATTATTGTGTGCTTTTAAAGGAGTTTAGCCTTTTCATTTCACAAAAACTTTAAGTCTGATTCATTCTTCAAATAGTTTCATATACTTGAACTTACAGAATTGGTTCTGCAATTTTAACTTTTTATACATGGTAAATAAAACAGTTTGAATTATAATGTCTGCAAATTTAACATTGGTGCTTATACATGATAAGGATGAGAGTAGAGGTCATGGAATCTGCAATTTCAAGTTTCAGGGTTATAGCTGGCAAAGATGAGAATACAGGTAGTTAAAACTAGGTGATTAACAGAATTTTTTAATTAATTGACAGACTCATTATATGGTTACATTCAACTGAGATATTATTTCCAGAAGATGGTTAAAATACTTATTCTGAGTTGACAAGAGAAAAATAAAGAAAAGCATAATGCTACAAAGTAGATTTCAATACCAAATGCCTTCTGAAGAGCTTTGTGACTTTAATAGGTGGGTTGGTTTGTTATGAATTTCAAGCAAAGCTACTCGAGGGCTATCCGTGCTAGCCATCCCTAATTTAGTAGTGTAAGAAGGCAGCTAGTCATCACCACCTACTGCCAACTCTTGGGCTACTTTTTTTATCAACGAATAGTAGGATTGACCATCACATTATAATGTCCCCATGGCTAAAAAAGCAAGATTGTTTGGTGTGATGGTGATTCGAACCTGTGACCCTCGAATTGTGAGCCGAGTGCCTTAATCACCTGGCCGTACTGGGCTGTATGACAGTTGGAATAACCAAAGATAATAATTAGCAGAAACCATAATTTCATTTAACCTTTCTGCAGTGGGCTCAGTATAATATACACAGGTTTGGCTACACACTTGCATGCAGTAAATATTTGCATTAGAACTTTTGATTCAGCATGTGTAACTTCACAAAATTTGGTAGACTTTTAAAGGTTAAAAGTATTTTGTATACAAAAACTGAATTGTTTACAGAAATATTTTGACTAAAAATTTGTTTTTGAAGATAGAGTACTTCGTTACTAGTCTGAGTGCAAAGTGATTTCATGTTATGATTAAAAAAGACTATTCTTCATCCCAAAAAAAATAAATATTTGTGTAATCTCTTAAACCTCCTAAATACATTTCAAATGTTTGTTTTCAGTAAGACTATATATATATATTTTTTTTCTATACTCTAACTGTGTTGGGTCTGTCACTTAACCAACCTTGTAACCATCATAAAGAAAGTAGGGAATAAATATGTTATGTTTTCTTCATGTTAGATTTACTACATGTTATAACATGAAAATATAAATGTTTAGTCTGAGCAACGCAAGTCTCATAATACTATATATCGACATATATATTTATTATTCTTTACTATACTGACATTCCAGTCATCCTTACCTTACATAACAAAACTTGCATTGACAAGGTGCACATGCATTCAGATCACCTATCCAGTAATACAAAACTGACCTTTAGTTCCTGTGTTGGCAGTCTTTGAGTGGACTAGTATTTTGTAATATACAGTCATATTTCAATTATTACACATTATATATATAAATATAGATTATTACTATTTAGAAATAAACTACTTGTTTTAAAAATATACAACAAGAAACCAAGAAATAAAGCAAGCAATTATCTTTCCTCACTATGTACTTGGTTATTGCTGGACACAGGTTGCTATGTCCTTTAAAATTTTGTACATGGAGGATATCATGCAAAATCATAAATAACTACACTGATACCACAGAATACCACTATAATTTATTGAGCCTAGTAACTAAGATTTATTTAAATTTTATATGTGAAGCTTTGAGCAGACTAAAGATAAATCTTATCCCTTGAAATCTTGAATGGCAAAAAAACATAAAAAGCATTTTCAAAGATTAAAATGGTGGAAAAAAACCACTCTGAGACATTCTAAGCTGTTGATTGGTTATTTACATGTAATATATTTACATAAATGTGTTTCAGAAACTGTTTCACAAAAAGGAAAGGGTTGAATGGGGACACCATGTTTGATTCAGTATATAATCCATATCCCAGCAAAATAAAAAGATACAAGGTTCTTATTTTATATTACAGCTTGTCAATATTAGTAATATGAGTTCATAATTTGTATGAAATTACAGAATTAGCATTTTGATGTCAGAAGCACCTCATTTTAAACAGTGTTGCATTCGAAATATGACATGACTCAGTCAAATGTATACTTACATGTGTTCTTTTACTACACTACAGTTTGATTCCAAACTTATTCACTAATTTATAAAACAGTAGTTCAATAAAATTTTGAATGCAAGTCAACATATACAATAAAATGGCCTTTGACCCCTGACCCACTGCAAAAGGGTTAATAGATTATTTTCATGGTTATTAATCAATTTAATTACAATTTTAATTACTGGATAGTTGGAATACAAAAATAGCAATAACTGAAACACCAACTAATTATTTTTGTTACACTGACCAACTAAACGATAATTGTAATTCACTGATTACTTTGTATGATGCTAATTGATACTCATAAGAAATTGTTTATTAATCAAGTTAATAACCCCAATCTAAAGGTCAGAGTGTCAGCCATTTCAGCCTTTGTGTGTTGAAAATACTATGACCCTACACTTGTCTTTTATTCTTAAATCATAATATCCTACTGATTGTGTGTTGATGGAGCTATAACAAATAAAAAATATATTTTTCTTCCCCCAAAAAAAACAACTAAATATCAGTAAAAAAAACCATGACAACAAAACATGTTAAAACAGCCAAAAAATATTAAAAATTTGTTTATTTTACTTTATTTGAATTAATTTATGTAGAAATTAGCAATGGCTTACCATTAACCCATCAGTAAGGTAAGATGGCAAACTTTCTTCGTCCATGTAGCCAATCAGTTTTGGCAAGATGGCAGGAGTATAGGCAGTGGTTTCACTGAAACAACAAATCTTGTAAAGGTTCTTTGTAACTTGTTTAAGTATTAACTACAATAGTGAAATAATAATCTATATATATATATATATATATATGATTATAAAAGTTTGATATGACTCATGATCCCCTTTATGACTTATAACATAACATAATAACCTTTTTATATAACACTATTCTATAAATAACCACCACACACCTGAACATTTGTTGTACATATTTAAAAGATTTAAACATGCCCAACTTTGGTTTTGTTGTTTAAATGCCAAAAGAAGGGAAAGGAAGGCACATTCTAGCTTATTAGTTCAACTGATGACATGAACTGTATTGCATTGTTACACGTGAAACTCAAAGTCTAGCTAAAAGTGAATTGGACCAAAAAGTTATACTGTTGGTAACAGTTCTGTGTGTGTGTGTGTGTGTGTGTGTGTCTATAAATATAAAAAAATAAAATCCAATACTAACTTGTATTACAAAATTATATTGTTGGTACATCTATATTTTTATGCATAAAATCAAATACATAATCAACAATGATCTGGACCACAAAGTTACCCAGTTGGTTTTCACATGATTTTATTGTCAAGAGTATATTCATAGACAAAGATCATCACAACAAAGACAACAAACTTATCTACATGGTATTCACCAGAATTTATTCTTTGTCAGTTGACATAAGACTCAAGTGTTTCAGTTGGTATTGACAGATTTTCCTTTGTTAAAATCACACATTCAAGAAACATAAATTAACATGACACAAACCAGAAAGTTGCCCTGTTGTTAACAGATTTGACTTTATCACAATCACACTTACAAAAAACAAACTAACAATGACCTTAAGTGAAAAACCTAAGAAGCTGATATTAACAGGTTTGTCTTTGTGACGATAAGATGTCAGTCAGTGAATAAACTCTTAATCTATAAATCAGAAGTTGTCCCTATACAGTTAATAATAAGTAACTAAAACAAACTAACTCACCTTGTGTTATTTAAGCTTGAGATTTTACTGAACAAAAACACTCTTTAATCATAAATATGAAATCTGTGCAGCCTATTGATAATACTGTTTCCAGTAGTTTAATGTGTGTGTGTGTGTGGAAAGCTGAGATACAGGGAAATGATAAAAAATGACAATTCTAATGGAAATTCTTGCATGTTTATGGATAAGTATATTAAATGGCATTTGTTTCTGTTAATGTATGCTATAGCATTATGATAAAATGTAAGGTGTTATATTTATGTGAACATTCAATGAGTTATTTCTAAGAATTATATTCTGTTTACCTAAGTAAAAAAAACATAATACACTGTGCAATTAGGTACAGTAACACATAAAACATAATACACTGTGCAATAAAGTACAGTGACACATTTAGTAATGATGAGAGAGAAGAGAATTTTATTCAAAGAAATAAGTGATTTGTTTTCAAGATATTCCACACAACCATTTCTTTAGATTAAGATGTAAACTTTATTATATTGTGGAGATATGAATGTTAAAACATAAAAGGTTCTAGTAAATAAGGAATTGACAAAGTTACGTTAATTGATTGATGGAAAGTTGTTAAACTGTGCATTTGAAGCAAGTGAAGGTTTTCTTATGGTTTGTTTATGTAGAAGAATCATAAACAGAGAATGTAAACAGAGAAATTACTGATTAAAATGTTACAAAGATACTGCACTGAAGTTCAAGTGGGAATTGTTTATAAATATATCTGGACAGGTGAGTGAGCACCTAGAAAACAAAACTGAACATCAACTTTCAAAATATAAGTAAAAATAATAATTCTAACTCTTGTTCTCAATATTTTGTCATTTCTTAACAATTATTTAGTGCAATTTGTTAGTATATTAAAATAAAAATTCAAGCTTGCATTTCTGCACAACTCCAAGGAGTTTCATCAGTAAATAATTTTTTCTGCCCATCCCAAAACACAGGCTTTTATTTGTTTGGAATTGGTCACCCCTTGAAAACACAACAAACCACAACTCGATTCTCTGATGACTTTCCTTCTCTGTCTGAAATGTTATTACTATCAGCCTTTGTTGTTACTCTTTTATAACTACAGAGCTTATATTATGAAAAACTGCTTGTAAAGTACTGCTTTGAAAATGGTCTCAGTAAAAGTTTAAATAACACCGGATAAAACAGATTCTAATGTAATTATACCAACACAAAGTCAATACAGTGGTTAGACAAGTGAATAAATTATTTAGCGTGAAAGTGCTAACATGAAGCTCTTACAGAGAAGAAAAACAATTTAATGTGGAGTTCAAAAGAAATAACCCACTGATTTGTGAATATTTTAGCTTCTTTTGACATTATTTTCATTTCTAAAAATGTTTTTGTGTTAAATTATATTTACCTAGAAAACATGAAATTTGTTTTCTGTGATATCAGGTAAGCTGATTACGTTTAGACAACAGCAAACTATTTTAATGACTCAAATCCTTATTTATAAAATGTTATTGTTAAGATTATAGTATTCAAACAATGTAGGTAAGGTAAATAACTTATTAATTATTAAACATATTGTGATATTGGCAAAGAATATAGGTAGCAAAAAATACCGTTATCTAGCATGTCTTAAAGCCAATGTATCACAAAAATACCTTAATGAATATCAAATACAGCTTTGTGTGCAACAGTAAAAAAATCTAAATCTTAAATAAAAAGAACTACTTTTAACCTTTTTTGAAACAGCATCTCTCTACAAACTTTTGGAAATTTCAGAATGTACAAAATGACAACGAAAGCTAAATGAAAGTATATTAACCTTTTAAAGCCCTAACAGATACTATTTAGGAAAACGTTTATTCAGTTTCATGAAATTTGGTTTAGTATTTCCATCATGTCATCAAAGAGAATCAACAGATAACAGTGATCCAAACCCCCACACTTCAGAAAGTGTTAAACTTTACATCAAAATGAAACATTTATTCCATTAGAAAAATTACATAATTACCCCACTTTACTGATGGATCATTTACCCATATACGTATGACATACTAGCTACAAAACTGGTAACCTACCGATAGCGTAGTCTTGAGTCCTCAGTGACATGTTTTATTTTTTCCTCCATCTTGGCTTTAGTCCAGGTGCTTTGGCATTTCAAACTAACCACATGTAATTTCTCAAAGACAACTTTTTTTTTTTAACAAAATTAATTGTGAGGAGGTTAATCAGATGTGACTTATCAGTTTTGTTTCAAAATGTTCAGCAGTTTCAGTACCGCAACACTACAGCTTATCAGCAAGAAGTACTTACAAAGAAATGGGATAACCACTGGGCATAATCAATGAACTTAAATTTTTCATTTGTGGTAAATATATGGTACATTCATGTATAAACATCTCTAGACTCACTCTGGAGAGACCAAACTGCTGTTGTTCTTCAATATATTATGTAATATATAGTTTTCCATTCATTCAATACATCATTATTTGCTGATAGGTCAAAGTAAAGTGAGCACAAAACTAAAAACTAAGTCTTACATAATTGTTACTTACGTTGGTGTCTCAGCCCAGGCTTTCTTTGGTCTGTACTCTGGCTCAAAGACCTGAATCTTGTGATTAAAACTTTCATATGGGCGGACGTGGCCAATGGTGGTCCCATTCATTTTAACACCTGTTTTGGACGGCTTTTTCTCTTTACCATCTAGCCCTTCTCTTGTTAGAGCTGGGATAGTTTGGCGAGCATATCTTTTACTAGGAGATCTGAAAGTAGAGCCAAAATTGATGAAAAATGTCATGTTAACTGTACATCAAAGCTCTACATAATTTTTAAAGAAAACATCTCATCGTATCTATAAAAGTTACCACAAAATTAACTTCTATATTCTTTCTGAAGAAATGTATTAAATAAACAAAACTCTTCCCACATCCATAAAACACAATTAGTCCTATCAAATAACTCAAGAAAACTTGAGAATGCAGTATTCCAACTTTCCTCAGAGTAATTATCCAGCTAAAAAGTTTGTTTACACATACCAACTGGGGTACCCATACTCTGGACAGAAGTTATGTAACTTCATGATTAATGAAAAGTTATTTTAGGACACAAAAAGTTGTACATAGAATTAATTTAAAAAAACCCAACAAAACACCTATAAAACAGCAAAACACAAAATGCATCTCCTCATGGACCCAACAAACCTTCATACCAAATGTGGTGGAGATCTATCAACAGTGGCAAAGTAGTGGTAAAAACACCTACAAAAACACTCATAAAACTGCAGAATGCAAAACTGAAAATTTGGGTGTATTTCCTCATAAACCTAATGAACCTTCATACCTATTTTGGTGAAGATCCATCCACACCTCACAAAGTACTTACATGGACAGACAACAGACAGTACTATTATACTTGTATAGATGGTGCCAGTGCATAAGATCTGTGCAAAACATTCATGATTTCATATCTGCACCCTATGACTGGTGAAAAATAAAGTTCTCCACGATGAAAAATGGAGACAAAATGGGAAAATCATGAACCCTATTGAAAATGTACATGTAAACATGGTAAAATTTTTGTGAAGTTGGGCATTGCACATCACATAAACTTTTTCCCCATATCATAAGCAAGAGTTCTGTTATAATATGATACTACTGTATCATTAAGTAACCAGCTTGGTGGTACACAGTGTTGCAAGATATCCTGCAAGAGCTATTCTCCTAAGAGCTTTTGTTACGTACACTGCTTTAACTCTTTACCATGGATGGTTGGTTGTTTAGCATTTATTGGCACAAAGCAACTGGGCTATCTGTGCCAAACAGCAGGTAAAAATGTAAAGTAAAATATGTAAAAAGGAATCATGGTAAAACAGAACATAATCCAATTTTTGGATTAAAATCTTAAACAGAGTTAAAAACACCAATGACACTGACCAATGTCAAGGGCAAACCCACTGTAAAAACGTTTAAAATAGTGCCATTACTCATAACCACCATAATCCACGTATGTAACAGGAACAGCAGTGATTGTACCAGAGCAAACTGACTTAGCTGCAATGTCAGTGAGCAATCCCATGAATCTTACAGAGACAGCTCGTCAAAGCAATTGGACGGTAGTTCAAAGGAATCTTGGGATCTTTCACATGTTAAGGAAAAGGGAGTACAATAGCATGGCACCAAACATGAGGGAAAACATTCTCCTGTCAGATCCAGTTAAAAACAACCAAAAGTATAGCTAGAGAGAGATGGCACAATATCTTGTAATGAATATCATCAGGTCCAACTGATGTACTGCCAGACCCATGAAGAGTAAGTTTAAGTTCAACCAATGTAAGGGAACAATTACAGTCATAAAGACAATCAGGCAATTTTTCTGCCCATGTTTTGATGGCTAAGAAGATAGGGGATGAAGCACAAGTGCTAGACACATGAGAAAAGCTTTTGTTGATAATATTGGCAATGCTCTGGGCATCAACAACTTCCTGCCCATCAGAGAACAAGATTGAAAGGGGGGCAGAAGTATACTGGTGACTAACCTTTCAAATTTTGTCCCATATGCCAGAGGTGTACTTCATCCAAGATTCCTTCTGGCTTTGACGTCTAACCTGCTGAGCATGTGCACAGGTCCACTGAAATGCCATGAGGTTTAAAAAAGTTGGATACCTACAAAAGGTATCCCAAGCCCATTTTTGAGCTTTTCTTGTTATGTGGCAGGCAGAATTCCACCAAAGATGAGGATACTGTGGGAAACATGTCTAAGTTTTAGGAATACATTGAGCAGCTGCCTGAACAATACAGCCAATCACTGCTGCCACATAGTCATCTATAAAGAGCTTACACATGATATCAGGATCAAGCCCTAAGAAAGCGATCAAAGAAGAGAAGTTAGTCTGGTCCAACTTCCATTGAAGCACATGGGTCAGATCACATCGACCATGGTTAATCTCTCTAAAAATGACAGGAAAATGATCATTGCCTTGTGGATTACTGTTGACACTCCAAGAAAAGTATGTGAAAGGTGAAGGGGAGAAAATAGAAAGAACTACAGAGGTAAAAGACTTACTACGTGCATGAAAATAGGTATAAAAACCACTACTAAAAAAAGATAGGTTGTGGTCCAAGATCATATGCTCTACAGCACAACCCCTCCTATCAATACTAGCACCACCTCAGAGGGGATTATGTCCATTAAAATCCCCACATAGTAAAAAGGGGAATGGTAACTACTCAACAAGGACATCAAGGTCTGACTGATTATAGATCTCTTCAGGAATCAGGTAGAAACAACAAATAGTGATGATACGACCTGAGGAAACACATATAGCTACAGCCTCCAAAGATAGAGTGGGCACATGTTGATCAACCAGCAATGTCACCCCACTATGCACTTGTCTATCACACGACCTGCCGTTTCAGTACAAGGAAAATTGCCGAGGGGTGACCGTATCAGTAAGTTTCAGAAACAATTGTTGTGAGGATGGTGAAAAATCAAATCCTTAATGTCATCTATATTTGATCGAAAACTTTCACAGTTTGATTGGATCATAGTGGTTAATTTTTATTTATGTGGAGGAGAATATGGCAGGGAGATCTTCTGTTTGCAACCACCTTCTTTTTTCCTTTATTGGAAGAAGATCTATCAACCCTCATAGATACTGCCCTGGGTTGAGTAGACAGGTCTCTGTCTGTTGACAAAGATTTCAATAACTGAGGGCATGAGCGAATGGTTGATTTACTTTTCAGGGTTTCAGAAGAGAATGAACCAAAGGAAATACTTCAACTTGAAGGAAGTGGAACTAGACAGTCATTGGAAGGAGTGGCAGGTACAAAGATGCCTCAACTTTTTAATTATGGAATGCACAAGATTCTTAAGATATTTTGCAAACGACTCTGTTGGAGGCATGGAAAGATTTGTCTGCACTCCCACTGTGGCAGATAAATAGAGTGCAGTAGCATATGTCTGATACAGAGTTGGTGTCAATAATTTCAGAACCTCTGGAAAGGTGATATTATTAACAGTCTTTAAGCATTGCACCTCTTCCTCTTCTACCCATTTAGGGCAAGAAATAGAGTAAGAGGGTGTGGGCCATTACAGTTAACATATTGTGATTCCAGGTTGCACTCATAAGCGTCATGGTCTTTAGCACTACAACGAGCACATGTTAAAGAACCACAAAATGAATTTTTTGAGAAACCAAACTGCTGACACTGGAAATATCTGAGAGGGTTAGGAATGTAAGGCCATACCTTGTAGTTCAAATAATCTGCTTTGACTGTGATTGGAAGACATGGTAATGTAAATGTTAATATCAGAAAACAAGTAAAGATTTGGCACACTGCAGTAACACCTTGGTTGGAGAAACTAGCAGAGATCTCTGACTCCAGAATGTTCTTTAAATCCCTCTCAACTATAACTTCTCTGAAAGAATTCAAAGTTGCATGGGGAGTAATTTCAATGGGTATATCCCCAATGGCATTTGATTTCAAGAAAAGTTTGGTATGTTGTGAAGATGTTTCCACCAAAATATCTCCAGAGAGCAACTTCTTTAGAGACTTTGTGGAGCTTAGCAAGTTCCTTTAATCCCTTTCGAATAAAAAAAAAAAGGAGACATCTGCTCCAAGGATTTCTTAGATAAGGAATGGATAATCAAAAATCGAGGTACAGAATCTGGCTGTAATATTGACTGTACAACAGAATAGTCCATGCATAGTTATTTTCCAATGACCTGTTTTCTTTTTTCATTATTTATTTATTTTGTCAGAAAGAGAGGTACCCATAATAAAGAAACTACATTTCAGTGCTCACTGATCCCACCCACCATGAAGCCCTACGAGGGGACACACTACAGTGCCAAACAAGGACACTGCAGTAATACCAGGATTTCATGAGCACTATACCCAAACATCAGCATCAAATACAATGTACACAACACCTGTTGAGAATATCCAACACTGGTATTTGGTTGACTCTAGCCCAAGTGGACTAGTCGACTGACCCTACACGGGCCACCTCCACTCCAAGGATATGTCTGTCTAAAGGAATTCAAGGTCAAAGTGGTGCATTAGGGTTGGACTCCTTAACCTCCAGAATCCTCTCCTCCCCTTCATAAGGCACCACACACGTGGGTGGATGTTTAGATCCCAGAGGAGGTAAACTGAAAGAACAGACATTTTCTGGGAAGTCCCATTCTTGAGAAGTCCAGCGACAGTCAGTAGTTTACCATGAATGTTAGTGGGTAGGAAAATGTCCATGTGACCATCCTTTACAAATGTTGATGACACTTTCCTGCTATTATGAGAATCAGGTCACATTTCCAAATTCCTTTCTTTCCTGAGTTCCCAACATTCCAATATCAAATTCACATGTGAACTTGTTATTCACGTCTCTGGACTTTGCACTCAGAACTTCCAGCTCTTCTAACTTTAGCTTACTAACAAATGGCTTCAGAGGCTAAAGTAAGTACATTCTGTCACAAAATAAATAGCAGCTGATACTAAATTTTTTGGGGCCAAGTACTACAACTGAGGGCAATAAAACGAGGCAGTACTGAATAGCTATTTATTTGGTAAAGTTGGTGATACACTGTTGCAACACCTGTGTTACAGTTATTATGTTATAAACCCTCTTTACATATCCTGCAATATCTTGTCACAAGTTAGAAAGCTGATGATATACAAGCTTTAATATATACTGCTATAACTTACAAGTATCAAACCAAAAGATCTGGTAACAAAATGGCACAAGTTGTCTGAATATAACAACCCATCTAAACCAATGTTTCCCAAAGTGGAATAATCAGCCCCCCTGGTGGCTGTGAAGCATTTTCTGAGGGGCAGCTGAAAAATGAGTCAAAAACCAAGATGCTGAATTAATTTTAATTCTAAATAAAGAAGAAGCCAATAAAAATTATATTGAATTAATTAAATGATACAGTACAACAAACGGAGATGCTACTGTTTCTATTAGAGCACTGTTTTTTCAATCAACAGAATAAAATTCTTGGAGCATCAGTTTTTTTTTTCATATTAAGGAAGCCTCAGACTAAAAGACTTTAGGTACTACTGGTTTGGACAGATGGTGATTATACACATTATAATTATTGACTTACTGTTTATCACTTCCTGCTATAGCTATTCTGAGAAAAAAAACTTGGACACATATATATACAGTCATAACACATTCTTATGAAAGTATCACACTAAAAAGATTATCAACATGAATTATTCAAATCTGAAGTGATGTGATTATCCAGTAAGAAAGTTTAAGGATACACATTATTCCAACATCTCCTGCCACAGCTATTCTCCTAAAAATATTGGACAGAAACACTGGTCTAACACATTAATATAAGTTTCAGTGTCTGTGTGTCACACAATTCCTCCTAGACCTCTTGCTGCATCAATTTCAAAATGGTATCAAACAAATCTCATTTTCAAGGTTTGTACAAAGATAAAATATCAAACTCAGGTATTTTGCAAAAACACTAGAAGTGTCTTACATATTATAAAAACACTAGAAGTGTCTTACATATTATAAAAACACTAGAAGTGTCTTACATATTATAAAAACACTAGAAGTGTCTTACATATTATAAAAACACTAGAAGTGTCTTACATATTATAAAAACACTAGAAGTGTCTTACATATTATAAAAACACTAGAAGTGTCTTACATATTATAAAAACACTAGAAGTGTCTTACATATTATAAAAACACTAGAAGTGTCTTACATATTATAAAAACACTAGAAGTGTCTTACATATTATAAAAACACTAGAAGTGTCTTACATATTATAAAAACACTAGAAGTGTCTTACATATTATAAAAACACTAGAAGTGTCTTACATATTATAAAAACACTAGAAGTGTCTTACATATTATAATTTATCTCAGATGAGTCACCGATTTATTATGTTATGTACATTACACATTACATTATTTCAACAAGATTGGAACACACAATTTTCTTTATGACAATTATATTTTGTTATACAAGTAAGAATACAATTTATAATTACAATTATTACAAACAATGGTTTATATATACACGAGCTTTACAAACAATACTGATTCTGGAACCAATTCTTTTATCGACGTTCATGGACAGCAAATTATTTCTTTGTTGATACCCTCTTGATAGCTTGAAACACACAAGTTTTTCACAGACAATATCTAATGCCCTTGTAGAAATGCTGCATTTGAAGTTAAATTCTTTTTAATGTTCCAAATCTATAAACATTCCTGGTCAAATTCTTAGTTTTCTGATTATTAATCGTTAATCACAATTGCAGCTTCCAAGGCTTACGGTATACTGACTGTAGCTGACTACCAATATTCTCTTGGTGAATTGATTTATAAACTTTTTGGCAAGGTTCTAGAAAGTTGAATTAGCAACAGTACTGGTATTTTACATAAATTGTACATTGTTGATTCTTACACTGGAGAATCTTTTACACATTTAGAGAACAGGTAGGACTTACACATTTATCAATATGTTACATACATTAAACTGAAACAAATGCAGATCTTATATCAAATGTATAACAGTAAATCCATTACAGAAGGTTAATAATATGCATTATTAAAATTTGTACTAATGTAAATATCCAGAAAGAAAGCATAAGGATACTCAATTTACCAACACTTCGAGTCACAGCTATTCTAGAAATCTTGAATTCAAACACTGTGAAAACCAATTCTTGGATAACTATCAAATTAGAAAGGTTAGTTATCTTAATTATTGAAATCTGTACTAATGTCATTATCCAGTAAGAGATCTTAAGGATAAACATTGTTATAACAACTTATGCTCTTGCTATTCTTTTATACACCTTGGTCATGTGTTGTCATAAGTATTCTTATGTAACTATACAACTAGAAGGTGTGATAATATAAACATCCCCAACTGGAACCAATAGTATAACTACTATTCTTCTAAAACTTTGATTACATATATACTCACACAACACACAACTATGTAACTAGAAGTTTTGATAACATTCATTGTACCAGTTTGTCTTTGTGTAACTATAGAGGTGGAAAACCTGATAATACACATCACTGCAGCACTTCGTATTCTGTTAGAATCCTTGGTTGCACACACAACCTTATCTTAATTAGAAAGTTTGATAGCATACACTGACAACTTATTCAAATTAAACTGTCAAGTTAGGAATTTGGTGGAATACATTATTTGAACACCTCTAGCTATAGCTGTGCTCCAAGAAACCTTGTTGACATATAATGTCATAACTTGCACTCAAGTAACTATCAAAGTAGGTTTGGTAATATGCATTGTTTCAACTCTTACTAATGTAACTATCCACTTAATACATTGTGAACAGGTCAAGAATATACATGTGTTTCATAGGATTCAAATGCATTTTATTTTGTTTTGGGTGGTTTGTTTTTTTTTGTCTGATCTTTGCTCACAATACTTTTTATAAATGGTTTCTTGCAGCAACATAACGTGTTAAGTGAAGATGAGATAATACTGAACTATTTGATGAAAATTTGTGAGATCTTCCAAGTGAAGGTGAAGAGGATTCTGAAGTGTTTGTGAATCATGACTCCAGCCACAGTGATGCTGTTAGATCTTCAAAGATACATAAAGTTGTGTTCTCAAATGATTCTGCATCAGAAAGTGATGACGATTCTACAAATGTTCCAGTTAGTGGTTTGTTTTCCCACTTTAATCATAACTGTTCAGAAATAGATATTCTACCAAACTTGAAAATGTCTGAAGAAAATCCAGGTTTCATTAAACAAGTCAATCCAAACTAAAAAGTCTGATATTTGGAGATGGTTTGTTTGAGATGTTTTGCTAGGAAATGTGCATATACCATAACCAAACTACAGAAAAATGTAAAATATCATTTGAAGGACATCATGGTCTGAAGTTACACCTGAAGACATGAGGAAATTTCTGGGCCTTGATATAGTAATAGGACATACTAAGAAATATAACTGGAAAGATGACTGATCAGCATATCCTCTTTTTGATTAACCCAGTATTTTAGCAGACAAAACAGACCAGGACAAATTTGAACATTTTGGCATTTCAATGATAATCACAAAATGGATAAATCTTCAAAAAGGCTTTTCAAAATTCAAGCAGTACTGAATTACTCTCTCAATAAATCCAGGACACTATACAAACCAAAGCAACAGTTGCCACTGGATGAATGTATAATTCTTCAGACAGGACATCTAAGATTCCAAACCTACAACATTGTAAAAACTGTAAAACAAGGCCTGCTAGTGAAAACAGTGTGTGAAAGTAACACAGATCGTATTTGCAACAAAAAGACTTATAGTGAAGAGAGGAACAACTGGAGGAAGCTATTCTTTCAGTTCTTACACCCAATCTTGGATTGTGGCACTATGTATACCAGGACAAGTATTACAACAGTATATCCACTACACATTTCTAGGACATAAAACAAGAGTCTGTATAAAATCAGAGTGAATAGACGATTGCCACCAAGCCTGAAGTTTGAACAATGGACAAAAATGAAACAAATTTCCATGGAAAAAGTGATGTTCTCATATGGAAAGACAAGAGAGAATGGTTTTTACCATCATTGATTTATCTTTTTCTACCACAGGAAAGAAAAACAGAATAACTGGAAAAGAAATAAAAAAAAACCATGTGTGTTCTCCAATACAACACCCATATTGTTCAAATTACTACCTCCCATAACACATCATTCTCAGAAAAAACAAGGACAAAAAGGTCGTACTTCATCTAATAAATTGTGGCCTTTTCAATTCATAATCTACAAAGCCCTGAATCAACATAAAAAAAAATTATATAAAACAGTTTCTCCTTTCTGCAGCAATAGAATGGATAATTGACAAAGATGAAAAAGGCTCACTGGAACTAGACAGGAACGAATCTGGTGCATCATTTGAAGGTACAAGGAGAACCCTGCACAAGCATCCCACAGGAAGACTGTCTGGTGACATGAACCAGCATATTCCTGTTTTAATTTCATCTCCAGGAAAAAGAGATTTCCAACCATGGTCTCCAGAGTTTGTACTGCTCATGAGAAAAGAACTGAAATGTGATACTTATGAAAGTTTTACAATGTTTTACGAGTTACCACTCTTCAACATTTTTCTAGGAGTCTTTATGTAACATGCTCCACATAATATAGTTCCAAATAAATAACAAAAAATATAGTTATGAACAAAATAAATTGTACTCAACTCCTTTTAAATAATAAATGTAATAAATAACACACACAGACACTGCACAAAACACAAGTAAACTTAAGACCTATCTGCAATGTGTTAAAAATCTTGGTGATGCACATTGTTCCAACATCTGTTACAGCAATTATGCAATACACCCTGCCACGTCTTGTAACTATCCAAATAGAAGGTTTGACAGCATACATTAATTCAGTTTGTCTTTAACTATTTGCTTAGAGTTAGTGACACAAGTTGTTCCATTACTTACTGCTATAGCTGTTCTAACAGAAACCTTGGACACATATACAGTCATAATGCATTGTTAAGATATTATCCAACTAAAAGGTTTGACAAGATGAACAAGCTCAACTTGTGATAGTGCAGCTAGAAATGCTAATAATTCAATTTCACTATAGTTATCCTACTAAAAAACCCTGGTTACATATACTGTTATTTCTCATTCTCAAGTAATTAAACAATTGTAAGTTTTAATAATGAGTTTTCAATCAATTTGTCAAAGTGTAACTATCCAGCTCGAAAGCATGGTGGAACATATTGTTCGAATACCTATTCTTATCAGTATTATTGTAGAAACTTTCATGTCACATATGGTTGTAACTCGAGACCTTTCAAGCAGATGCATTGTTCTAGCTTACCCTAATGTAACTGCCTACCTTCACGGTTTGTTAATTATTATTTCTATATTTTATGAACTTTTTCCTTTGTCATTTAGTTAAACTATACCTTGAGTATATTTATACATGATACCAGTTCACGCCCTATTAGAATTTCTGAAATGCTATTGTAAGAGTGAGATGAAATGACTGCCACTGTGTGGTATTGAGATCTTAAAACAGTAAATATGGTAGTTAGTATTTTTATTCTGGTTTGTATGTACAAATGGAAATAGAAGACAGAGCTGGGTTTTTATTTCTGGCCACCATGCACAAATATAAATATAAATTCATTTTGTTAAAAAAATGCAAATACAAAGGAACACATTGTTCAGAACATTAAAATTTGATATGTGAGCCCTCTGCTTTATATAGAGCTTAACATTGTGTTCTCATTCTCCTAAACAGTTTACTAACAAAGAATTGTGTAATGTTGTCCTCTAATATCCTGAAACACTTTCCAGTAGTCTTCCAATCAGTGTGATTGCCATTTAACTTTCTCAGTATCCACATAATCCAAGAAATGTCTCTTTATGATGTTTATACTAAGACTTTGTGAAGGCCACAACATATTATGAATGTTTGATCAGCATCTTTATCTTCAAAATAAATTTTCACTATGTTGATTCAATGTTTGGAGTTACTGCCGTGCCAAAAGATAAAACCCTTCCCAGAGAGATAAGAACATGAAGGATCAGAAGCTGTGTGTACCTGACAGCAGTTCGAGTACCTTTGATTTTATGCAAGTCTTAGACACACTTAGCTGAGATACAGTCATACAGTTGTATTTGTCCACCTCCATGCTTTACTATAACTGTTGTACGTTCACTGTTATATCAGTCTCCAGTCAGCCTTAACACAAACTGTTGTTGATCACTGCCTGCCATTTCAAACTCATCTGTAAAAACCATTTCTTTCCAGATATGGTCATTCCACTGTTTCATCTCTGTTGTTATTTCAGTCTCTTTCTATTTTTATTTCGTTTGTTGTTGCTGATGTTTTTTTTCTTCTTCTCAGCAAAAGTTTCCTAACAACAACACATCCACCAAGACCATTCTGAGATAAAATGTATCCTGGAAAAACATCTACACCTGATAAAATAACAATATTCTGTATACCAATTAGTGAAAAACCACAGTAAAGGTAAACTGTCAGAATCCTGATATTAGAGAAATTAGTTTCAACACACTTGTATATATTCTTCAGCCTCACATTTTCTTCTGGAAGGAAAAAGAAAGGTAGACAAAGTCTTACATGATCTCTGATCTTAAGGACACAGGAAGTCAGAACACTGTTACATTTAAAGCAACCTTGGGAGGTGTTGAACTTAGGCAGGCTTTTGATTAAACAACTATTTTCTGTGCGACCAAACAACAGAAATGATTTTGAAAGTGTTTTCAACAACCTCAATCAACTTCCCCCAACTATCAAGTTTAAAGTTGAAGGGGAAAAGAAAGACCAATTTCCTTTCTTAGATATTTTGATAAGCAGAAAAAAACAAACAAAAACTAATCTTCTCAGAGGAAGAGGATAAGAAAACAAGAGATGAAACCAGTCTTAATGAAAACAGTGAAAGTCAGTGCTGAGGGGTGGGGTAACAGGAGATCAAAGGAGAGAAAGTTTGACATTTAGCAGCGTGGTGCCTTGAAATCACTGATGTAGCATTTTGACTCTGGAGAATGTTACAAGCTATCAGAATAGCCACAGAAAAAATGTAGAAATAAACCATGAGTAAGAATCTGAAGAATCCACCTGTCAGCTGATAAATATGTTTGTAAGTGCAAAGGACGTGTGCCCCACAGGTTTCAAATTAACCAGCTGGTCATTGGAAATTAGGTTTACAAGTTTCATATCCTGGAGACCAGGACAGAAATGCAAGTAGAAGAAGGTGGATAGCAATAAATACAGGTGGTAGGTGGGATCTAGACAATCAGGAAAGCAAATAAGTTAGGTAGGACTGGAAGTAGAATATTTCATCTCATTATTCCTTACCAAAATCTACAGACAGATAAATGGGCAAGGAAAGGATAATGGAGAAAAGTGGATGAGACAGAAATTTTTGGAGAGGAAGATATCCCTTCCCAATACAGGTTCCAACAACAATAGAACTGGGTAACAAGGGAAAGAGAAGAGGTAGGTAGGTCATCTGTACATCTGTTTATGTTTCTTCATTATACTGCACTGCACATTAATGATTCTAGTTAGTATACAACAGAGAAAATGTACAATGTAAAATAAATATTTACCTTAAAAAGCTTTTGATACTCATTTAGGATGTTTTAGAGATTATGCAAATGGAATGTGAAAACTATGCATCTTTATAATCCACATAAAATCACCTTGGAGGTGAACTATTCAGAGTCCAAGTGTAGATAACTACTTTAAAAAAAACAATTAGTATTAGAAAACTGTTGGTTTGTTCTGTTTTTCTAACTACATACTTTTAGGAAAGTTATTGTCAAATTTCAAACAATTTCATTCTCTAGTTTTATTTTGGGAATGAAATATAAGAATAGTGATGTTAGATCATATGCATTTTATGGCACAGTAGACATAGGGTTAAAGAAATTCCAATAGCCACTGTTGTAGTATTTTCTGTGTCAGGATATTCTTCACTCATACCAGAAGTAGTACAATTCACACAAAGGACAAGTTAACTCAAGTTTAGAAAAATTGTAAATATCTGTAAAATTGAACACATCTGTGCACAGTGATTATTGCACACTGCAAATGCATACAGGGAGTTACTATGTATGGCTTTTGTCACATGATGATGTCCACATGCAATGAAGGAAATTCATGTGAAATTATATGAAATTAAGTGGGAGTTTTCACAAGGCGAGTGATACGCAAATCTCTCTGGCATAATGTACAAACACACAGAGAAGATAGCAAAACTGTGTGCAAAAGTAACATATCATCTCAGGACTGAAATTTTGTATTTTTTTTACTACATAGAAATAAAATGAATTAATATGGTATCAGTTCATAAGCCTACTAAAAACCTCGAACTGCATCATCAAAACCCAGATGCTGGATTTTGTTGGATGTTGGTGCAGGGCAATAATCTCATGATGGCTCAACTTGAGCTAGTGCAATACATGTAGGAAGGTGAGTTATTCAAGATTATAGGAATGTCCAGATATTGAAACTGCAGTGCACTAGATAAAAACTCCTTTTGATGCAGAGACAGAAGTGAAACATCTTACTTTGCTAGAAATGAGCATGGGAATTATGAAGCTACTGTGATTAATGACCACATGAAGCTACTGTGATTAATAACCACATGAAGCTACTGTGATTAATAACCACATGAAGCTACTGTGATTGATAACCATATGAAGGTACTGTGATTAATAACCATATGAAGCTACTGTGATTAATAACCATATGAAGCTACTGTGATTAATCACCATATGAAGCTACTAGGATTAATAATCACATGAAGTTACTGTGATTAATAATCACATGAAGTTACTGTGATTAATAATCAAATTCAGTTTAAAAATTATTTTATTTTGCTACAACCAAACTTTTTCCAAAAGATAATGGACAAGAAACTCGCTTTAATGGAAAATAAAGACAAAAAGCACATAAATGTATTTTTCCTATCTATTTCTTACTCACTAATAAACGTTTCCCTGTACTCACCTAATGAAAGTTCTCTCTGTCCGGGCCCTCCTCTTCCCCTCTTCTAAGGTTTGGTATTCTGTTCTTCCACTATAAAGTACAGTCATTCATTATGTACTGGTTTAAAAATTAAAGGCCTAAAGCCATAAGTTACTAAATTTAACAGATAACAATCTATCAACACAAAAGGGAACCTATACCTAGTAGAGAAAAGGCTAAACTGATTTTAAACATTTGCTTTGTCAAATATTTCATATGGATTGTATCCTATCACTGATAAACATTTTAAACAACAGACTTCATATAAATATGATATTAAATTCTACATAAACAGCTACTGCATTTATTCATCAACAGTGAAACATTCCATTTATAACCAATTACATGCGTCAAAGGAGCTTAGTTTTTAGAATACATGAAGCACAAAAAACAACTGCAAATAACCTTTACTATTATGCTTTTAATCTTCAGTTGGCTCAAGATAATTTGGATGTTACCCATATTTAAAAAAATGTTTGCAGAAGTTAATTTGGGAAGCTATTTTTCTCTGTATTTTCAATTATTTCACAAAATTAATTTGCTTGCTAGACTGCACTGAAAATGCCATTTGTGTCTATCTACTAGATTTGTCATGAGTTAGGTATCACAAATTTCAGATTAAGCATTTGAATTCTTTACTGTAGTTTCAACGAAATAACACATAACACTTATAAATCCAGATATGGTTTTATTTACTGAGTATACTATATGCAGAAGTATTTAAGTCAACATAAAAACAAAACTGTTGTATCATTAATATATAAGTATAGACTATCAAAAAGATAAACAACCAGAGTTGTATTACATCATTCCTGAAAAAAAAAAAAGCTTCATACAGAAGGGGTGAATCATAAAATATGACAACTGCATGTTGCAAATTTTACTGATCTATAAAGCTGATAAAAATGATGCTTTTCTTAACTGTACATGATCACTGATCCTTCATGTGCATCAAAACTGATCAAGAACAAGAAAATAAGAGAGCAGAAAAAAATTTTTAATATAAAATGTTATACCAGTCAGTTATTAATAAACTTACAAATGTTTTATTCTTTTAGGTATTAAACATGTTCTGAGAGAATGGTTTCATGCTATATAAATATACTGTAGTAAGTGCAACTACCACAAAAGATTTGTTGCTATATTAATGGCACATAACCTTTAGATTACTTAACATTTGTGGTTTTACTGTTTATATATGATACGATTCGTAAAACGTATTCTTTATTTACATAAGATACTGCAAGTTTACGCAAGAAATTCATTTTGCCTCACATGCCGATTATCTTTAAATGTTTTGTATTGACACTGCAATTTTCATTAAGAACCCTACTTTGCAAAGAAAACCTACTTCATTAGTTAAGATAATAAAATATATTTATTTGTTCTAGCAGACCTATAGATATGAAGTAGATTTATACAATATATTTTTAAAATTTGTATTCTGATTATTATTGGATCAATGCACTGTGTGTAAACATACCCATTATAAGTAATGAAATATATTTTTATAAACTAACACAATAAAAATTTCTTATCATTTGAAAGAACAAAATTTAAAAGTCTCAAAACAACTTCTCACCTGTACCTAAACCTGGAGCCCAGGGTGAAAAAAAAGCGACGAGGTGGGGCACGAGGAGTGTGCAAGCGAAAAAAGGTGTGATATTCCACACAAGACTTCCACAAGTTCTTACATGAGCGATAACTCAGCAGATTAAATCCTATTAAACTATCATAGTTTTCCATCTACAAAATATCAACATAGTGCAAAACTCACTACTCGGTTTAATAATTCACTATTATACTAAAATCTCTTTGTTAACATTCGTCTCTTCACTTTCCATAATAATAACTATTTCATATTGATTTAGACATTTACTCTTACAGTAAAAACACATGACTAACACTTTTAACTTCACTATCCACTGTCATACGTAGCAATTCTCACTTAGTGTTAGTTCAATCTTTTGATATTGTAGTAACAAACTCTCAGTTAACACTTTCTCAAAGTCAGACACAATACGCACCTGGTGTCAGTTCAAGTTAAATCATTCATTACTTTAATTAAAACTCTCAGTTGACACTTTCTCAAAGTCAGACACAACAATACGCACCTGGTGTTAGTTCAAGTTAAATCATTCATTACTTTAATTAAAACTCTCAGTTGACACTTTCTCAAAGTCAGACACAACAATACGCACCTGGTGTTAGTTCAAGTTAAATCATTCATTACTTTAATTAAAACTCTCAGTTGACACTTTCTCAAAGTCAGACACAACAATACGCACCTGGTGTTAGTTCAAGTTAAATCATTCATTACTTTAATTAAAACTCTCAGTTGACACTTTCTCAAAGTCAGACACAACAATACGCACCTGGTGTTAGTTCAAGTTAAATCATTCATTACTTTAATTAAAACTCTCAGTTGACAATTTTCAGTCATACATAACAATTCCCAATAGATACTGAGTCCATCATTTATTGTTCTATTTGAAAGTTTTTAGCTTTACTTGATGCAAATTGAATCATTTATTTTTACAGTGAAAAACTCTCACCTAACACTTTAATCATAATCATTTATATCAATTACTAATTGGTATTATTTCAACAATTCATTGTTGAAATGAAATACTCTTAGCTTACATTTTACATTTCACTTAAGTATTTCAAAATTCTAACCACCTACAATTCTTAGTAAGAATTATACCTTTTAAGCTTATGTATTTCTCATTTATTTAAGATACATATTAACTGCTTTTCTTTCACCTAAATGTAAGCATTTTTAAACTTCCTTAGCACTTGTGTAATGTTCAGTGTTAAAAAACTAAACTTTTTTTAAAAACAATTTTATACAAAATTCTAAAAATATAAAAATGTCCTGTCTCATAATTACAATAAAATACAAGTAATTTATTATACAGGATTAAAATCTGTAAAAATTAGAAAACAGTCTCATTTACTGTACATGTTTTGATGATCATCAGGAGTGTAATGTTTTGCAAAAAATAACCCTTGTTTATGCAAGTACGAGTTGACCAATTTACATATTAAAAATTGGTTTGTTCTCAATTTTGCACAAAGCTACTTGAGGGCTATCTGTGCTAGCTGTCCCTAATTTAGCAGTGTAAGGCTAGAGAGAAGGCAGCTTGTCATCACCATCTACTGCCAACTCTTGGGCTACTCTTTTACTAACAAATAGTGAGATTGACAGTCACATTATAACATCCCCATGGCTGAAAGAGTGAGCATGTTTGGTGTGACAGGGATTTGTACTCACGACCCTCAGGTTATGAGTCGAGTGCCTTAACCACCTCGCCATGCCAGACCACATAAAGAATTTGATGCCATCTACCTAACCGAAATGTTGTTAGTAGGTGGCGTTAAATTCTTTAATATACAAAAATAACCCTTATTTATATAATTACCATAAATATAACTGCAAAAATTTCATATAAATAAGGGTTATTTTTGCAAACATTACACTCCCGAGGTTGATACACTCATACAAATTGAAACACATATGAGATTGTTTTTCAGTCTCATCAGGTTTTTACTGATTTATACCCTGTACACTAATTTATTTTAATGTAATTTTAAGATTGTAAATTGTCTTATTTTTAAAATTGTGTATAAAATAATCCTTGTTATTTAAAAAGTCGAGTTTACATATATAAACCACTGAAACCTTAAAAGCATATTGTTTATTTCTACTATTATGTAAAAATATTGCTTTTAACTACATGTACATAATGGTACCTCTCTTTACTTCCATAAACACCAAAGCCTACACCTTGGTACCTCTCTTTACTTCCACGAACACCAAAGCCTACACCTTGGTACCTCTCTTTACTTCCATGAACACCAAAGCCTACACCTTGGTACCTCTCTTTACTTCCATGAACACCAAAGCCTACATCTTGGTACCTCTCTTTTCTTCCATGAACATCAAAACCTACATCTTGGTATCTCTCTTTACTTCCATGAACACCAAAGCCTACACCTTGGTATCTCTCTTTACTTCCATGAACACCAAAGCCTACACCTACTGCTCCTCTTCTTAACTATATGATTTTCTATTTTATAACACAAATGTTTACACTTACCCCTTCTTTTCTTAACTGTATAAAAAACTGCTTCCTTTTGAAAGATATTTTTACGATTTTGGCCCTAATAACATGAAAAAATGTAAAAAATGCAATTCTTAAATCAACAGATGTCATGATTTGTAAAAAAACCAAAAAACACATCACCAAAACAAGTTATCCAAGTATACTATTTTATAGTAAACACTTAAAAATGATATCAACCCTGTAAAATATACAGAAGTTTACAGATTTTAAAATTTCATTTACTATAAAATAAATTAATAACAATAATCACACAAGTTCAATAAGCATGTTTTTATAACATACTATTGAAAGCAACATTAACTCCAGAAATATTTGCAAAGATTCACTTGATTTAGATGAATTTAAAGATAGAACGTGGAAAGCTTTGTTTCTTCAGTTAGAAATTATTCTCAAGATGTCACTTGCTTCTGTAGAAAAATGTTTAAAACACTGGCATTTTTAGGCTCTTGGTATCAAACTGTGGAAATTATTCTTAAATAAGTAATTTTTCCAATGAATACTAATGAAATAATTTGCAAAACTCATTTTTTTTTAAATACTCAAATAACTTCTCACTGAATAAGTTAGTTATTTTCCAATTTTATCACAAAGAACCAATTTAAAACTACAATTGCTTTTTAATATCAAAGCAATGTGATCTAAATTGTATGTGTGTGTATTTTGGAGGATTTCATTCTGCCACACAATTTTTTAACATTTTATCATAACAAACTTTTTCATAAAAACAAAACAAACTTATTTGTAGAAGAGATGTAGAATATGTGACATAACCAAAAGCTTCTATCACTTTAACTGGTCTTAAAGTAACAATGACTGTCACTGTATTTTTTAAACACTTGATTCATTAAGATTAAAATACCAGAGTGGTAGGTTCCTGTGTGAAACATTTAGCTATTGGTAAGGTTTAACTGATAACTTCAGAAACAGATATTATATTAAAGTTCTGAAATTGAAAAGCAGAAAACATGTGGATTGTTTTTAATTTAGGTTAGTATTTGATAACAATCAGAGTTTGCTTTTCCACAACAATGGTGACTACCCAAGTTGCATACTATATGTATAATGTTTAATGCTCAACATAAATTCAAAAATGAGAAAGCTGGGTCTGACAATCACTTAAACTGATACACATCAACAGCAACAACAAAATATTTGTAGCAAATTTAAAATATTGATTAAATGGAAACAGATATTGTAGCTGTATTTCTCAAAGTTTACAATAAATTTCTATGCACACAGTATTTGTAACTTACAAGTGTGTGTTTGTACTTGTGTTAGGCATTAGCATTCAGAAAACAGTAGAGTTCCAAATATTCTTTTGCATGTTATAATTCAAGAATGGTAAAATTCAATGAATTTCAATGAAAAGTAACTTCAGTCTACACACTGCAGATCAACAAAAGCACCACAATACATTGGTTTGCAATTAAGTTTCACCCTGCTCTTTTTACTTAAAATCACCATCATAAACTGTTATGTTACTTTCATATAATATATACTAATATGAACTTTTAAGCATCCAATATTTCATTAAACAGAATATTTTCTTTTCTGTTAAGGACATGCAAGTGAAATATTTAAATGCTAGCAGTAAAATAACTTCCACATATTAATATGTTCAACATGTTACAAAAAGAGCACAGTTCAATCACTTACCATGAGAAAGTATTGATTTTAATATTGTTCTGAAAGACTACTAGTCCAACTGAAGTAACACCCAACTGAATTTCTGCATTGGTTGAATCCTGTAAGAGAGTCAATGTATTATGGCAGATTAAACTTTAACTAAATAAAAACAGGTCTTACAAAAATTACATTTGTATCTTTTGGATAACACAGTGTTTACACCATTATCGTGTAGTGCCAAATTAATTTGGTTGTCAAGATCACAGTGAACAGAATCCTGTCACCAAATCTACATTCATGATTAAACTTAATGTCTGAAAGTGATGTAATTCTTATCAACAATGAATGATTCTGCCTTAAGGACTGAACTGTTGTTGGCAGTCATTTCAGCCCAGCCAGTAGTGATTAAATTGTTACAACAGTGCTGTTACCTTTAGTGACTGAGTTAATGTTGACAGTAATTAAACTGCTAATGATTTTACCCTATGAATAAATAATCATCGACAGTGATGTTGTGCTAGTGACTAATTCTGTCAACACTGATTTAATCTAAAAATTAAACTGCTTCTGCCAGCAGTATTATTCAAGTGTTGTATACAGTGATTTTATCACATTGTGTACTGTTGTATACAGTGATTTTATCCAAATGACTAAATTGGTGATGGCGATGGTATTATCCTAATCAATAGACTGATTTATCCAGTAGTATAAATCTAACAAAATGACTAAAACTGAGGGAGATAAAAACAAACAGGACAGGCATATGTTTACAGTATTAATAATTTATTGAATTAGCAGCTATTTTCAGTGACAGAAAATACAGTACAAATAAAACAGAATAACAATAATGCAAAAATGCTTTTAACATTATTACTATTCTAGTGAAAGAATAACTGAATAATCATAGTGAATACACAGACTTGACAGCAGTAAAAAAAACCCAACCAACAGATTGCTTGTAATGCTGGAGTTTAGCTAGAGAACAGGCTAGTGTCCTCTGGTTGACATTTAAAGAATATGTACATAAACTGGAGGATCTGTCACCATCAGGCACAAGTAGTTTATCTGGACACAGTAATGTTATTTACAGTACTAAATAAAGAAGCAATATGACCACAAGTAGCTTATCTAGACACAGTAATGTTATTTACAGTACTAAATAAAGAAGCAATATGACCACAAGTAGTTTATCTAGACACAGTAATGTTATTTACAGTACTAAATAAAGAAGCGATATGACCACAAGTAGTTTATCTAAACACAGTAATGTTATTTACAGTACTAAATAAAGAAGTGATATGACCACAAGTAGTTTATCTGGACACAGTAATGTTATTTACAGTACTAAATAAAGAAGCAATATGACCACAAGTAGTTTATCTAAACACAGTAATGTTATTTACAGTACTAAATAAAGAAGCAATATGACCACAAGTAGTTTATCTGGACACAGTAATGTTATTTACAGTACTAAATAAAGAAGCGATATGACCACAAGTAGTTTATCTGGACACAGTAATGTTATTTACAGTACTAAATAAAGAAGCAATATGACCACAAGTAGTTTATCTAAACACAGTAATGTTATTTACAGTACTAAATAAAGAAGTGATATGACCACAAGTAGTATATCTAGACACAGTAATGTTATTTACAGTACTAAATAAAGAAGCGATATGACCACAAGTAGTTTATCTAGACACAGTAATGTTATTTACAGTACTAAATAAAGAAGTGATATGACAACAAGTAGTTTATCTAGACACAGTAATGTTATTTACAGTACTAAATAAAGAGGCGATATGACCACAAGTAGTTTATCTAGACACAGTAATGTTATTTACAGTACTAAATAAAGAAGTGATATGACCACAAGTAGTTTATCTAAACACAGTAATGTTATTTACAGTACTAAATAAAGAAGCAATATGACCACAAGTAGTTTATCTAAACACAGTAATGTTATTTACAGTACTAAATAAAGAAGTGATATGACCACAAGTAGTTTATCTGGACACAGTAATGTTATTTACAGTACTAAATAAAGAAGTGATATGACCACAAGTAGTTTATCTGGACACAGTAATGTTATTTACAGTACTAAATAAAGAAGCAATATGACCACAAGTAGTTTATCTGGACACAGTAATGTTATTTACGGTACTAAATAAAGAAGCAATATGACCACAAGTAGTTTATCTGGACACAGTAATGTTATTTACAGTACTAAATAAAGAAGTGATATGACCACAAGTAGTTTATCTGGACACAGTAATGTTATTTACAGTACTAAATAAAGAAGTGATATGATCACAAGTAGTTTATTTAAGCACAGTAATGTTATTTACAGTACTAAATAAAGAAGCGATATGACCACAAGTAGTTTATCTAGACACAGTAATGTTATTTACAGTACTAAATAAAGAAGCAATATGACTAAAAACTGCTTAAGATTTTCCTTCAGAGCTGATTTACACCAACAGATGACATCAACATATGAATATGTTATACTGCAATTAGTCAATGATCCAGTGTAGAGATAGAGCCTATGTATTGATTCTTCCTATTTGAACATCTATGTTGTTATAAACTGCTCTCAACAACTGGTCATGTTACTATTTGGAATGCATACAAGCCAATGGAAACATAAAACTAGTAACAATAAAAATTGCCCCCAATAAACAGCACAGCCAGATTTGTCAATCCTCACATTTACAGAACTCTTCAGAGAATCCTTCAATAATACTTATTCTTGGTTTTATAACAATAAACCTGTATTATCTGAAGTATAAATTCTATGAATTTACAGAAATTTCAGTTGTTTTATAACTTTGTTTGCATCATTATTTATGATATATATACCTCACATGCATATTAAACATTACACAGTAAAACTAAATTTTATTGGAACTGAATTTTTATTCCAACTCTTCTTAGTTGAGTATTCTTAAGATAAAACTCTTCTTAGTTCTTAGTTGAGTATTCTAAAGATAAATGAAGTAAATCTAACAGCTTGAATTATTTTCTGATGTTTAGTTCACCAATACGGAAGCCTACAGAACTTCAAAAGCACAGAAAATATTTTACAGCCACCATTGTGACTGTGAATACAATATTCCAATATTTTAAAATGGACCTTATATATTCAGAACACTTCAAATGAATAAAGTTACCATGAATATTATATAACTGACGTTCATAAGCAGTAAAATGAAAATTAATGAGGTAAAATAATAAGCTATCTCTAAATAACAAAGCTCTAAATGGCAATCTTACATTTTATTGATGCAAAATCATATTATTATTGTGGAATACTTGAAAGCAAAGAGTACTTAACTTTCACCTAATTAAACTTTTTTAGAATATTAAAGAAAACAATCATGGCATGGGTGAACAGCCACAAGGAAGAGATAACTACTGGTCAGAAAATAGGAAGCAAAGATTAAATTATAGTTGACAAGTTAATATCAACAATGACATGAGGTAAAATAAAATAAAATAAGAGAGAAACATTCACTGCCACATTATGAAATCACTTTTCATAAACAGAGATTTGACTATTCCTCACATTTAAATATTTCATGAATGGTTATAACTATGAAAGAATTACCTATTTTTAGACCTTACGTTTCAAAGTTTTATAGTTTTACTCCAGTTGTGTCCTATTAACTATAAGGACCAGTAAATTCCTTAGACAGTTTACAAAAATTATACATAAACACTAACAAACCTTTATGTTTATACCTACACAAAAGTTTATAAGCTGATATGTAAGAAAAGTTTTGGAAAATTTGAATTCAAATTATGTTGTGATGTCAGATATTAAATTTTTATAACTTAATAAATAGTCTAGGTTATTCTACTGTCATCAACACAGATAAGCTTACACCAAAAACCTGATTTTATATTTTTAACTAATATTTGATATCATTGTTTACTTACCTTTATCAATATTTTTTTTATGCTTGTGGGTGTTTATAGATGTATGTATAATGACAAAGTTTTTTCTCACCCTATGCACCAGATAATCATTACAAAAATGTTTTTTCAAGACATATAAAAATAACCTGTTAAACATTGTTTCTTACATGTAATAATGAAGGCATACAAAGTTATAAGAAAATATGTAAGCTGATATGTTATTTATTGCTGTAATAATAGTAGATAAAAGTGCAGAACTCTTTGCAAGTTAAAAAGTTCAGACCTGACCAATGAAACTGACAACAATATTGGGCCCTGGAATGGCCAAGTGGTTAAGGCACTCGAGTCATGACCCAAGGGTCGTGGGTTCGAATCCCTTTCACACCAAGCATGCTTGCTCTTTCAGTCATAAGGGCATTATAATTTGGCAGTCAATCCCACTATTTGTTGGTAAGAGAGTAGCCCAAGAGTTGGCAGTGGGTGGTGATGACTAGTTGCCTTCCCTCTAGCCTTACACTACTAAATTAGGGACAGGTAGTGCAGATAGCCCTCATGTGGCTTTGAGTGAAATTCAAAAACAAATAAACAAAGTAAACATTTTTATCCAACTGCCATCTATGAGATTTTATGAGAACTAAGTCTCAATGCATTTTCGATGTGTATTTAAAAGTTCATCTCTCTTACAACAAATGGTTTTATTCAGTGTGATTTATTTCAAGAGTAAATTAAAATTACACCTGAAGTGGATAATCTGTAAGTTATGAGTACAACTGGTTTTTATTTTACAATATCTTGAAATTATAACAAAATTACAGGCATAAATTAAAAGAAAAAACATTTTGTTGTAAAACCAAAACAATAAAAGATTGAACAATTTAGCCATACAATTTTTATACAGCAACTGAATTTCACTTAAAAAGGTAACTTTTTAAAATTCATTTAATAAAAACCTATTACATAAGTGGCCTAATTTCAGCCTATTATTAAATCTTTAATATTTTGACTTTTCCAAGAAGTTGTAATTTGTACAACATTGTATTCAATATCAAAAACCACATATTGAACACCTTTTCAATACCTGTATGAATGTGAAAAACAAAATTAGGGTTAATAAAAGTATTTTACTGTTGGTCATCTGAATAAAGTTTTTATTTTCTAATACATATAATAAGATTTTACTGATTGCAGTGTTTAGAAACATAAGTATTTTAATTCTGTTCACCATATAAACTTGTCATAATATCAAATACATTTACTGTTTATTGGCTGAGAAGTATTCTGAATATTAAGATATTTACTGAATATTATGTTTATCATATTTATACAATGTAAGTTGGTTAACTGGCTACTTAAATTATTCCTAAATGCAGTCATGATTTTTAAATGAAAACATTACAGCCCTTGTCTGTGATAGCAAAATGTTATTTAATTATAATTTTATATCATTTATAGAAGATTACTTTGAGGTTACAGTACATTTTTAAAACAGAAATAACAACAACTTCATATTGTTATTTAGTCAACAACAGTAATTTATTCACCAAGCAATACTTGCCAGGTTAAACAAATTTATTTCAATAATATGAGAAGGTTATCACATGAACAAATGAGTAGTTTGAAATTGGCATATAAGAACTAAATACAATGTTAATATTAAATTAGAATATTGTAATGTTTGAAAAAGTTAGCATTAACACACACACATATATATACTTCTTGCTTAGTAAATACCACTAATCGTCAAGCTCTAAATTGGTTTGGTGTTTTGTAAATAGTGTGATGCCACAAGAAAATGACAACATCTGAGAAGGGTATGTAACAGCCCTTTGTGCCACAAATATTCATGCTCCTAAGTCATAAAAGGTTTGTTCACATTGTAGATTTATAATTTCCAAGATGCAAAAATCCCTTATGCTGAATGGCATTGGAGAACAAAGGAATATGAATAAACTTAGAGCATCAGGACTATTCAGTAATAATCCCACAAAATACCATACATCAGCCATAGTAGTAAGAAAAGTGAAAACTTGTTACAAGAGAATTCAAAAGTCAGTGACTGTAGCCATCCAAGTGCCACAGACAACAGCATTTAGCGTAATTAATAAGGGTCTTCCACCTGGAAACATGGCCAACAGGGTGAAGGTTCAGTTACACATTCTGTTCAAATATTGCATACCTCAGACAACAGGAAAATGAAACTTATGTCCATGACATTCAATACAAAGACACAAGTCAATTCAATGGCTGAATCACATTTGGATGATCATTTTGTCAAAACATGTTATAGAGCTTCTCACACATTCAATGTATCCAGAAAATATTAGTGCCTTGAGAAATGGCAGTTTTGAACAAAGCCTTTTGTAATGCAAATTACACTTCAGGGTTATTGTCAGTATGCACAGTCATTAGAAAGAATATTACTAGACAAGATAGTGTGGACAGTAATGACATGATGAGACTTCAAAATCTTTCTTATGTAATGTGCTGAATCTCTACATTATTGTAGTACATAATATATTGTTGCCTGTGGTGAAAGTCTCTGGGGTGTCTGTGGTGCAAAATTTAATATTTTCAGTGTTACTGACTGAAGTATTACTGAACAATCAAGATGAGGGACAAAAACAGACAGGATCTGAAAATAATAAAAATCTTTCAGGTGGTGTGGGCAGACAAATAAGTAGGGTTTTCATTGCATAATGAGCTATTTGAAAAATATTTTAATAATGTACAACTAAAATATATAAATTACTAATATATTACTTTCTGTTCTTGTTAGATAAAATACAAATATGGAACACAAAAGATCAATTCATCAGTAGGTTCTGTGTTTTTATACAACACTAGCAGTACATAAATTACCATTTCAACTCATACAAAACATATAAAAGTAAACATTCAAAGCATACAATAATGTTATTAACACTTGATAAACACTTTTCTTCGGTTTCCTGTTCCACAAAACTGTACCATACATTTTGAATAAACTACAAGTAACAAAAATAATAAATTGAAAAGGAAATTAAGCAAATTAATAAAAAGTCTCAGTCAAAATATACTGAAATAAACCAAGAGAAATTACACTATTTCACTACAACCAGCACTTGACACGCCACAAATATCTATGGTATGGCAGAAAAAAATTAATTTATTTGATGACATTGAAACCAACAATATAAAAATCTTTTTTTTCAGTCAAAATATATTACTTTGGAACACATTATTTTATAAATGTACTTCTGCTTTAACCTGACAACAATGCTCATGCATATGGTCACAACAGGCAACAATAACTGTCAATGGTCAAGAAGAGTTCTGCCAACAAATTATGCCAAGCAGTTGAATGTAATTTTAGTAATAAGAATTAATGAAGTGATTAATTAAACTATGTTATAATACTGTAGCAGTTGATAATTTAGAATACTTCTCAAACACAGTAATGTATATAGAATTATATCAGTTCTATGAGGGTTTCATACAATGCACAGAAATACTATATGTAATTCTGATTTTTCTGCCATAGCATTACTGAGTCATAAAACATGATACAAAACATATCTACTGGTATTTAACTGCTCAAGTGACAACCACTAAAAATAAACATACACATATACATCTAAATACAAGGTCTGTTCAAAAAATACGCAGACTGTTTGAATTGCACGGCTCCAGTTGGTTCCAGGGAAATCCGCTTGGTGTCGCTAGGTTCGCACAGATCAGCTGATTACGATGCCATTTCCCGATTGCAGATATCTTCATTTGTGTATTAGCTACGCGGTTTTAAGTGAAGTGCGATTTTTTCGTTTGGCGGATTTCAGAATGAACGACCTGAAGAAACAACGACTTGCTGTGATATTTTGTTAAACTTGGAAAATCTGCGACTGAAACTTTTGCTATGCTTAACATGGCTTATGAAGCGTACGGCATGTTTCAAATGGCATGAACGTTTTAAGGATGGTCGACAGTCCATTGAAGATGATGAGCGTCCTGGACGTCCTTCCACGTCAACTGACGACCCACACGTCGACAAAATCAACACACTGGTGCGGGCAAATCGACGTCTGACTGTCAGGGAGCTTGCTGAAAAGTGTGGGATATCAGTTGGATCTCGTTATGAGATTTTGACCGAAAAATTGAAGATGCACCGCGTTGCTGCGAAATTCAGCCCTCAGAACTCGTGAGTTTTTGGCCAAACACTCAATCACTGTTCTTCCCCACCCCCCCTACTCACCTGACCTTGCTCCTTGTGATTTTTTCTTGTTCCCCAAACTCAAAAGACCCTTTAAAGGAAGAAGATTTGAGACGATTCCCGAGATTAAGGCAAATGCAACGAAGGAGCTGGTGGTCATTACAAAAGAAGCGTACCAGGACTGTTTCAACAAGTGGAAACACCATTGGGATAAGTGTGTGCATTGGGAAGTAGAGTACTTTGAAGGGGTCCCAGACCTGTAACTTCTAAATAAAGTACATTTTGTTTCATGGCGTCAGTCCGCGTATTTTTTGAACAGCCCTGGTATTGTATCATTTTTGTACATAAAAGTTTTGATATATATAATGTAGATCTCTGGGTCTTTCCTGTCAGTATCACAAAGTGGCATCAGAGAGTGTCATTCAATATTCCACAATCACTAAAGTCATCAGCCTTAGATTTAAGATGTTGATACTCTTAAAAGTAAAGTAATACTAAACAAGCTCAGTATGTTTTAAAAAAATGTAATTGTAGCACATAAGTATTATTGACACATGCATTATGAGCAAGGTGAAAAATAAGTCAGTGCCTACCTTTGAGAAGTTAATACTGTTTTTATAAAAGCCACAATGAAAATGGCTACGAAAAAGGAACTTTTCTGTGCAACAGAAAATGGTAGACCAGTAACTGTGGTTTATATTGTTGACCAATAACTTTTGTTTGTATTGTTTTTAACATTTGGTTTGATAGTAGCTGAACAGTGATTTTATTCAATTGTAACTGCAGCACTAAGGCCTCTCTATAACTAAAAAACATGTACTCGACTGTTCATCAGTCCTGTATTTCCAACAAGATGAGCAGTCATTTGGAACCAAAATTTCTAGGTACTACCACTACTTACAAAATTGTTAGTTTGACCTCCTTTCTAGTATCAGCAATTTTTGTTTGCATAGTTTTTGAATTAAAGATTTACTGTCTGGAAATAATCAAAAAAGTAGTTCAGTCACAACACTAAACATATCTGCACACTATACTGCTATGGATCATGCCCAGAATAACTGATTTAATAATGTTGATTCACATATGCTTATCAGCAAAATATTATCACAGGCCTAACGTAATCATGTTGACAGAAATGTCACAAAACGTCATGTATATTGGAGAAACTGACATAAGTACCGTTATCTCATTTTACCTTACTAATATACATATAAATTACCTCTGTGATCCTTTTAGAAATTATTTCCACGCATTTCTAAAAGACTCCTACTAATGTCTTTAATCATGCATATATTAATATTTCCTGTAAGATACAAACTGTTCCAAATTACAAGCAGGAGTTTTTATAAAGCAAAAAATAAAACTGCCCAGGTAATCACTTCAATGCTATAAACAAATAAGCTGAGAACTTCACTTTCCGAACTCAAGCTTGATCAAAGTGTCTGACCATGTGACCACTTTCTTATTATTTAAAATTATTATAGTTTTGATACAACTACCTTTCTAATATAATAGATTTATCTTCACAAAGTTTGGCACACTTTCAGTAAACATTACAAGTTATTCATACATAAAAGCCAGATTTTATGTGAAGTGTTTTTATTAAACTTATAAAAGATTTGTCCATGAACATAGTATTTTATTTGAATGGTCTGAGTGAAAAGTGATTTTCATGTTGAGATAATACATTTCTTCATTTAAAAAATTCCAGGTTTCATTTGCATAATTTCTAAAACCTCCAAAGTATATTTTAAATGTTTGTTTTCAGTAAAACTATATTTTATCTGTACTTCTCTGTTTTCTAACTATTAAAACTGGTCCTTTGACAAACTTCGTAACCACCAAAAATCTAAAACCTTCAAGAATGACATCAAATTGTAACATGAGACTACATTCATTTACATGAAGTAATGTTTAATTCTTAACAGTATACATAAATTTAAACTTAAATTTCATTGTTTTATTGCCCTTTGAACTATGTCAAACTATTATTCAGACCACTATAAATTGTTAATCATGAGTAATGTGGAGCTCACATTATGCTTTCAAAATACATTACCAATGAGCTCCTCCAAGGTGCTTGCACGCATACCTCATGATTCAATATTATTACTTGTTTTACCTTATTTAACCTTAACAAACCGAAAGAGACCCCTATTTTTACAATTCTGATTACTTTTATATTAATAAATAAAGAATAAACTTGAAAAACAAAGAACCTTCTTGTTTGTGCTATCAATTGTCAATGACAACTATTATTTTACAGTTATGGTAGCAATACTTTAAATAATCCTTACTTAATTAAATGATACACCAAATGGTAGCAATACATTAAATAATTATTGCTTAATTAAATGATATACCAAATGGTAGCAAAACATTAAATAATTATTGCTTAATTAAATGATACACCAAATGGTAGCAATACATTAAATAATTCTTACTTAATTAAATGATACACCAAATGGTAGCAATACATTAAATAATCCTTACTTAATTAAATGATACACCAAAAAACATAGAATAACATGTGAAAAACAGACAATTTTCCATAATGATCACAATTTCTCTGGCTTTCCTACTGTGTGGCAAGACACATTACAAATTCATCCAAGTTAATTTATATGTTACCTGTGTGAAGAAAGCTTTTACTAAAAGAAAAGTTGACAATTCTCTTTTCAGAAAACATTGTAATATGATACATCATTTGACAAATAAAAATCTTTGTTTTATATTGGTTACATATAATAAAGAATAAAATGTAAGAAAGAGCTATTAACAAATCCTGAAACAGGATGTGACAGATGGGTGTGGGAAGACAAATCTGATTTTCTACCAGATTGTTTTGTAATCAAACAAGATTGAGGGCTATACAAATTATACTTTATCTGATCAGAACCAATTTTGTAGTGAGTAATTTATGTTAAATTTTGTACTTACTGAATGGGTGGTGAATAAATTTGAGAAGAGAATATGCCTAGAGAAGAAATGCCATATTTCTCACACTTGGGGAAATTTGGGATGTATTTAAATATTGCCTTATAAAATTATGAACTTAAAACTCATATACTATTAAGCTATGAATTATTAGCTACATCTTTATGCTATACTAACTGGTATAATATAAACAAAATGTAGTTTCATTAAACATCTCATCCACAGTAAAGGTTGACAGTGCAGACACGATTACCTGATTAACTGTATATAACATTAAAAAAAATATAAAACCATTATACACTACATGCTTTGAATATTTGACAACAAACAGATTCTGAGGAAAAACAAAATGTTTATAAATGTAGATTCCACATAAGGATGAAAGAGAATGCCATGGATAAATGATTGCAAAAGAATAAATTGCATAAACTTTTTAAAGATAAATTTACAATGTTGATGATTTAACAAGCTTGGAAGTTGTAAGCAAAAATGAAGTGAGCTGAATGTTATTTTTGATGCCACCAACTTAAAAAATTCACTTGTGGGAAGTTTAAACATTTCTATTTCAAATAAAAATTACAAATGGGAGAAGCAACAATCCAAGTTAGGGTGAACAGTATTTTTTATTACTTTATCCAAAAAATATGCTAATATGTGCAAAAAGATGAAAAATATACATTTTGGTTATGATTTTATTTTATATGCCATTTGAAAAGTATCAAATCAAGTTTTGTTAAAACTTAATGATGCCATTTGTTCTCATAAAAACATGAAATACCAGGCTGGAAAGGGTTGATTATAGAACCTGAAATTTAAGAACAAACAAAAGTTAAAGTATTTACTGATTTAAATAAATTTTCTATCCCTGTAAGTTCAAGTAAATTTCCATCAAAGTACACATGAGAAATACATGTAACCAGAAGAATATAAAAAAAAAATATTATCTATAGATAAGCTAAAACTTTACATAATCAAAAATCCTTAGTAATCAAGTTAGAGGGAATTTCACTTCTAGTATTAAGTAAAAAGCTTTAACTTCAGGGAAAAAAAAAACCTACAGAAAAAAACCAAAACCAAATTGTGCTTACCCTTACCCTTGCCCGGTGAAGATCCACACCATACATGTCGAGTCTTTTAGCATGGTCAAGATAATTAAATTCTGCATCAGCAGGAGTCTGGCCTCTTTTATTAAAAAAATAAAAACCTCTATGAAATGTATATCTGAACCATTAAAATTAATGTAAAGACACCAAAATTATTTTCACCTAACTATAAGACAAGAAAGGAAAAATGTAAGCAAACAGATAAATATTCAAGTTCAATTTTTTTTTTTTAAAGTTTCACTTTTACCAGTGAATAAACTAATTCTAAACATATAGAAAAACACTGTTAATCTTACTTGTGAAGTTTATGCAATTCTGTTATCTTCCTTTCTATGTCATCTGTTTGATTAGGTACCAAACGGAATTCATTCAGGTAGCCATGCTTATGTTCCTCAGGTATAAAGTCACCCAATTCAGCTATAAAGCAAATTAAGATGACACTAGATTAAAATAAACCACTTTAAAAAATTACTACCATGGACATATAGCAGCTGGTACATTTTCACTTTGTGAAAAATAAAAAAACCTACACTAACAATATCATCTATATTTACACTTTATGAATGTTATGCACTTATGAGTTAAAAACATATTGAAAGCTGTACATTTTCACAAAAACAAAACTTCAGTACCTGTACAAAATGTTTAACTAAATAGTACAAACTTAAAGTGATGAATGTACTAAAAGCTTAACTTTTCCAAACCATGAATGGTAAAAAGTTATAGTTATTAAACCTCCATGGTTTTACAACTATGAATAACAGATAACCAAAACTGATAAAAAATTCTAGATTATAAAAATATATGAAAATCTTCAACAACAAAAAAAATGCAGCATTTTAATCTCATGATCAACTGGAAAACTATTAGTAACAAGAACTCCAACACTTTCATGTCATGAGAAACTATGCAACTAATCTAGATGTGAAGAGAATCGAGAAAAGAAAAAAAACAAACAGCTGGTATAATACAAGGTTTTTGTAATTTTCAAATGTGAGTACAAGAAGTCATAACTACAAATGTATAAGAACAGTGAATAAAAAGTTGCATGCTATCAGTGTTAAAAATGACAATGCTGTCAAAAGTTAACACTTTTGGTTTTTGATTGACATCTCTCTTGCAAAAAGCTTTCTCGACTTATACTGCCCCCTACTTATGCAAATTTTCACTTGCCACTTGCCTTAATAATCCTACTTTCCCTCATGCATGTTAACATGAGATATCTGCATACTGAAGTACAAATAATTATACAGCAATACTTAACCAACATGCACTACCCCATTACAACTGGTACCCTCTCAAACCTTGTAACTGTTAACCCCTTTGAGATCAATCAGATCACACAAACCAATATCCAACAGACAACACAAAAGGAAATGGAAATATAGTGTGCAACTCCAGTCCAAAATCTGTCAACATTTGAAATTTATCATCTAGGCCATAGTATGACAACTTATGTGGATGGTCTGGTTCTAATCAACACCTGATCCACTGGGACCCAGCAGATGATAGGAAGGATACCTCAGTCAGAAGGACAAAGTCCAATATATGAAGGAGAGCCACATCCAACACCTGGCAGCATCTACAAGTGAACATCAGGTCTGTGATAGAATGAGCATCAAATACCATGGATCTGGGTCATAAGGGTTTCTATTTCAATTTTATCAAGACTTTTCTGGGCCTACATGTTTGTAGAACATCACGAAAATACCATGGATCATCAGAGATAGGCAACTACACCTGTCTATTTTACCCATCTTAGTCCATGAGTGTATGGTCCAGCATAGAGTCAATCAACTAGTACCTTGTTGTATCAGAAACTGTACATCAGTTCTGTAGTGAGAAAAGCCTCAATATCACAGTCATATAGCATAGCATATGATCACAAGTCTTATGCTGCAGATATAAAATTAAGTATACCTAGTCAGACACCACTTGCATTCAAACATACAAAAAAGGCCACTGCAAATAAAATTAATTCAATATTTATCACTTACATAGATCTCACCTGGAATGGGAAATTGACAGTTAATGAAGATAATAAGCAGAAAAGGTATGGGGAGCAATCCACATACTAGCACCAAAGAGGAAAGAAATAAAGAGGTAGGGACAGCACAAGATAACAAATACAAAGGAAAAATGTTGGAAGAGACAAAATCAATCTGGATAAAAGAAAAAATAAGCCAAGTAAATCTACTGGCAAATCTTGACATAATAGTAAATGGATAATAGTTGTGGAACTGTGAAGGATTTCAAGGAATAAGCAATGAGAGTAATCTCCATGGGAGGAATCAGTGCACATCCTGTTACAGGGAAGAGCCCAACCAGGCAGAAATAAACAATTTGCCACAAGATACAGGCCTTCCCAATTATGAAGGCTGAGGCTTCAACACATGAGAATCAGTGGTCTAAACCAAGAGACACTTAACTGAGTGTCTATTTGCCTAAAGATATGCCAGACAAGAGATGAGTAGTCAGAAATGTTGGAAAATGGTGACACCAACCATTTTAGAGCCAGCAGTGATGGAAAGGCAAGAGAATTCCAAAAGAGACCAACCTAAAACTTCCCAAGCACCAAAAAATCGCTCCAACCATAAAGTGGAGTACCAGGACAAAAAACACATGATGGATTCAAAGGGGGAACACTCAAATAAGGTCCCATTACACCAACAAACTCATGAAAGATAACACAAGAGAAATGACCAACACACGAGAAATTTCCTGAAAAACTCATCTATTTAAATGAGAGCCAGCCTTATGCAAAATGAGAGGAGTAGAGGAGGAAAGGCTGCAAACTAGAACTGTCCTAGCTCAAAACTAAATGAGAGTCAGAACTGGTCTTATTTGAGTCAGAAATAAAACAATATCCCAAGATGAACAAGGTGTTGCATGGTAGTGAAAGAAAATTATTTCCATCTTCTCCAACCAATAAATCCAAGTCTCTATTCCTAAAATAAAAAAGGAAGAAAGGCAAAATCAGCTTGTGAGAAAGCTAGACATTCATGCCATAGTGAAAATGATAGTCTATAGAAAGGAACAAAAAGGGTAAAAACTTAGACCATCCAAACTAAAAGAAGTTGAGTAGAGGTCCAATAGAAGAGACCAGACTGAAAATACACAACTCACATGGACCCAAAACAAAAGTCATAATGCAGGGGAGAAGTTAACAAAAAAGAATACATCTGACTCATCCTCCACTACCTTGGAAGGAAAAACCCAACAAAAAGCTAATTATAGCCCCACAGTGAAGTGTAGAGGGACTAATAAATGGGAAAGAACTGAATGAATGATGCTAGAACACCAATCCTTTATCTGTAAGGAAACAACAAATAGATTTGAAAAAGAAACCCAAATACAGGGATTTCCTGGTGACATAGCAAATGCTAAAACACCTTTTAAGAAGGAAACAAAAGCCAGAGAAAGAGGAACATTCTAAAAAATGTACCAGATCAAATCTAATTACCTAATAACCTGTGAGAAATTATCTTCAAAGTTGGATAATTCAGATGAAAAGAGTGTTGTACCAAATCCACATAGGGCCAATTGCTACTTCTACTGGGTGGAAATCAACCATAAACCAATGTATTTAAAGTCCAAGCACATATTGTTGTCCCACTGAAGAGTCACAAGCCTGGCCTCTACTAAGCCCAACTGGAAAATAGTGCTCCAAGGATCAGTGATTAACTTCAAACATACAGGAAGCTAAAACCAAGTGGAGAACAACAACAAAGAAGCATGCAAAAGAAAGAAAGCTAAGTGAAATTAAGCAATAGGGCTAACCTAAACCTGGGCTACAAAGGTTCAGGAATACTCACTCCTCCAAACATTACCTTGTACCAAACAAAAGTGTCATACTCAAAAACAAAATTAAGGTGGTTCAATCCCCACCAAGGGTCAGACTACACTACACTCTACAAGCTGAAGTAAAGATGTCAGAATGACCAAGTCTAACTGGTTCCCAAAACAGCACTCAGGACCCCTAATAATCAGAAGGGTTTAGGAAACATGAAAACTGAATCCATGGCTCATCACAAAGAACGGAAGGAACAGAATGAAAAGAAATGAGAGGTAGTGATAAAACATATTCAACCTGATTTAACACTTTCTGCATTGAAACTATGTTAGACACAAAATTTAGTTAAACCACTTTACTGCTGATGCATTTTATTGAAATTATCATCATGTACATTATAATTTAAAGTTTTATATTATACAAGTTTTTAGTTCTTTATTTCAAACAAAACAACAAAACTTTAGCTTTTGCTATTATTTGATCAGCTCACAGTTGTAATTTCTCAACTATAAAAGCTGGTAAAGAAAAAACTGCATGTGCTTGCACTGTACAGGCTTCCTTTAGACAGCCAGAACACACATACATGTGACTTAAAGTACTGTCTCATTTTACTTTCAAAGAATTTCTCCCCCACATGAAACCACAGTAAATACTTTTTTAGTTTAAGGCCACCTCTGCCAACTTGCAAAGTAGAAGCTGTGTTGCTATGTGACAGTTTGAAATCGAATGGCATGCTTAAAATGCATAGAAGAGCAGATTTCACTCTATGTTTATTATTGTAGCAACAATGTGTGTGTGTGTGTGTGTGTGTGTGTGTATACAGCTTTTTTTTTTATTAATAGGATGAAGTTAAGCCAAGTCCATTGTTCTTTCAAGATATCCATTGTACTTAGACACCTTTACTAAGCTTAAATGTATTAGTTTAATGTAGATTTCATTTCAGTTTGCTTTTATATTTTAATTAATTATATATAATTTGTGTTTTAAGCTACATGCTTGAAAGTTTAATTATTTTTATAACTTTAATTTGCCATCAACTGGATTGTTAAAGCTTGTGAACAAGATGTGTGCACACACCATCTTCTGTAGTATAATACGCAAGTCTATAGGCAATAATTATCCAGCCTCATGGCACAAACTGATGTACTGGCATGAATAATAAAGGGCGTAGAATTGGTATAGAAAATTAAAAACTGAAAATAAACCATAAGTGTAAAGACAAAGATGTGAAATTATGCATATTAAAACAACAAAGTTTCAAAAGACTAAAATGAAGAGCTAAAGTGTTTGTACATATTTTCCACATGTTCACTGTAATAAATTCATTGCAGTTTACATTGATCACCATAGGTAAAGTTAAGGATATAACAATAAGTATGTAAAACAAATAATTTTCCTTTAAAAAAACAAACTGATATTCATTTGTGAGGCTCTAGAAATTATGCAAATGAAATGTGAAAAATGTAAGATAATAAATAGCATTTTTTACTTCATATAAAAATTATCTTGCAGGTGAACTCTTTAGAATATCAGTACAAATAACTACATGAAATAGCAAATTCTGTATTAGAAATAAAAATTAAATTTATTTTTCTGAACTACTTACCTTTTAGAAATATTCTTAATAGATTTAAATCAATTTCATCCACTACTTTCTTATAAAATTATAAGCTGACAGTCATAAGGTTAATAGGTCTGTTAAAGAGAAAGGAAGTCTGAGCATCAAGGTTACTATAACCAAATATCTGCACTGTGTATCAGTGTAAGTCAAGAGGAGGCAAGATATTGTACCAGAAATATGCATTCTATCACTATATTAAAAACAAGAGACCAGTATTTGTTAAACATCACATTCTGCTACTGTTAAAACAGAATAAAGGTTTAAGTCACATTTAATTGTTGTTAAAAAATAAAAACAACAGCTGCTAAAAGGTTAACTTCTATCACTGTCTTAAACTAAAGAGCAACACCTATTGAAACCAATTATTAATTTTCCATATGAACTTGCTAGATGTATCTTTTTGATATTCTTGTATTATCCACTCATCAGAACTTACACTGAACAGCATAACTTGCTAGTAAAACAGATGTAGCAAGAGGTACAATTAATCTTCCTTCCAATATGTCTTTCTTCAACTGGAGAAAAATGTGATACCTTGAAGGAAAGAACTATAATGAGTACATATATGTACATACATACATATATATGGTTAATGAGATCACACATTTATGAACAGTTTAAAAGCAGATGACAGGGTATACACAAGTAAATAATAATATGCAGTAAGCATTACATTACACTGTACTTTCGGTTCTTAATGTTAGATTTAACACAATGATTACTTTCCATTTTAATAAGTTATAAAGAGTGATTATTGTACCTACATATTTCATAGTAAAGGTCTAAAGAATGATTATGTACATCCACATTTTACAGTTTGATCAGAGAAAAGAGAGAGTTGGTTTATTTTGTTATTAGGTACAAAGCAAGCTACAAAGAGGGCTATCTGTACTCTGTCAACCACAGGTATCAAAATCCAGTTTCAAGCAGTACAAGTCTGCAGACATACCACGGTGCCTAGATACTTCCATATATTATTGTTATGAAAGATTTCTTTGTGCACCACCATTTAAATGTCAGGCTTGACAGCACTATCACATATAAATGCACATTTCATTATTATGCATGATGGATGACTGTGTAGATCTAGGTTTTCATTTTTGGTCATATAAAATTTAATAATATTATAACTATATTTCTTTTTTTGTGTACGAAAATGTTACATATCTGCATTTAATCATCAGGCTAGACAACACAACTATATAAATGCACCTTTCAATTTCAGCTAAGTCAGAATGATTGTGTAAATCAAGGCTTAATTTTTGGCTGAATGAAATAAACGTCCTACATTTACACTTCACTGTGAGAAAAGAAAATCATATGTACATTTAGAAATGCATGCAACTTGCATTGTTTAATGTGCATAACAAAATTCCCACCTATTCTCAAAAATTGTGAGATTCTCAAGTGTAAGAATTTATGTCTTATGAAAGTACTAACATACTGTTGAGCCAACTGAAATTTTGAGAATCTCGTCTAACCATTATTAAAAGTAGCCACTGCAACACATGGTCAGACAATATATATTGTTGGTTTGCTATAGGTGGTATACTATAAGTCTCAGAAGTTATAACTGTGTTTAACACTAATATTTGGGGTACTACAGAGACTTGATCAAAAACATTTAAAATTTTCGAACACTACAAACCATTAGCTCTGGATGTTAATATTCCTATGAAGACATAGTTTATAACTTTGGCTGTGAAAAATGCATGTGTGATCAGCACAAGATAGTTAGCTACCCATAAAGTAAATTGTACCAATACCAACTCAAAATTAATTTGTTAATAAAGAACCAACGATAAAATATTCATTACCAGACCAGACAGAAAACTCAATATTGTTTGTAAGTTTTTAAGATGTCTATATGTAAATCACTATTATAAACTGTATTACTGTTTGTATATTAAAATATCTTTGTATTGTGAAAAAGTGTGTATCAATCTTGTTGACAAAATGCCATAAATTTAATACATAAACATTTAATTAACTTCTAAATCTATATTACAATTGGACTCGGTTTCAGGCTATTTCAAATTACAATAAATAATGTAATAAACTGGAGATTCATCCAAGACAAATCATAATATTTAACAGTTTTTAAAGAAATACAATAGGAACTTCCATAAAAATGGATTTGAGTAATCGTTATGTTGAAGGAGGAAAAAAAAACACTTATGTTGCTTGATAAATGACCCAATAACTGTATATTTAACAGTGCTTCCAAAGGACAAACACACAGGATTTTGCAGAAACTCATTTTCATGTCTTTATGGCTCATTTGTTTATTGTTAACACTCTACCAAAACCTGACTGGAAAAAACAGATATCAACATACTATCAATATTCAGTGAATAAGTGTTCTGATCTTGTATTAATAAAGCAACATTAATACAGGAAAATAAAATGGTTTTTTAGTACAAAGTGAGTATGTGTGTGATATTTGTGAAAAAATGCCTTTGATGTCAGTATAAATGCAACAGTTTAGATCCAGCAGTCAAAATGGCATAAAACACAAGTGGGAAACAGCCATAAAACATATTAAAGGCATGAAGAAAAAAGGTAGGACCAATTACACTATTCCGTTGGAGAGTGATGAAGATGAAATGTCTAGTGATATTTCAGAAAAGCAGGGCATTCAAGGCATTGTTGTGGTATTCCAATAGGGTGAGAGAACAATGTCCATTCAATATGGCTATTCTTTGGTATCTTATTCAAAGCAGCATCAAATTTTGGAAATGATGAAGCTTGATGTATGCCATCAAATTTCAGTGATCTTGACAAGAACAATCAAATGCTTACATTCTGCATGACTGTACTAAGGATTCTATGCACCACACTATTCCCACGAGTTCCAGGTGGTCTAATGAACACGACTGTAAATGAGATTAGTGAGAAATTTGATAATACAAAACTATTCTCATCTTGCAACATGATAAGTTATATGATAAATACCATAACGAAACATTGTTTACAAAGTAACTTCTGGCAGATGATCTTGGACTTGTATAGGAGATACATGTCAACCCATATACTATGGAACATCTGAACACTTCCATGACATTCAAAACCTCAATACTACTAACAATACAACTGCATAACATTATGGAAAATAACATGACCTACCACAAGTGGATAACATCTCATTGGATGTCAAAATCTTACCTAAATGTTATACTTTTCTAGATAGGAATATTATAGAATCAATTTTAATCAAGAAAAATAAATGTAAACTGGACATATACAAAGGTTGACCTTCAATGTAGAAATGTTAACGGAATTTTAAATATTTTAATATGTTGAACTTTGACAATCTATACACACATATTTTTTTTATGCACTGATATAAGATGTAAAAAATACTTACTGATACAAATACGAAAAATTTAGATAGATAACATATTCAATTCTAAATCCAATAGTATTTATAGTTTATTTTATTATAATATGAATTTTTCTAACTGTGTGTTGATGTTCCAGTTATGAATGAGAATGTTCCAATTTATACTTAAAATGGAGTAGAGAACTTATACAATATCGACAGCTCCTGACAAAGCTGTAACAGCAAAGTCTTGAACTAATAAAGTTATATTCTAAATACATTGATCATGATGTTATTTATGTTTATAAATGGTGTATATTATTCTGAAGTTGTGATGATCCATTGAGAAGTAATTTAACATTCAGGTTCAATAAAGAATCCAAGCCAGCCCTACACAGGCAGTGCTATTGTCTGCCTGAGAAGGCAAGAAAAAATGGTCAAACAATAAGGACAACAATGTCCAATAATATACGTGGGAATTGTATGCCTATGTTGTCAATGTTAACATCCTGGTAGGAAGAAGATAATTTACAGAAAAGATTTTGCAAAATCTGCTCTTTCTATTGGTTATAAGCATGTCATTCAGTTTAAAACTGTTGCTTAGTAACACAACATGTGCTTTGCAATAAGCATGTCATTCAGTTTAAAACTGTTGCTTAGTAACACAACATGTGCTTTGCAAATTATCATAGCTTATCTTCAACTGAGAAAATTTTACAATTGTTTTGTTTGGAACAAGTCCTTGCAATGAATTTAAATTACTGGTGAAGAATATAAATCGGGTGTACTTTGAATGTCTGAATGGAAAAATCTAAATTACACAAATACACACACCGTATATATCATTTGTCTATATCATCTCTTAAAATTTATAATTATAACCACACTGATGCCAGTACAAAAAAAAATGCAGTTTTAATTAATTTCAGGGGTTTCTCTGGAAACGACTGAAAAAACACTGAAATAATATATAACTTTGGATTATAATGTAATTGGTAATAATAACTTCATTACAATACATTAACAGTGAAAAGGTTAAGTCTTGAATGTCATGCACTAACATGTGTAGAAAAAGGTTTTAAAATGGTAATGTCCTAACAGGGTTAACAGCAAGAAAATAAATAGGTCAAAATGTCATGACTTCTCACAACTACATTCAATATTTAGTTAATCCCTCAGTGATTCAAACTTGAACATTATACAGGTTTACATTTGTAAATTCAAAACAAAATATTAAAATAAATTCCATCTTCACTTTTATGTATTACACAGGATTTCTTTGCTCTAAATTGTCCATTTTAGAATTTCTTTCCATTCCTATATTATTTCCTAAGTTACTCAAAATTTACAAAATTATATGGTACATATCCCCAACCTGAAAGAAAACTTGTATCCTCTATTCATTGTGCTTTCACGAGTTACATGCTACATTCTTCCAAACATACACTGTCTTTAAGAAATGTCAATAATTCTCTGTAACATTTACTACTGGATTATTTATAATCAATAGAAAGAGAAGATATTATATCACTGTTTTTCCTGTGAGGTGAGCTTGTTTTTATTATTGGTTTGAATTATTCTGCATCAGTTTCACACTCCTCTATTTCCAAGATTGTTTCTGAGTGAAATTATTTTAATGCACCAACTGGAAGCTCACAATGTCCCCCCTCCCCCTTGTGATTTTCTCAGCCATTTTCAAATATGACTGTGTCCTCTCTTTCTTGGTAAGTTGAGTCTTTAGTGCGATAAAGATTTTGTACTTTGTTTTAAAATAAAAATATGGGTTTGTCACTAAACTAGATAAATCATCATGCAATTCTGTGGTATCAATGAAGTAATTTATGATTTTATTTAGTTATTCAAAGATTTATGTAAAACTGAAAAAAAAACTATTTTGTCTCATATACTATGCCTACAAAATTTCTTAAGGCTTAGCAAGCTAAAACATGCAGTAATAAGTACAAAGGCTGTAACTAGAAGAGATAATTGTTTATTTCTTTATTTACTGTCCTATATTTTAAGAAAAAATAAGTTTAAGAACTTGTATGTGGAGATTAATAATCCACATACATATGTCAGATATAATTGAAATGAGAATATTTTACCAAATATTAGTTCACTACAACACAGCCAAGATAGATCACATTTTAAAAACTAAAGATTAGTTTTATATTATTGGATACAGTAACATGAATGAACGCATTCTATGTCATTGTAACTTTTAAAATGTTAATCATGCATGGCTGAAAGGTCAGTATAATGAAAATAATAAATATATATAAATGTATAATGTTACATGACTTAAGCTGATTAGTCTAAATGTTTTATAAATGTATAATGTTACATGACTTCAGCTGATTAGTCTAAATGTTTGTTTTCATTTTATAACCTGCAGTCATCCTAGAATGAAAATGGCATAATTCATATTCCTTTCCTAATTTTATATGATGATTACAAAATCAATGAAACTGACTGAACCTATACAGATGTTCGTTAGTGATAAAACAAAATCTGAAGTTATTTTCTTAAGAAACATTTGATAAAAACTGTCTGGATATTATAAGTATTTTGCATGTGAAATCAGAAATATTTCTGATGCAGAAAAGTATTTTTAATCTTAAAATAAAAATTATTATGCATGTTGTAAAATCAGCATGTAAGAAATAAGGCACAAAATAAACATCACTTAACAAACCTTAAGACTTAATCAATAATAAAATATGATATTTTGCAAATTAGAGCCTTCTAATGTTTACTGATAATCTGCCAAATTTTGTGAACATGTACTTATTAATCTAAAATTAATAGCATACAAACCATAACAAGTACAAAATGGTTACGAGATCGGTCCTATAGACCGAACCTATGTTGAAAGAGTTAACAGCACTGCTGTCAGAGTGCTTTCAGTTACAAATAAAACAGTACAATTTCATTTGTGGAGTGTAATAACCTCAGAAAATGGAGCAACATTGATACTTGACACAGAGTCAATCTGATCCATGAAACAGAACATAATTTTCTTTAATACATCTAGTATGTTTCTGTTATGCCCACATTTTAGGCATTGAAATGATAACTTTGATTAATTATTAAAACCCAAATATTAGGAAAAGAATGATGGGGAATGCTTTTCTCAAAGAAAGCATATCACAAACTCTGGAATATGTGTTCAACACCTTATAATCTGATTAAAAGAATAAATCAAATTAATAGAATATTATTCAAGTCAGAAGTTCTAAATGAGTTTTAAAATTTTGTATCTTTCATTCATGAAATCAAGAAAATAACTTTGAATGATAAGTAGAAGTTTAACAGAATAAACAGAAATATTCCATAATAAAAGAAATAAATCTACTAGCAGTGCCAAGGAAAGTCTTTGTTAATATTCATAGTGTTCAAGGGGTCTACTCTACAAAAGAGCATATTTCACCTTTCCATTGTTGAAGAGCTACAATGTAATGAAGATTGCATCATACACTGGCATAGTACATGTTAATATGTGCAGTGGGTGGGAGTTCCATTCAATGCTTGGTGCATGTGCAAAATGTTTTCAAATGTAGCACAAGGTAATAGCTACGAGTTCTGTGAAGAATTGCACAGCACTTCTGAAGACATAACAGTTCCCACATATTTGAGGATAAAATTATTTCATTCCAATTTGTTATATAATGAAGAAAATAATTTTTATTTAACTCAAAGTTAATCAAAGATAATTATATTTTTCTAAAGTCAAAAACTTTCCATTAATGTAAAAATGCACAAGAAAATTATGGGTTACAATGTTTCAATAAATGACAAATGAAAAGAAAAACAGTACCTTGTATATTCTTCTTGAAGTTTACTTGGGTCAGAAACATAAAACTTTACACGAAAATAAAGTAAATAAGGAGGTCCCGCTGAAAAAAGATAATTAATAAATTAATGCGAAAACACAGAAGATTAGTTGTAATCAAATTCAATTACAACATTAATAATGCTGTTACAACAACCATATAAATTAGGTTATTTGATTTCCTATGTTATGACTACAGCAAGTCATTAAACTTGTTATTTAATTTGTAACATTACAAATAACAATAGCAGCCAATGGATCATTTATCTAACTATTTTAATCATTCTGGTGGTATGTTATTCATAAAATCAGTTACCTTATAACATTATCATTGTTACAACAACAGACAAAAGACTGCTGATACAACAACTTGCAGAAAGCTGCTAATATGATCAACAAATTTAATTACACTGTAACAACAAGAATTATAACACCAGTAATCTTATGAGCAGTGTCACTGCTAAAAAGAACAGAGGACTACATTAACAACATAAAGAGGAAAGCTAACCTTTCATCAATATCATGAGGCACATCATTTATACCATAATTATGAAAATATTTAATCCATGAAGAAAAATCTGCAGCACAATGGATTTCATTCTCATCCTTTATTTAAATGTATTATCTTATGTTTTATCCTTAAATTTCTAGAAACTTGTATATATTTCTTTGTTTGAAGTTAAAAGATCATAGAACAAATCTGGTACTACTACAACTGATACATATTTTCATGAATTATATACAATAAGCAATAGCAACTTATTCACTTTACCCTTTTCACAGTGAATTGTGTTACTTTCTTCCAGTTTTGGAAAGAAACTGTTTTTAAGTCCTTCTATTAAACTGGACATTCCCAACAGTTTCAAGCATCACAAACTACTTGAACATTCTGTAACAATTCTAACATTACATATCACTCATATATTTATGGGTAAAAACTGAAACAATAATACAAATAATGTCCTAAACCCATATTCTGCATCCCAATTACTTTCTTACAAGGTTTGTTACTTTTCCTGTTTCAAACCCACCTAACTAGAAATCAAACTATTCAAAGTGCTTCCAATAAAGAGTTTAGTGTTGAATAATCATTTACAAAAAATTAGAACAGAGCTAAACCATCTTGTAATACAACTGTATATTAATTCAACCAACCAATGGGTCAGTACACAGGAACATCTTATCAACATGTTTTAAATCAGTTTTTCAAAACCTATTACAGCCCCTTCCCCTCAAGCCTGTCATAATGCCCACTGTTTTGGGTCTGGTACTTGTCTTTTTATTCTTACTAGGAAATAAACACTCTTAAATACTGGTGTTGTAACTAATTTATCATGACACTGGCCTCACAAATAGCTGTTATTTTTCTGCACAGACAAGCTCAAAGATAGCTTTTTGGAACCTTATCAGCTGCTATGGCTTTGATACTTTAAACTGTCTAAATTAACACATTTTCAAATTATATTGCTGTATACAAATATCAAACATGTCACTGAGAAACTAAGTTAATGTTTCAAAGTTTAAATTACAAAACTGGGCATCCATCATTAGAAAATTCACTCTAGCAAGAAATATTTTAGTAAATTTAATCATGACCTAAATTGGATTTGACAACCAACCTACTTTCTGCACAACACATTGATCATGATTCAGTCATATATACGTAAAAACAGCTCGTTTGGGTTGAGAAAATATTTTATGATGAGAAGCAACAAATCATGTTCAGTGGCATGCTGTAAACAAGTCTCAAGTTTAGACAGCCAACAGATATTGACTTTTATTCTCCACTTTTGTAAACAATGAATAAACATACAACTTGAACTCCACTAACATCCCATATGTTTGGTGGGGGCTATTTACAGCTTTTAAGAATTCTTCAAATGTGAAGGGTTGCTACATGCCTGTCAAATAAGGATTGAGGACTGAAGTGTATTTAGAATAGACTCAGAAAATTGCTACCTTACATTAGTACAAGTAAACAAATAAACTACATATTCAAAAATTACCTTTCAATTGCTTCCTCACTCCTTTGGTTGGATCCAGCCAACGCTGAACAAATAAAAATAACGTTTTTAACTAACTTCTTTCCAAGAATCAAAAACAAAGCCTTTATTGATATCTTTTAAGAAGTATCCACATAAAAAATCTTATTAAATTAAATACTTTCTGAGAATTTAAAACAGAGTAACAGAAAGTTTGTTCAAATTTGAAAGTAAAAGTCTTATGTTCTCGTCACACCATGGTGATCTTAGTGAAACAAATATTTTGTTGATAGAAATGACAGTAGAAATACTTCTCTGAGCATTTTAACAAAAACAAATAAAACAAAAAGTTGTTTATAGTCAGGAATTAATCCTGATGGGATTTACAAATGGGATTCTTGTACTGTGTAAAGTTGAAACCCCAGACAAATGGGATTCTTGTGCTGTGTAAAGTTGAAACCCCAGACAAATGGGATTCTTGTGCTGTGTAAAGTTGAAACCCCAGACAATTCTTGTGCTGTGTAAAGTTGAAACCCCAGGATTCTTGTGCTGTGTAAAGTTGAAACCCCAGACAATGGGATTCTTGTGCTGTGTAAAGTTGAAACCCTAGACAAAGGGATTCTTGTGCTGTGTAAAGTTGAAACCCCAGACAATGGGATTCTTGTGCTGTGTAAAGTTGAAACCCCAGACAATGGGATTCTTGTGCTGTGTAAAGTTGAAACTCCAGACAATGGGATTCTTGTGCTGTGTAAAGTTGAAACTCCAGAAAATGGGATTCTTGTGCTGTGTAAAGTTGAAACTCCAGAAAATGGGATTCTTGTGCTGTGTAAAGTTGAAACCCCAGACAATGGGATTCTTGTGCTGTGTAAAGTTGAAACCCCAGACAATGGGATTCTTGTGCTGTGTAAAGTTGAAACCCCAGACAATGGGATTCTTGTGCTGTGTAAAGTTGAAACCCCAGACAATGGGATTCTTGTGCTGTGTAAAGTTGAAACCCCAGACAATGGCATTCTTGTGCTGTGTAAAGTTGAAACCCCAGACAATGGCATTCTTGTGCTGTGTAAAGTTGAAACCCCAGACAATGGCATTCTTGTGCTGTGTAAAGTTGAAACCCCAGACAATGGCATTCTTGTGCTGTGTAAAGTTGAAACCCCAGACAATGGCATTCTTGTGCTGTGTAAAGTTGAAACCCCAAACAATGGCATTCTTGTGCTGTGTAAAGTTGAAACCCCAAACAATGGGATTCTTGTGCTGTGTAAAGTTGAAACCCCAAACAATGGCATTCTTGTGCTGTGTAAAGTTGAAACCCCAAACAATGGCATTCTTGTGCTGTGTAAAGTTGAAACCCCAAACAATGGCATTCTTGTGCTGTGTAAAGTTGAAACCCCAAACAATGGCATTCTTGTGCTGTGTAAAGTTGAAACCCCAAACAATGGCATTCTTGTGCTGTGTAAAGTTGAAACCCCAAACAATGGCATTCTTGTGCTGTGTAAAGTTGAAACCCCAAACAATGGCATTCTTGTGCTGTGTAAAGTTGAAACCCCAAACAATGGCATTCTTGTGCTGTGTAAAGTTGAAACCTCAAACAATGGCATTCTTGTGCTGTGTAAAGTTGAAACCTCAAACAATGGCATTCTTGTGCTGTGTAAAGTTGAAACCCCAGACAATGGGATTCTTGTGCTGTGTAAAGTTGAAACCCCAGACAATGGGATTCTTGTGCTGTGTAAAGTTGAAACCCCAGATAATGGGATTCTTGTGCTGTGTAAAGTTGAAACCCCAGACAAATGGGATTCTTGTGCTGTGTAAAGTTGAAACCCCAGACAAATGGGATTCTTGTGCTGTGTAAAGTTGAAACCCCAGACAAATGGGATTCTTGTGCTGTGTAAAGTTGAAACCCCAGACAAATGGGATTCTTGTGCTGTGTAAAGTTGAAACCCCAGACAAATGAGATTCTTGTGCTGTGTAAAGTTGAAACCCCAAACAATGAGATTCTTGTGCTGTGTAAAGTTGAAACCCAGACAATGGGATTCTTGTGCTGTGTAAAGTTGAAACCCCAGACAATGCGATTCTTGTGCAGTGTAAAGTTGAAACCCCAAATTTTACTGCCAAGTCACTGGGTAACAAAATAAAATATAAAATTACTTATATCTTCATAACTAATCCATGAGAAACTATTTAGAATAATTTTATGTTTATTAGGCAGTAGTTTTTGTTACAAGTAAGCTTTTTCTAATACACAGTAAAAGATATAAAGATTCTTCAATTATGATTGAGAAATCATAATGTGAAACACTGAGCTGTAGTTTCAACATGTCATAAACTGTTAAGTGACTGGGTTTAAGTAATGGATGACAGGTCCTAATAGATATTTCTAAGTGTTTATAGATTATCATTTTTAAGTAGAATTTTGTATCATTAATATTTGTGACCATACAGTTAAGAAAAAGATGTTAACCTGAAGATGATCTAGAAAGGTTGAAACCTTGCTCTCTGCTTATCAATAAAAGCGTTAATACCATATCAGCCATTCTGAGATACGCAATTTAACTGTCTATCCTGATTAACATATTTCTAAGCGTAACAAGGACATCAGCATCATCAATACCAACATTTGTTTCAAGTACTTGCAAGGAATTCTTCGTGCCAATTTGAAAATAACCATAAGGATCTTGTAGTTCAAAATGAGCTTTTTCTATTACTTATAAACATATACAGAAATAAACAGCATTGAGTGCAAAATTGTATAACTACAAGTAGAAAGCAGGCTTGACTTTTTTCCACATCCCTAGAGATTTATTTTTCTTTTCTCAAAGCTTGCACTAAGAAAGTTGAAAGAATAGATAAATAGAGCAATTAGTTAAGTTTCTGTCAAGTCACAAAGGTCTAGTGTACAAAAACAACTACTTAAGTTACATAGACCAAAAGATAATTTTTATAAATGATTTTGCTTGTATGATGGAGCAACAAAACTAAAGATTAAGTTCACTTTTTAAAGTTTCTTTTCAAGCAAAAGAACTAAAATATATATATACATAAAACATTGAAGTATACATTTTTTATGCTGAAAATGTATTTTCGATAGGTATTTACCTCCAATCGCTCAAAACTACCTTGATGTTCTTTCTGCTCTATAAGCATTACTGGAAAATGTTTTCACACTCAGAACACTATATAAAACTCACCAATTTTGCACCATTATTTAACATATATATACCATATGACCACTCTCAAGAAATAGCAGTGTACTGCTGTTCCTGCTCAATCCTCACTTCAAGAAGGGTCCAGACAATATGGTGCCACCAAAAGGATCCAACAAGGAGTTTTCCAAATGAACAAGCTCATGATTAATGAGATAAACACAAAGGAAGAAACTGAACCATTTCTTACTCAATACACTCACTGTCCATGCCAATGTATACAGAAGAAGAAACTTGAATAAGGAAGGCTTAGCATTCACATAAATTACAAAGGCATTGATGTAAAGAGTACTCAGATGAGAACAAAGCCATAAAAAAAAACCTGGATAATAGGACCACTCTAAAAAGGGGATCCTGAGAGAGGTTCCCCTGATCACATGAATCCACAGTAAGAGATGCATATAAATACTACCCAAGGAGATAAGTGGTTCCAAGGAAGCCCAATTCCCAAACAAATAGAGAACCTCTTGTGCAGAAAGAGAAAGAAAGGATAAAGCTGTAGAAACAAAGCCTCCTTGCCCTGAAAATGCACAAGATAAGACTATGCCCTGCTGAGATGGAAAGTGAAGAACACACCCAAATAAACCAGGTCCTTCATGGGTGTGAGGTGAGACTTCTCACAACTTGACAAGCCAACACAGACAAACTTCTTCCCAAAACGAAAGGTATAGTTGGAGAACTCCTGCTGGGAGAAAGTTAAAAGAAGACAGTGGTCCACAAGCTGGTGGGAGTTCAACCCCAAACCATGGAAAAAACTGCAAAAAGAAAAAACATACGAGGCCAACACTATGCCAAAAAGAAGATGCCAGAACTGATAGAGTATAGATGGTGGGGATATGGGAATATGAAGATAAGAATCAGAGGCATCTATCTTGGTTTTCCTAAGCCCAACAGAAAAAGATTACAAGACGGTGAGACAATCCTCATGTAAACTGAGGAAGGTCAAGAAACTGACAGAAACAGGAAAGAAGAATGACCAGTTGTTAATTCTTGGTATGCTGGGGAATGACATACAGAGTGGAATAAAATTCCAAAGAAGGGTGAGAAACCCCTTAAATAGCATTATTAGCCTGACACTGCCTTAGCAAAACACTGGCAAGAAATAGGATTGCTTCAAAAAGTAAGAAATGGGAACAGAAGGAAAAGGAGTGAATAAATGAAGGATGAAGCAATGGATAAAGCCTGTAGCTCCCAATGCACATGGAATTTATAGATCCCCAAGTTAAGTCAAATGAGCCCCATTATTCCTGAGCTAAGAAGCTAGTGAATGATGATAGTGTTCACAGTGAAAACTATGGATAGTGAAAAAAAAACTGTGAGAAGAAGAATAGGATGGAAAGTACAGAGAGGAAAGACATGAGACAGCAAATGGAAGAGGAGGAGCTTGAGAAAAATGTAACACAAGAACAATCAAGAAAAAATGTTAGCCCACAACCTCAGGAAGTACCCTACCCAAAATTCATTGGCAGAGGAAAGTAGCTAGATGAAGGTCCTTGAGCTAAGAGGGAAGTGAACATACTTGAAGAAGGGAATCTCTTACATAGAAATATTAGCAACAAAATAATCCAAGGAGAAATCTAAGGAAGAGGAATATGACAATGTAAAAAAAGGAAGTGTCAACCAAAAAATTCTGAAACAAAAATTGGATTGTTTCCTAAACAAGATGGGTGGAGGATAGATTACATATAAGGGCTGTGAGAGTAATGGTAAAGGTGAGAAAACTGAGCTTGAGAAAGACCAATGGAGGACAATGAATCAGAGCCTCCTGCTTTGAGAAAAAATTCCAGAGCTTGAGATTCCCAGAAACGAGCTTTAGCTAAACAGTAAACAAAGAAGTATGTGCAACCAAACAAGGAGGACAAAGCATAAAGGCACCTGTGTGGAGTTGGGACAAATATTTTTCAGCATGGACTCAGATATTAGGAGAAAAAGAAAAAACATGATATTCTCAAGAATGGGCCAAACAAAAAGTTAATGTATAGAATAATGTGAAATATGAGAAGTAAAAACAAGGTAACTTACCTGCAAAGAAAAGTCAATCAAGGACACACAATGTCAAGGAAGTCCATGTTTTCACAGACAGTAATTAAAAGTCAAAAGGAGTCTCTGTTGAAGACTGAAAAAAGTCCAGACTCCATGCAAAACTCCATTACCCATTATACAAAACCAATCCCCTAAGACACAAAGAACACAATGCCACTGTGGTAATATGTCTAGAGTGAACAAAGTCCAGACGGAAATGATGATCTTTGCATAAGTTATGCCATGAAAAATAAATGTTACAAAGTCTGTAAAAGCAGAATTGTTTGAAAATACAAAGTTATTTCTATGACAGTTGGTTTTATAGATTCTTCGACCACATATTGTTTTTGAAATATCTCATGCAAGGAGAAAAGAAAGATTAGTCTTAATATAAGGGCCAAATTGAGGAGTGATGATTGTATGATCATAATAGAGAGAACAAACTGCACTTAGGGGTAACGTTACACTTCTACGGATGGAGGGTTATCATGTGCTCCTTTGCGTGCAACAGCAAAATATTTGCAAACAGAGAGCAGCACTGAACCAGGTTCACAAGATGCAAGTGTAAGTTATGTATTGTATTAAATTAGTCATCAGAGCAGGGTATACTTGAACACAGATATGCATAAAGAGCTATCTAGACATACAGTACAAGAGAAGCCTGACCATCCAAGATAAGGATAATAATTCAACTTTGCCATTCAAGTAATAATGACAGACAAGATTAATACTGAAACATATCTCACAATCTACAGATCATGTCTCACTGTATACAGACACAATGTACCAAAATAAACCTATTACCCCACAAATAACTATTTCAAAACTTCACAGAAAAAACAATGATATAGTGAAACCAGGCCATTTAATAACATGCAGTAAATCAAGGTACAGTTAAATCAAACCATACAAGCAGTCACTCAAAGAAAAGGGCATTAATGAAATCAGAGGATATCAACAATTACAGAAAGAAATGGATAATGGTGAAACTTGACTATCTGTGCAGCAACTGAAAGCCACAAAAGGTACCACAGTACAAAATAAAAATAAAAAATAAATATAATACAACAAAAACATCAGAAAAAAATCATGAACAACAAATAAAGCTCACACAGTAAACAAATTACAACACCAGTAATACAAACCATAGAGCAAACAGAGAAAGAAACTTAATGTTGTAAAACATTTCAACTTAAGAAAAATTACTGCACTGTAAATAAACCATAAAACCAATAAGGAAAAAACGAAATTAACTCTATATGCAAATCTTTAGACTATAACTACAGAGAAACATGTAACACTGTAAAAAACATAAAACCAATAGCAGAGAAATAAATCTGATGCTGTAAACAAATCATAGAACCAACAAAATAAAAAAAATTAACTATAAACAAGCTACAAAAACATAAATGTAACATTATAAACAAACCACACACAAAACATACAATCAACTAGAGAGAAATAAACATAATCTTCTAAATTAGTCAGTGGCTATAAAAATAAAACCTAACACCAGACAACCTCTAATTGAATTTTTCAAAGTTGCAGATTAAAATAAGTAAACTACAATAAAATTTACATATAATGAAAATGATGAAATTGAAATACCATTCAAAGATTGTTGAAAATTAGACAAATATGTTCAAGGTAAACTCTAGCAACTGTAGAACAGTTTCTAATGCAACTTTTCTTGACTAGTGCATTATGGTAATAAAATTTTTAAAAGAAGAAAACATGATATATTAAGCATATTTGTGTTAAAAAAACCTATATAGGAAAATAAAAAAACTGATGTATAGATACCATAGTATCCAAGCCACCGGTCACCTCAGAGAACTGGAGCCCAAAGTAATCTTTCTCTATCAGTTCTAAATGTTGAAATATCAGGTCTAGTAAAACTTGCCCTTTACAACGCTTCTAAATAAGAAAAAGAAAATCAGGCAAATAATATCACTGAAAAATAAAACATTTCTATAAAATAATTACAATAAATACTAACTAAACCAATTTTTAATAAGTGAGAAAGGAGAATTTAAGTCATTTTACAACTGGCTCTCATTAAAGAGACTTCATGATTAAATTTTCTGTAAGATCATTCAGCAGTTCTTTCTTCAATGTTAGACTTCTAATGCACATGAATGAGTTTCTGATATCTGTTTTTAAAACCTAAAAATCAAGGCAAATACCTTTGATAATACTGTTTTATTTGTCTCATATCCCTTTAGTTGTTTCTCATTTACTGATAGCCATTCACCCGTTTCTTCACTCAAATTCATTACTTAACACACTTATTTCTTCTTACGAGCTTAATATTACAGATTTTGTTCTCTTTTAACTCAATGCTAGACATACACTTGTTTCATTTTACTAAGCATAATGCAATATAGATACTTGTTTCTACTTAATAATTCACTACTGGACAGACTCATTTCTTCATAATAACTCAATGTTTTTCAAACTAACTCAACTCAAGATATGTTTCTCCTCACTAAGCTCAGTGCTAAAGATACATCACTTCTTGCTAGCTCATTGCTAGACACAAGACTTGTTTCTTCTTATCTCACAGCTAGACAGACTTTTCTTATTATTACTTCAGCACTATACATACATTCATTTCAACTCTCTAACTTACTGTAAGGCATATACTTGTTCCTTCTTATTACTTCAGTGGTAATCACTCAACTCATTGCTAGATTTACGCCCGTCTCTCCAGTATACCTCGCTGCTAAACACACACACACACGCTCCTTTCTTCTTTCCGCCTCACTGCTTATCACACGCCTTTTTTTCGCTTCCGCTTCTACATAATTATTTCTTATGATTGCCTTTTCTTTTTTTTTCATTATCATTTATTCACGCCTTATTTTACTATGCTCGAAATTTCATTGCATTGCCGCATTTATTATGATTATTATTGCTTTTTCTGATTATGATTGCCGCCTTTTATTTTAACATTATGACGATTTGTTTGCCTTTATTTGTTATGATTACATCGCCTTTATTTGATTGCCGCAGATTGCGAGATTATTTTACGCATAGCGATTATTTTTGCTCGAGACATTGCAAGATCGCCTATTTCGAGTGATTACATTGCCGCGTTTTACTGATTATGATGACGCCTTTTATTTACTTCTAGCGGATTTTATTATTGACATCGCCTTTTCTTGAGTGATTGCACTTTTCATTAGATGATTATGCCTTTTTGATTGCTTCTTTTCATTGCATGATTATCGCCTTTTATTGTTTGATTATCATTATCGCCTTTTCGCTTGCTTTATCAGATATTATGATATCGCCTTTTTATTTCTATTTCTGCCATCATCGACTATTTTGATATGACATCGCATTTTCCTTTTTTTATTTCTTCGTGATTATTGAGATTATGCCTTATGATTTTACTATTTTTTTATGATATCATTCGCTTTCTTTTTTATTTCATTTCGCCTACTTTATTTACATCGCTTTCCTTTTTTTCTTATTTTCATCAGATATCATATCGCCTTTTTTTTTCTTTTTTCTATTGATTATCAGATATCATGATTTTCCTTTTTCTTTTGAGAGATTATCGCCTTTTCTTTTCTTTCTTGTTTTCGATTACATTTCCTTTTCTTTTTCGATGATTTCACGCGCTTTATCATTGCCTATTTCTTTCTGATTATGATTGCATCACATCGCCTCTTTTTTGCGATTCTTTTTCTATTTCATAGATGACACATCGCCTTTTTTTCTTGTTTCACTTGCAGAGACAACGATCGATTTTTCTTTGATCTTTTATTTGACACATTATCATTGCGATTTTTTTTTTCTGTTTCATTGACGATGACATCGCCTTTTTTCTTCTGAGTGATTGTGAGATCATATCGACTGTTTTCTTTCTTTTTCTTCATTGAGTTAATTCCATCATTATCGCTCGGCTTTCTTTTTGTTTCACTAGAGCGATCATATATGTCTTTTCTGTTCTCTTCTTTCTCGACATTATATTCATTGCGCGATTACGCCTCCTTTTCTTTTCTACTTACTACTTTATCATATTAATCGATTTTTTTTTTTTGTTTTCCCTGTTTATGACGCCATTATTTCTCTTTTTTCTTACTCGCGATTCACTTCGATATCATTCGCCTTCTTTTCTTTTTCTGTCTTCATCAGAGTATCATCATCGAGCCTTTTCTTTTCTTCTTTTTCTTATTTCATCATGACATATCATTTCTTTCTCTTTTCTTTCTTTTTTCTGATATCACACGCCTCTTTTCTTTTCTTTTCTGCTTCTCACTGAGCATCATCATCATCCTTTCTTTCTTTTCTCTTTCTTCTCCTATTAGTATCACATGTATTTTTCTTCTTCTGCCTCCCCTATTATCACACTACTTATCACACGCTCCTTTCTTCTTTCTGCCTCACTGCTTATCACACACTTATTTCTTTCTACCTCATTGCTTAACACACATACTTGTTTTTCTAACTAAATTCTAAAGTTTCACTCGTTTCTTTGTAGTAACTCAATTCTAAGTATTCACTTGTTTTTATCAATGCTGAGTGTACACTTACTCCTTTTTATGAAGCTCAATGGTAGATATACATTCATTTTTCTTATTAACTTAGTGCTACACATGCATCCGTTTCCTCTTATGAAGGTGAAAGCAGAAAATTTTGACAATACAAAACACATACAAGTATGCCCAAGAACTACGAATCATGTTGTGCTAGGTTTAAAAAGCTGTTTATTATTAAATATGTTATAACCATAAATTTTTAAGCCATAAACAAAACGCATTAACAGGAAACAAAACATGATGGATATTTTAAAAAGGATATGAGGGTACAAGCTACAACGTGGGATTTTAAAATGTATCCTTGCTTTTGGAAGTCACTGAGGAAGTAGGACCCACACAATGTTGGGGATATGCCACCTATCAGTTTTAACCTCCAGTTCGCTAGTCTCACATAAGAAAATTAGAAATCAGGTGAGCGAGATGCGGGTGCTCAAGCCCACAATGCTCCACACATATATTACCCTTCAATGCCTGCAGACAGTTGTGGGAAAGTACTCTCCAAGTTAAAATAATAAGATAAACATAGAAGGACGAAACATAAAAAATAATTAAATAAATGCAAAATAAAAATACAAAATTAACATACAAGTTTCTTGTGATCACCTGCATTCATTTTGTACAGCCATATCAAGCATCATTTAAGCTAACTGCTCAAGCTAATATGACATGACACTAAATGTTCTTTAACTAGAATTTTGTAAAACTAAGCAACTATGTGCTGAAACTCAGCAATGAATAATAACCACCCACCAAGACAATTTTTGAAAAATTAAGCTAGCAACTACTAATTTGCTTGGCCTAACTACACGTATCTACACTTGCTTTTACCCTATAGTTTTACTTTTTTAAATCACTCTTCTTTAATCCAAATGACAAAAATTTAAACAGTTCACTTTTACTCTTGGTTGAAGCTGTAGTAAAACCTCAGAACAAAACCTTACAGAACTTACTGCATAGGTGTGCACACAATTTTAATCAAAATTCAGAGAAGCTTGTTAAATAGCTTTGTACATGTGGCTTCTATTTAAACCAAATTTGACACCTAACTGTAAAATATAAAGTAAACTGTAAAATATAAACACTAATAAAATATCCATAAAAGTATGTTTTTCTATGAAGTGTACTTTCCTAACTTTTGGCGTGAAGATAAAAAAACTCAATCAAAATTTGAGATGATACATCTCAAGAATTTTTTTATAGATTGCCTTAAAATTTGGAATGTGAAGTAAGAGTCCAACAGAACGTATTCCATGAAAATATGCAAAAGTTTGAATTAATACAGTCCAAGATACAAAGGTGGAAATTTGTTTAACTATCCCTCTTGTTGATAACACATAGCGTGTCCCACAAGTTGTTTTGGCCACACAACACAATACAGTGTGTTTTGATGTCAGAAAATTCATAGCAATTTGTGAAAGAAAAGACATAACAGGTGGATGTAGGTGGGTCTGATTTTTTAGTTTATGATTCCATGCACAAATGAGATTGAAGCTATCACAACTAGACTCCACCTTAATAATATTTATAATACCAAGTATTTACATTAAATTCAATACCTCACATAGGGGTGGGATAAGTAAACTGGAGAAAGGAAAAGACCTATGGAACAAATGTCAGTATTCTCATATTATGGGAGATGTAAAATTTATTCAAATATATACTTGTACATTTAAAAACTTAAAACTTCTACTAGGATTTGATTTATTAAATAAGTTTAGATGTCAAGGTTGTGACACGCTTTGACATAACCATAGTGAGAGGACTAAAAATATATTTACTGTTAAGCTGACACAAAACTAATAAAATGGAGTATTCACAATGCTACCATAAAATAACAGAAAATTCTTTGACAGAACAGTTATTAGAAGATTTTACAAAAACTGTTACGTATTATTGAGTGGAGTGGAAAAAAACTAATTTAAAATTAACTTATTAACTCTATGAAATATCTTTAAAAGAAATGTATTCAGGTGAAGCACATTGTATATCTATTAATTTCTTTTTTCATTTCATTCTTAGATGATGGACTCAACCAGGACAAAATTACTGAATATTTGTTGTTACTTTGGAAGGTGGAGGGCATATGCAGCAATGCACAGAGAAGATATAGGCTGACTTTGTGGTATTAACTTTGAAAAACAGAAATAAATCTATCTATAAACCATGTTGCTCTTTACTGTTAAGCTCCTGTCATCTTAAAGTTTTTTGATAGGTCCAATACAAAATAAAGTTCAACAAAATGTATAAAAGAGCAGTCTTCATGAAGTTTCACAATAATCTCAATATCATATACAGTATATCATCTCAGATAAAAAGGTTACATGATACCAAAAATATATGGTTGAGAAACCACACTTATGCTAGAGTTTAATTATGATTGCTATTTAGTAATAAAATACTATAACATGTGTTTTTATGTCTTAAACATAAATAAATCAATATATATCTTTATAACATTTTCCTATGCAAAATGACTTACATCAACTTCAAAGGTGTGCTGAGTGTCATCCAAAAAGAATATTGTGCAACGTACAGTTCTACCCCGTTTTTCTCTGTCAAGCTCTGAGGCACGCACATTGTATGTGCCACTTGACCCACCAAAAACCCTCCTGGACATGCTCTGCTTCTGGCCACTAAAATATGTTCAAATATGAAAATGTATACAAACATTCTAATACAGAAAAAAACATCAATTTTAAGCATGCTACACCTTACGATAACACCGAGCACAATTCAATAACATGATTCTATACATATGCTAGCAGAACTCTTTTAAGGAAATGGAACTTCATTTGGGTGCAAGGATTTCTTTCCCATGAAAATATTTAAGAAAAAACTATAAGCCTAGTGGAACAACACGAAAAACCTCACCAAACTGTTTTACATTTATATATTAAAACCAATATCATGAGTTATTTACACTTTATGAGAAAAATGTGGCAAAAATGTTAAAAACTAGGACCAAAGGTTGATTATACTTCACAAAAATAAAGTTTTAGGGAGTGTGAAGTATCAGTACTATTGGTTTATTATACTTTACAAGAACAATATTCCAGAAATGTTAAGAACCTATAATAAGGGTTAATTATACTTTATAACAATATTATAGAAATATTAAAAAGCAGTACTTAGGGTTGACAACACTTTATGAGAACAATGTTTTACAAGTACTAAAATCTAGTATTAAGGGTTAATTACACTTCATGAGAACAATATTCCAGAGCTGTTAATCAGTATTAAAGGTTGATTATGTTTCCAAAGAATGATGTTCTAGGAGTGTTAATAATTAGTACTAAGATTAATTGCAGATCATAAAAACAATATTTCACATCTCATGAAGCTTTAAGAACCACTTCCTTCATCCTCACTTATGTTGAGTTTGTTGGCCATGATAACATTACTAACATCACAATATCCATTATAAAATACCTCCACTCCTCACTAACTACATTTCAACAGCTTCAACTAATCAACATTTTAAAATCAATATATGGATGTTTTCTGACATTTGTATAATCTAAGAAAAAACAAAAAACTCATATTTTCATGTATTAACAGCTGCAGAATTTTACCTGTAACCAAAAAACCCACTTCATTTCTTTTTAGTATTTTTCTGCCCATCCCATAGAATAACTTTCACTTATCTACTACTTAGAAAATGTTATCTACTTCTTAATTTTGGTTTCTCTTTGTTTCTATACAGACACTGGCTGAAACCTTGCATGGGGCCACATTGAATGGTTTGATCATTTACTTATGAAGAACAGCTGTAAATAAAATTTAGATATGATTGAATAAAACAATAGTTAAACCACTACAGCAAATATATAGGTTCAAGAATCTTTTACAGTTTCAGTAAATTTTCCTTTCAATTCCTTTTCATTTGTGAACCCTGAAAATGTGTGTTAAATTATTCATTTTACAGCTAAAGAAATTTTCTTTAATGAGAAGACAACAGATAAGATAATGTAAACTTATACATTTTAGAGATACGTTGAATGGATAAAAACAAATTTATTAGAAGTTTAACATTTTAACAAATGTACAAAACTTATGGAAGATTTTGTCAGAGTCAGGTACACACTGGTTTATTCAGACACAAACTGGTGGTTCACTTTAAAAGCTACTGTCTGACTTAAGCATCCTCATAACTGGCTGCACACAGCAAAAGGTAATAAAACTTGTCTTGGGTTGAATCACTCAACTCACAACCCTTTACTGATTCTCCATATGTGCTGGCATGTTTAACATCTGTATCAAAATCTTCTCTGATAAATGGAACATTCCAAACACGTTTAGGGTGCTACTGCCACACAAGTTAACGATTATGACATTAAGAAATGTAATGGAAGAAAAATCATGAATTGTGGTCTAATTATAACGTTTTTATTTTATATTGTGTGTGTGTGTGTGTGTGTAAACACAGAACAAAACAAATGACATAACTGGAGTAATTGAGTTGTGATATTGGTGCACGAGTTTTTTTTGTTTTATTCTCATGTTCACTGAATAAAGTAAAATTATTATAAAATTAACCAACTTCATTATTTAGGGAATCTGGAAGATAACTGAAAAGTAATATTTTGATAAATCAAATATTTACTGAAATTTCATTCATGATTAATGCTATTCACACAATGTACATAAACAAGTTGGCTAAATAACTCTTGAATATTTTTAAACTACATTTGTGATGTTTTAAATAAACATAAGCATATCCACTAACAGGAGTGTGAATCTGTGTGACACCATCTCCTACCACAGCTGGATCTCTATATAATGACAGTTCAATATATATGTAAAAATGGCTAGTTTGGGGAGAAAATTTTTTTATGCAGAGGAGTGAACAACATTGACAAAATAAAACAATACTTTATGAACATCAACAAGTTTCCCCCCCAAACTGTAAAAAACATTATACGTACACACCTAGACAAAAAACAAAATCAACTAACAAAAGTAAATATACCCCACGATATAAAAAAAATCAGGAAACCATATATGGCTGCATATAAAAAATTCCCAACATCAGCAGAAAAATAACCAACATTTGGCAAAAACTAGCAACAAAATATGACATCCCAGTTAATACCAAATTTATTCAAAAACCAGACACAAAACTAAGGTCCATACTGTGTAAAAACTACACTGACAAACACAACACAACAACATTACTTATAAAATACAATGTGATAACTACCATGACTTCTGTATTGGTGAAGCAAGCAGAAAAATGAAAACCAGATTCAAAGAACACAAAAAGTCACCTTCACACGTTTTCAAACGCTGCAAATCAAATAAATACAACATAAACATGAAAAACACCCAAATACTAAATAATGAAACAATCAACAAATGCAAAATTAAAGAAGCCTTACTTATACAACTCAAGCCCAAAATAAACCAATACAAAGGAACACCTTTATACCTATATTAATAAATATAATGCAACATCTAAGCACGCCCTCTACATTCCTACACTCAATTACACAACTGCCTTCAAACATGTGGTCAGTTATCATTCAGTTTTCTCTTCTTTTCTTTGTGACGATGACCAAAGAAGGTCGAAACACTGTTCACTCATCTACATAAAAACATTTTCTCAACCCAAACCAGCCATTTTTACATATATATTTTTCTCTACAAGTGGGTTTTCTCATCATCATTGACAGTTCAAATATATGCACCAGAATTAGGGAGAAAGTGAGAGAAAATGAGTATCTATAAAAAATACATTTGTTTTGTAAAGTGTTATCTTTTAACATAACACAATTTCATCCCACATCTAGATGACAAGTGCCTGAAGAAAAAAACCCATGGAGTGCAACACCCTATACATTGGAACAATATAGTGGCACACTTGTAGAGAAATACACTTCATCTGTACATAGGTACACTCTTTACCTAGGAAGTGTCACAAGGACAATTCAAAATCTGCATCATATTTTCAGAAGTACCATATTTGCAATGTGGCTAAAGTACAACAAACCACAGATGGTGGGTCAACTGCAGTCCAAAACCAGACAGCACCAGGAATTTGGCATCCAGAAGAAGAGTCCCTACTACCTTCATATCAAATCCAATGAAATGGAACAGGAATGTAACAGCTGTTCTGCAACTGAGTGAAGACTTATGTTGGTTGATCCTATTCAAATCCAACACTACATCATCTGAGAATCTGACTTCCATGTGGTAGTAAGATGGGTGAAGTGTACCACAAGGATACAACATATTACCTTACTCTCTGCTGAGTGGAACTTGTTATACTCAGAAGGCTTTCTTCAATGTCCTTTACCCAAGTACCAAGGAACTGATTTGTGGCAAGAATTCCCACTTTTACTAAGAAAAAAAAGAAAGATAAAAGTGTGGAGGTGTATATCACTTTAAGACAGTGCAAGGAATGACCTCAAATACCCTATTTTCAAAAGTATGCCAGAATTAGGTTTAAACTATGTTGGGAGGATGGTAAGAAATCCACTGTCTGTTTTACTCATGCAAGTCCACAAGTAAGTACAGTATGGATCAGATTTTCTTTTAATGAAGATATGCACCATGATGATACCTCAATCAATCATTCTTCTTGAATATCTCATCTCAGAGGTGAAGACTATATTGGGCCAAGATGACCCTACACTGCACAGACTTAGGTAAAGTAGACTTTTGCAGGCAAAAGTTGCCACTGAGCAGGGCCTTATAAGGGACAAGAGGGTGCTGTAAAAAGGGAGTAATAAAAAAACTTTCCTAGTCAGAGATGATATGATGTACAAAGACTAATGACAGAAGACAGTCTATAACTGAAGGAATAACTGGCCAGACAAATGTGTGAGAAGTTCTGGCAGGCATGTGGATGACAATAAAGAATACAGCAGATAAGCTGTAAGAACCATTTAGTCAAAATAACAGGATAAAAGTAAAGAGTGGATGAAGGATTACATGAAAAGAAGGGACAGCCAAGGGAATCACTAAAAGAGAAAGCATGAGTCAAGTAACGATGGACTGCACAAATGAAACAGAGGAGCAATCAGAATCTAAACAAGAATAAAGAAAAGATATAGGTGTAAATGTACTATTATCCCACATGAAACATATCTTAGGGAGAAAAGCACAATCCAAACAGAGAAGGATATAGCAGCAGTGGAATAGAATGCAAGAAGTATCAACAGCTTACACATAAGAACATTGACAACCACAAGCAAGGAGGAGGAGAAAACGAGTCTTAGGTTACAGGTTCAATACATGCAAAGGTAAGTAAAGTAAGGGCATGGACAATAACATTAAGGACTCTTTCAAGTAGGCTATAGGAATATTGAGGGCTAAAGAGGAAGAATCTGACAATGTTAAAATTAGAAAGTACTCATGAAAGCTGCTAAGTAACCAGCTCTGCTAAAAAAAAAAAAAAGTTATGTAAAGAGTGCAGATGAGGAAAGGGATAGTAGTTAAGAAGGGTCAAGATCAGTGATGATAAATATGCCACTTTCACTGATAAATTCTAAGAGAAGACAGTCAAACAGAATGGGACATGAAGGTAACAACACATGAAGATAATCCCAACTGTGTTGCAAAGGATCAAACAAATCCTGTTCCTAAAACAGAGTGATGACACAGCTTGATGGAAGAGAAAAGTAAAAGGCTAAGAAAGAACAAAACAGGAGAGGTAAAGATGAGAAGAAAAATCAGAAAATTCAGCAGAGGAAACCATGATTGTACATGTCCAAAAGGGTGTCACCATAAGACTGACAAAAAATATCTAAAACAAAGAAAGTAAGCACAAAGGAAGAGCCACCACAAAACCATTGCAAACAGAATATGGGACTCAAATAAGTGAGGAGTGTCCATATGAAAGAAAAGGTAATGAAACACAAAGACTGAGAGACCACTACTGAAATAAGATCCCAAGACAGTAAACAAACATGTGAAAATGACTTAAGAGATACAGGGTTCCAAAGCAAGCTCAAGTCACCAACAGATGGAGAACATCTCACACAGGAAGAAAGGATGAAGACAGAGCTGTGGAAATGCATCTAAGGATGGCTGGTATGAGTATTAACACCTTTACTGATAAATGAAGAACAATGTTGTGACCTTCCTAGGTCATCTTCAGGTTAACAAAAAAAATGGGTTTCTCATCATCAAGAACAAGAAGAGCTGTGGAAATCAAACCCACCATGACCTGCATAGTAAAAACTGTGCCTTGCTGAGATGGAAAATGAACACACACAATAGAACTAGACACTAGGCAAATGCAAAATGAGACTTCTATAGCTCACCTAGCTGCCTCCCATGTAAGAAAATTACAATCATATGAATCTTGTTGAGATGGAGCTAAAAGAAAATAGCAGCTGTATATTTAATGCTTGAATATGTGTACTAAAACATAACAGGTCAATGCAACACAAACACAAAGAGTACACAAACAAAAGTTTGGTATTATACAACAGATTACAATTCAAATTTTAGTATATGTTATTTATTTATTTAAAAATAAATTTTAAAAAAGACACATCTAAAAACCAGTTTTTGTGCATTGTGTGATATGTCGAAAGTAACATTGGTTCAGACTAAATGTTTATGTATAAAAACAAAATCTACAGCTTCTAAGAAATTAGGAATTATCAAATGAAATTTGAGATTTTTGAGGGAAAGAAAAGTGTTTGCAAAATTTAAAATTCACTTTAAATTGGAACCAGTCAAAAAAGTTAATATATACATACAAATCTTTAGTAAAAATACTTCATTAAAAAGACTGTGTACAAATGAAATGTAATGTTTACTAAAAGTCTGCCAAATTTTGTGAAGATATACATACCGTATTAAGTTATATAACTACAAATTGGTTAGTAGGTTGATCATACTGACCAACCTCATGTTAAGAGAGTTAGTTATAAATATGAAAAACTGGCACAATTAGAATTACCTCAAAAGTAATGAACTAAGTAATCCAGGTAACTTCCAGCCAATTAGCCTCCTTAAATGTATAGGTAAACTGTTAGAAAATATAATATGTACAAGACTATTATTCAACCTTGAAACCAACAATGTATTAACTATCAATTAGAGTACATCCTGGTAACACTGTCAAACAGCCAATCACTTGGTACAAATAAATGAATCAATTTTTAAAAGTTTAACATCAACTATGCATCTGTCTGTGAGATATATACAACTGTACAAATTTAATGTGAATGTTAATTTAAACATGCTTCTAAACATGTTATTGGAACTCCTATTATTACATCATGTTATAAGAATCTTCCAAGCTTCTCCTATTGTTTTGATCATGTATTATTTTGTTATAATATCTAATAGTGTGTAGAAAGTTTGAATAAGTAAGACAAAGATAGTTATTTAAATAAATAGTTTGATGATCATGAGTTTAGCCATAAAGATTGAATATATTAACACTTTCTTATGAGGTGAAATTATCACAGACTGTATTGAAACAACAGAATAAATAAGAATTTATATTGTCAATTGTGTTCAGAAATGATTGAACAACTTGTGTGGACATTTCAATAAAAGAGGCAATTATATTTAAAGCTCTCAATACAACATTATAAACAACAGTGTAACATAACAATGTTTAGGGGCAACAAGGAACCTATTGGTCCATTTCAGCTGTCCTATCCTCGAAGCCAAACAAACAAGTTTAAAAACAAAAATTAAAGCAAACCCTTATCATTTATATTTAAAAAAATCAAGCTTTATTTTAAACTTACTCAAATTTACTGCCTCCACAACATCTGAAGGCAACCAATTCAATAGGTCAACCACCATATTTCAGAAATAAAATTGTCTTAACTGAAGACATTTTTACCTTGCCAAATCTACATTTGTATCCCATAGTTCTATAACTCTCACTATTAAGTATGAAAAATGTTGATGCATCAACGTCATCAATTCCTTTTGCATTCTTAAACACTTCAATCATATCCAGTTTTACTCTTCATTTTTCAATATCTTAATCTTTTCTCCTATGACAATCCAGGCATCATTCTAGTAATCCTTCTCTGAAACCTTTCCAACAATTCAATGTCTTTCCAAAGGTAAGTTGCCCGAGACTGAACACAAAACTCCAACTATGGTCTAACCAGTGTCCTGTGCAATGAACTTACAACCTCTTTAGACATGCATTCAATATTTCTGTAGACATAACCCTACAATCCTATTTGCCGTAACACTAGCAACAGTTCACAGCTTAGATGGCTTAAGAGACTAATCAACATTCACCAAAATCCTGCTGTTTCATGATACTCAAGGTTATTCTCACCCAAATTACACTTATGATTGGAATTATGATAACCACCTTGCAATATCTTACATTTATCATAATTAAATCCCACCTGACATTTGTTTGCCCAACTCACTAAATGATCTAAGTCTGTTTGTAAAACAGCATCCTTCTCTTCACAGCCGGCATCATCCAAAACCTTGATTTATCAGCAACTTCAAGTAATTTATTGACCATTCCTTCATCTATGTCATTATCGTAAATCAAAAAGAGCAATGGTCCTAAGATTAAACCCAAAAGTGCATCACTTTAAATATTAATCCAGTCTGACAAATTGCATGAACAACAAACCTCTGATTTCTTCCATTAAGTCACTCTTCTATCCAGTTAGTTAACTTATCCTTCATACCTACAGAAATAAATTTCTTTAAAAGCCTCGTATATGGCACTTTGTCAAAAGGTTTTTTTAAAATCCAGATACATTAATTCTACACCCTTATCCTTATCTACATATGCAAAATATTTTCAAGGCATGTTAAAAATTTGTCGGCAAAACCTTCCCTCAAGTGAAAATGTACTGCCCATCTGATAAAATTCTAAACTTTGTTAAATGACTTTACAAAGTATCTTTTATCAGCCTTTCTAAAACATTTTCTACAACTCATGTAAGACTAACAGGCCTATGATTACTGGAGTAATTTCTATTGCCTCCATTGAAGGTAGGGATGACATCAGCTGATTTCCTATCTCTTGGTACTTGTCCACTATTCAAGGACTTAAAAAAAAAAAAATTGTGCAAATGACTCATATATCCAAAGATTGCCAATTATATCTCGTAACTGTAGCAACACATACTGATTTTCTTTTTGGATCAGCTGAAAATCTGAATGATAAACCCAATTCTGAAGCCTGTCTATTATTGCAGAAAAAAGCCCAACAGTGGAAAGGCATTTTGTTTATTCTTGTTTTATACCTTAAAAGACCTGAGGTACAATTTGGCAGTTGGACTGAAAAACTGAACCAGTACTTGAGTGAATACCCTGCATGAAGGGTTTAGGACAATGCAAATAGTTTTAACAGACCATCTTCCCCAAAAAAATGACTTTGGAAATGTCAACAAGCTGCTGCTCCCAGAAATAGCAATCCAGACCAGAGACCCTTTATCACACAAATGGATTGGTTACTAGTAAAGTAACATAGAAGATATTTTACACAGCCCTGAGACTAGGCAATACTGGGATGTGCAGAACATTTTGTACCTACAGTCTGTTATTTTATAAAAACAATGGGAAAACAGAACGAAGCACGGTCATTGCCAAGTCAATACGGATGGTCATTTTGTGAATCATAAAATGGAATCACAGAATGAAAAAGACACTTCAGAAAAAAGTATTGGAGAGGCACAAAAACAGATAAGGAGGAATGATGAGAAATATGCATAATATGTGCTGCAAAAATGTACAATCTGCAACAAGGAGAGTGACATTCAAATTGTACCATGCTAATGCATGAAAACAAACAAACTGGAACTGACATGGTTGAACTATTGGCAAATACATACCAGGAATAAGTACATATATACACACACACACACACACACATACACTGGTAGCTATGGATAATTTTACAATTATGTTGAAGCTTATGTAATCCCTAATCAAGAAGCAGCTGTGAGCGAAAAATATTGGTTCATCAGTTCTTCACAAGATTCTGATTAACCATGGGACTTCACTCTAATCAGAGAATAAACTTTGGATCAGTAGTACTTTAGGAATGTTTTACTTAACTAACAAAGACAAGTATGACAACATTACAACAACAATCAGATGGAATGAAAGAATGCATTCATCCAGAATCATCCAGAAACTAGGCAACAAATTTGCAAAGTTTAGTGAAGAAACCTCTACCAATTAGAATCTGAAATTACTAGCAATATTTAACGATTACATCAACCAAGCCTCAACTGGAATTCAAACTCACTTCCCTGGTTTTATTCAAATAGTTCTCTATTTTTTTAAAATGGAATGTTTTATAATTGTTTCAGCAGTATCTATTGTATTTCTTTTAAATTATTAATTGTTTTATTTGTCGTTTTTATAGATCTGCTGAAGATGGAGTATGTGCAATTCCAAAAACATTCATTATACACATTTACAACTGTTGCCATTGCTCTACTATTCATTTGTTTTTCCACCAAAAGTATCAACTGCTTATACAACAAGGAAGTAATTGTCAAAAAAACTTAAAATCTATGTTTTTTGTGGCATGTTGAATTTTCCCCCATAAGTACTAAAAATATGAAAATCCACCATTTTTATTTGTCAATCTGAGGGGTCTGTAAAAAATATCTATATACCAAATGTAAAGTGGTCAAGATATCTTGGAGTAATTGACCAAAAACCTTGAAATTATGCTTTTTCGTGAGCTCTGATCTCTGTAAATATACTAAAAATGAGAAAATCCAACTTTTGTTTTGTGTGTCAATACTCTGGGTGCATGATAGTTTGTGTTTATGTCAACTTTCATCTTGAATGCTGTAAATATGACCTTATAGGAGCCCAAAATCTACGTTTATAGGCAGTTTGACCTTTCATCCCATAAATTTTTTTACAAAAGCCTATATCAAAGAAATTTAAAAGTTTGAGAATTTTGAACCAATGTATAATCTATGAAGTTTCAAAACAATCTGCTAAGAAATTATGAAATGGCAGCCAAACATGGCAGTATCTAACAAAAGAAGAATGAATGGTAAAACAGTTGAGACATAAGTAAACCCACTGTCAATAGTAAATCTGTATGTTTCTCTACAGAGACATAACTAAACCCACTGTCAATAGTAAAACAGTATGTTTCTCTACAGAGACATAACTAAACCCACTGTCAATAGTAAAACATGTTTCTCTATTGAGACATAAGTGAACCCACTGTCAATAGTAAAACATGTTTCTCTACTGAGACATAAGTGAACCCACTGTCAATAGTAAAACATGTTTCTCTACTGAGACATAAGTGAACCAACTGTCAATAGTAAAACATGTTTCTCTACTGAGACATAAGTGAACCAACTGTCAATAGTAAAACATGTTTCTCTACTGAGACACAAGTAAACCCACTGTCAAAAGTAAAACATCATGTTTCTCTAATGAGACACAAGTAAACCCACTGTCAATAGTAAAACATCATGTTTCTCTACTGAAACAGAAGTAAACCCACTGTCAATAATAAAACATATTTCTCTATTGAGACATAAGTAAACCCACTGTCAATAGTAAAACATCATGTTTCTCTACTGAGACACAAGTAAACCCACTGTCAATAGTAAAACATCATGTTTCTCTACTGAGACACAAGTAAACCCACTGTCAATAGTGAAACATGTTTCTCTACTGAGACACAAGTAAACCCACTGTCAATAGTGAAACATGTTTCTCTACTGAGACACAAGTAAACCCACTGTCAATAATAAAACATGTTTCTCTACTGAGACATAAGTAAACCCACTGTCAATAGTGAAACATGTTTCTCTACTGAGACATAAGTAAACCCACTGTCAATAGTAAAACATCATGTTTCTCTACTGAGACATAAGTAAACCCACTGTCAATAGTAAAACATCATGTTTCTCTACTGAGACATAAGTAAATCCACTGTCAATAATAAAACATGTTTCTCTACTGAGACATAAGCAAACCCACTGTCAATAGTAAAACATGTTTCTCTACTGAGACATAAGTAAACCCACTATCAATAGTAAAACATGTTTCTCTACTGAGACATAAGTAAACCCACTGTCAATAGTAAAACATGTTTCTCTACTGAGACATAAGTAAACCCACTGTCAATAGTAAAACATGTTTCTCTACTGAGACACAAGTAAACCCACTGTCAATAATAAAACATGTTTCTCTACTGAGACACAAGTAAACCCACTGTCAATAGTAAAACAAGTTTCTCTACTGAGACATAGTAAACCCACTGTCAATAGTAAAACATCATGTTTCTCTACTGAGACATAAGTAAACCCACTGTCAATAATAAAACATGTTTCTCTATTGAGACATAAGTAAACCCACTGTCAATAGTAAAACATCATGTTTCTCTACTGAGACACAAGTAAACCCACTGTCAATAGTGAAACATGTTTCTCTACTGAGACATAAGTAAACCCACTGTCAATAATAAAACATGTTTCTCTACTGAGACATAAGTAAATCCACTGTCAATAATAAAACATGTTTCTCTACTAAGACATAAGCAAACCCACTGTCAATAGTAAAACATGTTTCTCTACTGAGACATAAGTAAACCCACTGTCAATAGTAAAACATCATGTTTCTCTACTGAGACATAAGTAAACCCACTGTCAATAGTAAAACATCATGTTTCTCTACTGAGACATAAGTAAATCCACTGTCAATAATAAAACATGTTTCTCTACTGAGACATAAGTAAACCCACTGTCAATAGTAAAACATGTTTCTCTACTGAGACATAAGTAAACCCACTGTCAATAGTAAAACATGTTTCTCTACTGAGACATAAGTAAACCCACTGTCAATAGTAAAACATGTTTCTCTACTGAGACATAAGTAAACCCACTGTCAATAGTAAAACATGTTTCTCTACTGAGACATAAGTAAACCCACTGTCAATAATAAAACATGTTTCTCTACTGAGACATAAGTAAACCCACTGTCAATAGTAAAACATGTTTCTCTACTGAGACATAAGTAAACCCACTGTCAATAATAAAACATGTTTCTCTACTGAGACACAAGTAAACCCACTGTCAATAGTAAAACAAGTTTCTCTACTGAGACATAGTAAACCCACTGTCAATAGTAGAACATCATGTTTCTCTACTGAGACATAAGTAAACCCACTGTCAATAGTAAAACATCATGTTTCTCCACTAAGACATAAGTAAACCCACTGTCAATAGTAAACCATCATGTTTCTCTATTGAGACATAAGTAAACCCACTGTCAATAGTAAAACATTACGTTTCTCTACTGAGACATCAGTAAACCCACTGTCAATAAGCATCATTCTAGTTTAAACTGAAACCAGTATCAATGTGCCCATGGGTACCCACAGAAAGGGGCAAAAGGAGTCATCCCCTCTGCATTTCACAAAAAATTACACATGATGAAAACTCAACATCATATTTAAACTAAATATTTTTAGTAATTTTTACTAAAACTAAAATGTTTTCAAATGTGATTATTTTTAAACACACAGGACACATTATTTTAGTCTGTTGACTTGCACTGTAAAAGCTGATCCCCTACATACAGGTTTTGTACCCCCTTGAAAATAGTTCTGTGCATGCCAATGAAATATGCCTCAATCCCGTATTACAATTACTGTAACAGTCAACCACATTTTAATTTTTCATATTTTCAAAGTGAAATAGACAAGGCTTCCTGACTTGCTGGCTGATGTATTAACATTGTTATGGTTGCCAAAGCAAACAGTCTGAGTTTGCATCAATAATCTGGATTTGACACCTCCATATTTGCATTATATTTTGAAGTTAAAAACCATCTTTTGTTCTCTACACTGGAAATGTTGTAATGCTAGTTTCATAAAACAAATACTTTTGAAGTGACTTTTTGGTGATGAAATTACTAATTATGTTCAGATGTCTGAAATTTTTATCATAAACTGATAAAAGTTGCAGTTAAAGTTCAAATACTAATTTCCATTTGTCTTCTTATTTTAATACATAGTTTTATAAAGAATAACTAAAAACCACTCTCAATATGCCAGATTGCAACACGAATTAAAATCACCATCAATGTCCCTCATTCCAATATAAACAAAAACCACAGTCATCATTCCAACAAAAACTTGGACTACTAACAAGAAAACTCATAATAATATAAAAGAAGGCTGCTATCAGTGTCATTTCAATGTTAACTGGAACCAATGTTTATATGCTTCATTCCAATATAAACTAAACTACAGTTAAAATGCCTCATTCCATTATCAACTACTCTCATTGCTCGTTTTATCCTTAGTAAAACCATTATCAATATGCCTCATTCCTTTATCTACTAACACCACTGTCAACATGATTTATTAAAATATGAAATAAAACCCCATTCCAATGTAAACTAATAAAACTGTTAATATGCCTCACTTCAATACAAACTACAACCATTCACAAGAGAACTCATTATTCTACAAATTAAAACCACTATTAACTGACCTCATTCCATTATCATCTGAAACTTCAGCAAATATTCCAAATTCCAATATAAAATAAATCCACTGTTAATCTACCTCATTCAGTACATAAAGACAAAACATACAAGTATCAGTTTCATGGGAAAAGATATAATTAGTGTTGCTTGTGATTTCAGAATGCAAAAATAAAATGCATTTTGTTATCAGTCTTAAGGGAAATGCAAGTTAAATATTGTTTGTTGTGATGTCAGTAAGTAAAAAGAAATTGTATTGTTATAAATCTTACAGATAAAACAACATAATCGTTTATTGTGAAACTAGTGGGTGAAGATAAAATTTGGTTACTGTTTGTTAGAGTTTGGAGGAAGGACACTTTAAGCATGGTTTCTACTTAAAAAAAAAAGTGACAATATTTGCACTAGTTGTAATGATTAAAAATACAAGTTTGGCAGTAGACTAAATATTTTTCCAACATTAATTTCAGTAAAGCTAAATTTTATACCCACCAAATCAAAACAATTCTCTACCACTACTACTCATCTCTCAAAACTTTTTTTGATCTGCTACATAATAACAGATGTCCAACAGTCAAGAATAGTGATGAAGGTAATTAAATCTGAATGGTTTACACAAAACAAACATAGAGCACTCCAGACTTTACATGAGACATTATTCTTCCATAACGAAAAACAGCGAACGTCAACTGCGAATCTTTGTTCAGATGAATCTATAGAGAAACCACATGCCTTGTGACGCTGAACGTCATAAAAACATCGCAACTAAAAACCATTGGATGAGAGCAGTTGGTTTTCTCCACACAAGTCCGATGAAATGAGGTCAAGTTATACACTACACACGCAGCCCCGCCAACCAATGATGTTTGTCCTAAGCACGCTAAGCCTAAACAAAGAATTGAGCAGGGGATCGCAAAGCTAGATGCGGCGCGAAGTCCCGTCAGGGAAATGCATGCGTGAGTCATCAATCCAAATACAGGTTACATAGTTACTACACCATCCGTTATCCAGGCACGTGCGAATAAAGCCATCCCTTAAGAGACAACATATTGTACAAGATGTTGAGTTTACATCGAGTTTTTATCATCTGACCATCCATTACAGATTATAATTTCAATGTTGTTTCATGATACCTACTTATCTTAACGCGATATAATTAATATTTTGTCCATTGCAAATTCTTTCACTGTAAAACAATATAACATTATATAGTCAGCATTACGTTCCTTGAAACATTACTTCCTCCTTTAACACCTCTTAAATATCATATTATAAACACTTAGCGATAACTTAACTTGTCCTTTCACAAATAATAGAAAGTAATGTAAGCGGCATTTGACCCCTGACAATACAGCTATTCCTTTACACACAATTTAATGCGTTACAGCCAACATTCACTAAGGCATTAATTTGTCTCTCTTTAAATACTACAAAACCAGTATGAGTTCCATTTCACACATCTCTTTTATTACACACATTTTAACAGATTACAACCAACACTCACTACGGCAGTGTTAACTCGTCCCTCTAATATCTTACATTGATGCACGAAGCGTGTATTTATCTATGCATGTGAAAGAAATAATAAATACAATGCGGCGACTTCTACTGAATGAGTTCCACAAACAAAAATCTGTAAATCAATTTCACATTTGGGGCATTCAAGATTAGAAAAAATAACTGTGGTACGTGAAAGTTTCTTTATCACAGATCACAATATTAAATACAAGCACTCTCATCACAACAACACGACTTCCATTGGTACTGTACGTGAAAGATGATTATATCTTTATGTAAACTTGTAAATATAACACTATAAAAATGGAGTTCTCAGAAACATTTTTTTGCAATAAAGAGTATAAAGTTTAATATATAAAAACATGACAGTTTTTAGCAGCATACACCGAACACTTTTCTCATTCAGCACTTCCCAGAAAAAACAAAATCACGTTTTCCTAAATGTCTTCAATGAGGTATGAATTTTACGATTAGTAGTCACCAGCATTAACACCGCTCGTTGGGCGAAGTTTCTACTATTACTTACAACTAGTGTAATGAACACAATAACCGTGTTCTAACAGCTCATATTTTACGCACAAGTTAACATACTAAAATATATATTATTATAAACTGATATAATAACACTGGTAGTTATAACATTATCAACACATACTTGTTATAAACTGGTATAATCAACACTTTGCCATTGGTAACAAAACTTGTCCATTACAATCACTCAGTTTTAGAAACTTGTAGAACTTCCCATTGTGACAACCATCGTTACATTTGACAACACTTTGACTCAGCTAATAAATGTTGTATTCTTTAACTCCACTCGTATTCACGAGAAAAGACCAATGTTTTGATTAACATCAAAAGGGGAAATACCAGGCACGTTGGAACGTGCGAAACATGGGGAAGCCAACAATTAAAAATATTATTCAACAGTTTTGGAACGTACGAAACATGGGGAAACCAACAACTAAAAATATTAATCAACAGTTTCACAGAATAGCAAGTACTGTACACACAAAATACAAATTAAAATACACGTTATCAACTACAAAACAGTGAGACAGAAATAAAAAATGTTTCAGATAATTACCTGTGTACACATTGCACAAATACAATCTTACTCACAGATTTATGTTTGGAATTTGTCATAGGATAACTGTACTCTACTTTTACTTTGTTTGGTAAAGTTGAACATACAGAAAAAAAAGATCAAATAAAAAACTATTGCCAGTAAAATACTGTGTGCGAATGGTTGGATGGAGGTAATTATATTCGATCTCAATTTAATTGCGGGGAGACGTATTTGACGAATTGATTTACAAACAAAGCCAACACAGTCCAGCATGGCCAAATGGGTTGAGGCGTTGGACTCGTGGTATGAGGGTCGCGGGTTCGATTCCCCACCGCAACAAATATGCTCACCCTTTCAGCCGTGGTGGCGTTGTAATGTCACAACCAATCCCACTATTCGTTGGTAAAAGAGTAGCCCAAAAGTTCGCGGTGGGTAGTGATGACAAGCTGCCTTCCCTCTAGTCTTACACTGCTAAATTAAGAACGGCTAGCGCACAAAGTCCTCGTGTTGCTTTGCGCGAAATTAAAAAACAAAAAGCCTGCGGCACTACCCTTTTTTTACTTTCAAAAGAGATATTTGAGCTCCTTTTAATTTATAGAATCTGAACTGGCCACCATCCTGGTCAAATTCACACTACTGTTAAGTAATATTGGAGAAACATCGACACAACAGCACAACACCCCACACAAAAAGCTACTCCTGTTGGGCAATACAAAATCTGGTTATCCACCTGTGTAAAGACATTTGCTGTGATTTTTGTGAATTCAGTCGATAGAGATAGTCGAAAATGGCTCAACAAAACTTGCATGATGCTACACGGCCCACAAACTCTGCTTCGTCGTGGACGAACACTATTGAGAGGCGACTTTTGTTTTTTTTAATTTCGTGCAAAACTACACGAGGACTATCTGCGCTAGCCTTCCCTCATTTAGCAATGTAAGACTAGAAGGAAGGCAGCTTCCACCACCCACTGCCAACTCTTGAACTACTCTTTTAACAACGAATAGGGGGAGTGACCGTCACATTATAACGCCCCCACGGTTGAAAGGAAGCATGTTTGGTGTGACAGGGATTCTAATCTGTAACCCTCAGATTACGAATCGAGTGCTTTAACCACGTGGCCGTTCCAGGCCTCAGAGGCGATTTCTTTTGACAGTAAAGTTTTTGTTTTTTTAAATTAAAATCGAATATTTTATTAGAGTACATTTTTTGTTTTAACCTGAATACTGTAAACTGACAACGCTCTATTGCACAACCAACCCTCTGCATTCGAACCCATTGATAAGCAAACAAAGTTGAAACTTTCATACAACGGAACTTTGTTTAACACCAAGTTATAAAAACTCCTCTAACAGGGTGGCTATAATAATTTAGCTAGGACGTACCTTAACGTGCCAATTATGAGTATACTTAAAACATTTATACAAAAGTATACCAGCTGAACAGGAAACAAAAGTGACTCAACACGTTATAAGTAGCAAGAGTCTGTCATGCAAACAGATATATTTAAACCACTCATTCAAAATGGCACCTTTTAAGGGAAAACAAAAATAAGTATCTCAACAGGTTACTTTCATTATTAGCTGAGACCAATAAAAGACATATTTAACAACTGCATCTCAAAGGATACTAATAAATGGGTATTAAAATCAACTTTCATCAGATTAATTGAATATATATAATTAAAATCTGTCTTGTCCAGTCAAAACACGTGTATTTAAAACTGACAAGATATCAATAAACAACAAAACAGTGTGCACTCTAACAGATTAGCTACAAAAACTTATCCAAAATGTTCTTTCAGTAGAATATCGTGAAATGGTGAAACTGCGTGATTTTTCTAAATAGTGTTTAAATACTTATCTAAAACCACACTTAATGGATCAACCAGGGATTTTTTTTAATTCTCAATAATCCACAAAGTAAGAGCAACTTGGAGTTCAATGATTCATTTTTTGTAACGTTAGTTCTAAATAAAACAGGTTTTATAATTTCTTTTCAACTCTTTATTTTGATCACAATTAAACCTACAGGATTATAAACGGATTAAGAGCTTTAATATTTCAGAACACTTACTAATATCCTAATCCTATTACTTAATCCGGTTACAGAAACACTTAACTCGCTCGTGTAAACTTTTTACATTTATACGCATTTAAGTCACTGTGATAAAAAAGAAGTTGTAACATAAACTACTTACAACAGATTAAATTATAGTTTTAAAACCTCACAAATATGAACATTCATGAGTGGTAAATCATTCCCTCTTTTATTAATTGTAATTACTTTTCATCATTAGTTAATATACTTTATCATATTCAGTCAAGTCGGCCTGTATAGCGTAATTCTCTGTGCAAAATTCTCAAGAAGCAAGTCATACTTGTGGTCCTTTATTTTATATAATTCTCCATTAGACAATTTAGTAACTGTAGTATCTTGCAACTTAATGATAATAAAGCAAAAATGAAGCCAAGTAGCTCACACTGGTTGTTTGACAATTCACCCTGAATCAAGATACTATTTTGCTAAAGAAAGTTGTAGGCAGAGAAAATGTAGGTTCATGAGACTTTGTATACAAACTTTGGAGAAGTGCAGAAAGCTTCTGCATATAGCTGAGGTGCCAGATGGTGAAAGGGGTCCAACATCTTCAAGGTTGAGATCCTGGCAGCACCAGAAACCCACAGACCAGTTTGGATCGAATGAAGGCACAATAGATCATTAGCACATAATGCTGATCTGCTCCTTAAGCACTTAAGGTAAAAGATAAACCCCAATAACTTTGCTCGGGAACCACAGGAAGAAAAGCATCGCAAAGACAGAGCTCGGGATTGGGGGTGAACACGAGTACATAAAAATGATTTTAGAGAAAGAAAACAAAATGTATGCTGTGATCCACTTCAACAAAAGACTGAGAGTGGTCTGAAGCTGCCACTTAATAAACCTCATGCTCAACAACTAACTTGAGATGTTGAAATCGTCAATATAGATATCATATGCAATGGCAGAAGGAAGTCATGAAATTAAAGCATTCATTTTCACATTGAAAAGTGTGCCACTTAACCTGTTCAGTGTCGTAGATGAAATAACTTGTCCAAGCTGATCGGTAACACAGTAACATGGACGAGTTACTTCATTCTCAATAATACCTAACTTCAACGCTAAATATCAGCACCATACACACATTGATCTACTTACAAATTGTTTCACTTTCGATCCAAAATGGCATCACAAAAAAGGTTACAAAATGATGAAGCATTAGAGTTGTATTGTAGCAGCTGAAATACTTGGCAGTTAACAGGTTAAGATACAGCCCTGAGGAACTCAGAGTTCTTGTTGAAAAGAACGAGAAAGAACCAGGACCACAAAGACTTGGAATCACCAGTTTATCAAAATGTTCAGCACAAAAATGGGTAAATGTCCTGCAACCCATCTGAATGGAGGTCTCACAAAAAGTCATACCTCCACATAATACCATAAGCCTTCTCAATGTCAAAGAATGCATAAACAAAATGTTATCACTTGAGAAAGGCTTCCCTGATTAACGTTACAAGTCGAATCAGGTGGTCCATGGTGAATTACTATCATCAAAACCTACACTGAGTGGATGAGAGGAAGCCATTTGATTCAAGGCACCAAATAAGACAAGCATTAAACATCCTCTTTAAAACCTTACAGAAAGAGCTTTTAAAGCAAATGGACAATAGTTAGAAGGAATCTTTGGATCATTCTCAGGGTTATATATAAAGAGGACAATAACACAGCTCTAAGCATTAGGAAGTACATTCTTCTGTCAGGTCTGATTATAAACAACCAGAAAAATAGTAAGAGAGGCAGGAGAGAGATGGTAAAGCATCCAGTAGTGAATATTATCAGGTATGACGAATGTACTGCAAGACCGATGAAGAGCAAGCTTGAGTTCCACCAGTGTAACAGGACAATTATAGTTATGGAGACGATTGGCCTGAAAGAAAAGAGTCAATTGCTCTGCATGATACTTGATGGCTAAGAAGGTGAAGGATAAAATAAAAGTGCTAAATGTACGAGAAAAACTTTTGTTGAGTGTATCAGCAATGCTCTGGATATCATCAACTTACTGGCCAACTGAGAGCACGATCAAATGGGGAGAGAAGGATACTACTCATTGCTTCCAAATCCTGTCCCATACAATCTTGGAAATTGTGATAGAACAGATGCTGGTTGTAAACTTAATCCAAAATTCCTTCTGGCTTAAATTTCTTACCTGTGAAGCAGAGGTATCATCCCACTAAAAGCAATGTGGTTTTAAAGTGTGGGATTCCTCCAAAAGGTATCCCAAGCTTGTTTTTTAACCTTCCATGCCATTTAGTAGGCAGGAATTCACCATGGGCGAGGGTAACGTGAAACATGTATCAAGGTTTTATTTAGGAATAGACAGAGCAGCCATCTGAACAATACAGTCAGTCACTGCTGCTAAGCAGTTGTCTATCAATGGCATCCAGACAATAGCAGGACCAAGTTCCAAGAAAGCAGTGAATGTGGGCCAGTTAGCCTGGTTCAGTTTATGCAATTTTCAAAAGTATCGCAGTCATTCCTCCAAGAAAAGTGAGATAAAAGTGAAAGGGAGCATATACAGGGATCAACATCAGTGAAAGACTAACTAGGTGCATGAATAGAAGAACCAGTATTCAAGAGAGAAAGGTTGTGATCTGAGAGCATATGCTTAACAGAACAATCATTTCCAACAATATCAGCACTGCCCCAGAAGGGATTATGCCCACTGAAGTCCCACAGGATTAAAAATGGAGCCAGCAACTATTTAATGGCAGCATCAAGATCTGATTGATAATAGTTCTCTCCAGAAGACAGGTAGAGAAAACAAACACCGATGGTATGATCCAAGGAAACACAGATACCTCCAACCTCCAAGAGTGTATAGAGTGGCAAAGACAGGGCGAGTACATGCTTATCGACCAGCAGTACCACCCCTCCACACAGTTGTCCATCACACAACCTGTCATTCCACTGCTGAAACATGACTGTATTGGAGGTTTTACAAATGTTTTCTGTAAGAAAAGACACACAAGATCAGGGGTTCCCAACCAGTGGGTCGCAAAGCCTTGGCAGGGGAGTCGCGTAGTCTTGTTAGAAGTAGCTTGGGATAACATTAATTTTATTTCATCAATTACATTTTCAAGTCGCGAGTGCCAAAAGGTTGGGAACTCCTGCACAAGATGATAAAAAATCAATTATTCACATTAGAATAGAAACTTCAACAGTTCCACTGAATCAATGTGACTTTTTTACTCATGTGGAAGAGAATTGGGCAGAGTTCTTTTGTTTTCAACAACATTGTTTTCTTTAGTAGAAGGAGGTCTTTCGACCTTATGGATTCTGCTTTGGGTTGAGTGGGCATGTCTCTGTTGGTAGACGAAGATTCCAGTGATTGAAGGTGTGAACAAATAATTGTTCTGCATCTCAGGACTGAAGAAGAAGAAAGACCAGAGCAAACACCAGAATCTTGAACTAAAGGAAGTGGATCCAGGAAGCCACTGGAAGGAAGGTGGGGACAGAAATAGGTAAAGATGTTGGCTTGTCCACTCATTTAACCACAGAGGGCAAAAAAACAATTCACTTAGTTAAAGAACGACTTTGCCAGAGGGAGACAAAGAGATTTGTCTACACTTCCACTGTAACATGGTGCCACAGCATATATCAGAGATGGAGTGGGGAACAGTAATTTCCATTCCTCATAGTAGGAAATATTGTTAACCATTTTTAAACACTGGGCATCTTTCTCCTCCACCAACTTAGAGAAAGAACAAAAGTATGAGAACCACTACAGTTAACACAGTGAGAGTCCAGTTCTGACTCACAGGCATCAATCTTTGCCACAACAATGAGCACACATTAAATAACCATGACAAGACACCTTTGAATGACCAAACTGCTGACACTGGAAACATCAGAGTGGGCTTGTAATATATGGCCATACCTTACAATTTAGACAACCTGCCTTGATGGTGGCAGGTGGAACTGGTGATATAAACACTAAAATAATAACATTTGTAGGCAGCATTATTTTGTTATTACGAGTGGAGATATGGCACACCATATGAATGCTTTAGCTGGAGAAACAAGTGAAGATCTCCGAGTTGAGAATATTCTTTAAATCCCTCTACAATAACTCTTCTTGTGGAATTCAAAGTAGCATGGGGAGTAACCTTGATGGATATATCCCTAAAGGTCTTCAATTTCAGGAGGAGTTTGGTATGTTGTGGTGTAGATCTTTCCACCAAAATGTCTTCAGAGTGCAACTTTCTTACTTGTGGGAGCTAGAAAGCCCCTCTTATCCATTTTGAATGAAAAAGAGAGACATCTGCCTTAAGAATTCAGACAATAAATGAAAAATGAAAAATTGAGGAGCAGAATTCAACTGTAATGGTGACTGTTTAACAGAGTCATCCATATATGGTTGTTTTCCAGTTATCTTTTTTTCTCTTTTTTCAAGGATTGGGGTATCCATAATAAATAGAATACATTTCAGTGGCCACTGACCCCACCACCATGGAACACTATGAGGGGATGCATTAAAATGCTAAACAAAAACACTGTAGCAATGCCAGGATTTCATGAGCAATATACCCAAACACCAGCATTAGACACAATGTCCACAACACCTGCTAAGAACATTCAACATTGGTACTCAGTTGGCCCTAGCCCAAGACTGACCCTGGGGGGCCACCCTAAGACTGCCCATCTAGACGAATTTAAGGCCAAAGTGGAATATCGTGGTTGGACCCTTCAAACACCAAGATCCTCTCCTAACCTTCATAGGTTGCCATGCACAACAAACACATTGGTAGATTTTTCATTTTACCTTCTCTGGGAGGTCCCCTCACAATGTACATGAATCCACCCTCAAGAGGAGGAGGAGGATAACAGAAAACAAGCAATCCCAAACAAGATAGCATTGCTCATGCAAAATTCACTGAAGATCATAAATGTTTGCAAGACCCCAGGCTTTCTTTGTTTGTTTTGGAATTTCGCACAAAGCTACTCGAGGGCTATCTGTGCTAGCCGTCCCTAATTTAGCAGTGTAAGACTAGAGAGAAGGCAGCTAGTCATCACCACCCACCGCCAACTCTTGGGCTACTCTTTTACCAACGAATAGTGGGATTGACCGTCACATTATAATGCCCCTATGGCTGGGAGGGCGAGCATGTTTGGCACGAACCCGCGACCCTCAGATTACGAAGTGCACACCTTAATGTGCTAGGCCATGCCAGGCCCAGACCCCAGGCTACAAGTATTTCCACGAATGCTCAGGTACCCAAATGAGCTAAAGCCTCAAACTCAGGAAGAGAAAGAAAAGATTTGGCTGTGAAAACCAAGAACTCAGTCATTCTTAAATGAAGAGGAGACAGCTAGACCCTGCTGAGAAATGTGTTTAAAACACCCCCAAATGAACAAGATACAGTGTGGGGTTGAGATAATACTTCTCTAGCTTGACTAAACATCCCACCCAAGCAGCCTCTTGAAGAAGGAAATAAGTATCAATGTGAGAGTGTTGTTGGGATGGAACTAAACATGGCCACTCAACTACATAGTGATGGATCATAAAACAGAAAATGTACAACACAGATGCCAAACCAAAAGATAAAGTACAGAATTGGAAAACTCAACCTCCAGGAACAAAACAGAAGTAATGTTTGGAGGCAAGAGATATAGGGATATGAAGGTATGTATCAGAAACATCATCATTCAGAGACCCAGAGTGAACACCCACAAAAGTATGAGAAAGGACCCCACTGAAAATCGATAGATCAATTGGTTAAGGGTATACAGATCAATGACAGGGTGATAATCTTGAGTCCTCTTTGGGAACCATAAACATGCAGGAACAAGAGCCTCAGAGATGTGTGATGTCTTATTTAATAGCATCCTTGAGTAAAAGATCTTGAACCATGTCTGAGAGATGTTGGCAAAAAGTGAAATCTCATGGAAGAGGGAAGGAAATTGGAGCAAAGCAAAATGAAGGAAAAAAAAATCCTTATGAAAGAAACTGAATAATCCAGAGATTTGTGGTGAATGGATGCAACATACGAACAAGCCCGGTTAACCATACTCCTATCATGCCAGTACCCATTGATAAGTCAGTGACAAAATTAGCATCACTAAACATGGTAATGGGCAACTTAATACGGAATAAGGTTATGGGAGAGAAGAGGAAGCAGAGGGGAACAATCAGACACGAGAACTGAAACAGGAAAGGGTTGGAAAATATGGAAAATTGAGGTAGGAGAAGAATGTTGACATGCAGACTTTGCCCTAGACTCCAATGTATCAAGCAGATCTCCAAACAGAAGTCCTTTAAGTAGGAAGCAAGATATATACGTGACAAAAGGGCATCTCTACTAAGAAGATCCCAACAACAAAGGAGTCACGTATGTAGAGATAAGAATAAGGAAGATAAGTGCACCAATGTAACAAAAAATAGGCATGTAATTATCCACTGAAAACTCCTCAGGAGAATGGTGGAGCACTTTGAAAAAAAGGTGAATGGAAGAAAGATAGTTGAGATAGTGACAAGTGTCAAATAAAGGTGTGAAAACTGGATCTGGCAAATAGGGTGGATGAGGGACAACTTCCCATTTCAAGGCCTGAAGTGTTTCTCTGGTCATTTTTGTAGTGTGTAGTCTTCAGTGTCATGCAAAATCACAATGCCTTTTTGACTGAATAATGCAGATCTTTTTCTTATGAGTCCTTGGTGTAAGAACTCCAACTGATGACAATATCTTTCAGCTGTGATTGTTTGATGTGGATCCAAAATTTGTGGGTGTAAGACACTCTTCGGTGTTGGAACAGGTGTCTGACAGGAATTCAACCATTGTATTTTATGTCGAATATGCTCATAAATAACCCACTTTCCATCTCCAGTAACATTTCTTTCCAAAATAGTTCATTAACAGTCTTGTTCTCAAAGATGAACAAATGATGACCCTCTGAGCACTAATTATCCATCAAATCATGCATAACCCATTATCAAAGTTTTGAAACTTTTACAAGCTCATGGAGGTGGATAATCATTGTTGTATGGAGTTGTTGAGTCATTTCTTCTGTGATAAACTTTGTATTTGCTTCAACTATGGGTTGCAGGGTGTCTTGATTGAACTTGGCCATCCAGAACTTGTGGAATCGGCAAGATCAAATTCTCCTGACCAGGACTTTGCAAACCATTGTTGACACTTCCTGATATCCAGCACATTTTCTAATACACTGTATAAATGTTTCTTTTTGTTTCTAAGGCTTTTGAACCTTTAAATTCATATAGCAAACAGTGTTGTAGTTGTGTCTTGTTTGTACTCATTTCTTAGGTCTTTCTTGGTTAAAATTTTGTTCCAAGTGACTATAATTATTCTTAAATAAGAAACAAGGTTTGTATCTCAGAATGGCTGGTATGGATATAAATACTTATTCAAAAGCAGAGAACATTTTGACCTTCCTAGGTTATTTTCAGGTTAATCTGAAGTGGGTTTCTTCTCATCAAGAACTAAGGTTTATTAATACACTGACAGAAACAACAACAAAAAAGGCATAAATATGCAAGTTCTTTCCCTTAAAGCCAATAACAACTTTTTGAATAAAATACTACATTATTATCTTTCTAACCTAATACTTCTATTTGTTACATGACAAATAACTGACACATAACCTTTGACTGTTGGCCTTCTGTTCAGCTGTGTTAGGGGAAAAAAAAATTGAACATAATTCTTGTTTCATATTTGTTGACTTAACCCGTGTGAATTTTCTATTTAAAGTTCCAAAAGAAGTTCCTGCTTTAGCTACTATTGACTATTGCACTCCTTGATAACTTTTAATAACAAGGCATTTAGCATTCTTCAATACCTATGGTAAATGACTAGTAATACATTTTCCCTGTTGTAGTAAAGTTTTCCCTTGTTTTACTTACATGATTCAGTTCTACACATACCCCTTCCTCAAAAATGCTAAAAGTTAGTGTTTTGCACACAGTTAAGTCCTGCAATGGGTTCTTTCTAGCCACAGAAAGCAGTACGCTTCAAATGAACTACAACAAAGAAGGTTAAAGTCTTTAAGCCATATCATTTAAAATTATGGGAATTGCCAGGTACAAGGTAACTGGTTTTGTACATTGTTGACATATAAAACAAATAACCCTCTATAGAATATATGTAACCTTACACTGATGATTATTTGTTATAATCAGCAGAATAAATCAATCTTTATACTGTTTTTTATTTCACAGATGATTTAAGCTGTCTTCATGATAAACAGACAGGTGAAATGGGCAGCAACTGCCTTGTTCTGTACGACAGTTGTGGAGAGTCTTGGAGAACTAATCAATGCTCCTTTTGTACATTAGTTCTGTCAGACTTTATCAGCAAATGTCCTGCTGAATTATGAAGTTGCTGCCCATTTTACCTTTGTTCATGTGTTTATATTTACATGCTGTAATCAGTACACTGCTTAAAACTGTGTAACTACATTTACTATAAACAGAAGAAAAGATGAAGCATCTGTGTTTATGTTTATCTAATATAATAAGCAGATGACTCTTGCATTAAACTGTTTATTTAGTAGTCTCAAGAAGAACATTAACTGAAGATACAGTGTTTTCCTTACAACCTATGCTGTAAAAACAAAGAAAATAAAACCATCATACTTTCAATCAGCTGGATGTTTACATAAAAACAAATATTTTGTTAGAAAAGTTTTTACTGTCTATTTAACAGCCAACAAAAGTTATTATTTGGATACATCACTTGTTACTTACCAACCAAACTTTCCTAACAAGTAGTTTTCTGACACATTTTGTTATCACTACACCTTCTCTGTAAACTTCATATAATTTCATTAATAATCCAAAGATAACATATAAAAAAAATAAAATACAGAACCTTACCCCAGCGACCGAAGGCAGAATACTTGGAGGAAGACATTCAGGCAGTAAAGAACTGTAAAAGCCAGGTCTCAAGCTCCGTTACTGAAGCAATGGAACTCACTGTGCAGTAGCGACCATAGCAGTAATCCATCCACCAACCAGATCACACTGGAACAAATATCAAGTTTTACATGAGATTCTCTGAATAAGACTTGGAAGTTAAGTTTTACAAAGTTTAAATTTCACAACCTTACATATCATCATTTGATAATCTTACTTGCATTTCAGACAACACTCACGTGCATGTATTAAACTTTGTACAGTAGACTCTTCCTATCTTAACATCTGTGGATCTGAACAGAAATTTTTTACTAGGGATCATCCAGTTTATCAATTAACTATAAAATATTTGAATATTAAAATGTAACATTATATGTAATATTTCTTTGCATACTGTACATCCAAACTATTAAAATTATTCATTTCTTGAATATTCTCTATTTTATTGTCTTCATATTCATCATTTAAAGATATTTTACAAATTTTAGTCATAAAACATGTGTAAATATATATTACACAAAAGTTGGTGATTTGTAATTGTTGGTTCTTGACAGAGTGTTAATAATTTCAATTTGAACAATATCTTCTACATTTCTTAAACAGTCCATCATTTTCATAAGTGCTGTGTTTTTAGTGCAAACTTATCAACTGCAATGCACTGCAGCATTTATGGCATAGGCTGGATTGTACACTCTTCTACACCTGCAGACTAGTCACTTTTATTACCTTCAAGGTTGCTCTCTTCATTGAAATAGTCATCATACAGTTCATTGTGAAGTTCTTCTTCCCAGTTGTCACAGAATTCTTTAGTGGCAGGAAAGTCATCGCCTTGATTGACATGTTCATTGGCATTGGTGATTGCATTGGGAAGATATTTAGTGAACTCAAACAGTTAAGCCAATGAAATGTAATCTTCATCTTCTCTGTTGTAAATTAGAGAGAAACTGATAAAACATTTCATGAAACACTTTGATACAAAATTGATCCAAACAGAAGTGTCTAGCATACTGACACTTTTCACCAAATTTTTGAGTGACATATATCTTGATCCATGTTTTACAACAGAAAAGGCCAGGCCCATTTTGTACTGGGCTTAGAATGCACCCTGGGCAAGGGGTTACAGAGCTCACGTTGCATTGAAATACAAGAATACAATACTGAGATTGCTGAGGTTCACTCAATGTGGCATTTTCTGACAAATAACATTGTAAAGTTGCACTTTCATGAACTGAAACCTGTAAGCCAATCTTGGAAGATGATGTTGGTTATGAATAGCTTCCTGTTAACATTCCATGCCATGGATAAGTGAATCTTTATGTTTAAGTTTCTGAAGCACATGGTCTTTATGCTCTTGCAAATCATAATAGTGCATTTCAATTCACCAATACTATTGCAACATAACACAACTCCTTGTCCATCTTTTAATCATTTGCCCTCAGAGCACTGTTTACCTTTTAAACACAATGTTCTGTCTGGTAAACCATGACTGCTGACCAAAGTATCATCAATATTGTAGATGTCTCTAGTGGCATCTCTCTCTCTCTAATAGCCTAAATTTTGCATTCCATTCTCCAATGATCAAGGCATTAGCAATGCCACATTCACTGCTGACTGTGAGTTGCAAAACATTATATTTGACTTCAAATTTATTAAGCCATCGAAACAGTGCTTTGAATTCAGAAAGACTCAAAATAGTGGCTAATCTTACATCTGGACACTATCATTTTCATTGCTTAAGCTTTTTTTTTTTAAAATAAAGACCATAATAATGCTTCAAGTTCATAACTCCTTAAGCTAAAACAAACATGTTTTTGTGAAGATGGCTGATTCTTTTCAAATGTTGTCCAACTTTCTGCATTACGCTTCAAAAATTTGCTGAATTTGTGTTTCTCCAACACTGAACTCTTCAGCTAATTTTTCACTGCTTTTATTGCTGGCATTACATTCCTAAATAACTCTAACTTTATTTGCCAATTATAGCTCAACACAATCAGATGGTGTCATTTTGAAATAGAATTTCTAGGTTACAAAGATTTATCAGAGCATTTGACAAAAAATTTTATGTGCAAACAAAACAGAATATACCACTGTTTTACTCACATTGACTGTATCTGTCAAGGTAATGTTTTCAAAGAGCATGTGAAAAGATCACCCTTTCAAGTAGCTTCTTTTGTGGCTAATTCCTATTGAATTTATAACCAATAAAATAATAAGATTTTAAATGATTCATTGAAATATGACGTAACAGAAAACCAACAATTATGATAAACAATTCCCAAGAAAACATAGTAGGGAACTAAGTTGAATTTCTAACTGCTCAAGTCACATGATTAAAGAGTCACAAAAAATTTGACACACACCTAATTTTCTCAGCTGTTATATTATTATTTGTGTTCTTCCATGCATTATTCACTTAAAGAAATTATTTTGTGGACTAGTAGCATTGGTGAAAGTACTGGAAGCATAGAAGGACAGTCAATGACAAAAAACAAAGTTACATTGGTGTTTCCTTAACTCTTCTTTATCATCACTAAAGTATCAAAAAATATAAAATTTGAACATTTTACACTACATAAGGTTATATTTGGTAATATAAATAATAAAATTTTTCTACAGGATTCACTCATAAGGACTAACAGCTCACAAGAGCTTCATGTAATTCATTCATGTAAGAGTTGCTTCATATTACTGCATATTTTGAATATTTTATGGCAGAAATTTTAAAAACCACAGTCCAAAAGGCAATAAAATAAAAATTTTAATTAGAAACAACAATTCAAAATGGCACCTCCTAAGAGTTGTCAACTATTAAACACTATTGACATTAACAGTGACCACACCTGTTAATGTTTGTCAAAAATAAAAAGACATGGAAAGTCAACAACGTATTTCAGTGGTCAAGCTGGGGAAATATTTTATAATGGTAATAACAGTCAAATTACTGGTACTAATATTTTGTCTGTAACAGAAAGTGGGGTCTCCTTAGAAAGAGGGTAACTCAGGAATGGTCAACTGTACTTTTAAAACAAAACAACTAACATGTTATAATCCTGTACTACTACTTGCATAACAGCTTCCAAATTCTAAAATTATGTTCATCACTCAAGTCTAAAACTAAGTTACTGTAATACAACTAGATAGAATTACTTTTAAAATGAAATTAAAATTTATAATACATGCTTAAACATACATTATTACAAATAAACAGATTAGAGCAAATTTTATGGTAGTATAACAGAAAAACTTTAAAGTTTTACAAAAGAACAGATTAACAACTTTATGAAAACTTAGATTTTTTTAATACAGAGACCTAGATTTAAAGTATCAAGTTTTGTTTATAAGAGTATTAAAAATTAAAAAGTATTCTCAAACTGAGAACTATTGTATTATAAAGGAACAGATTTATAATACTACCAAGTCATCAAGTTTAACATTTTCCTAAAGTGAAAGTGTTTTTCCAATAATACATATCTCCACTAACAATATACCTATTTCTCAATCCCCAGGGTTTACTACTCTTTACCCATCTAATCACTGAATACAGTTGTTCCAGTCTTATATCCCACTCCAACACCCATGACAAATTCTAATTTACAAAATTCTTCACCAACTTCACTGCACCCTCTACACATTGTGCATAAGCGCTCATTTAGATAATGCGATCACTTTCTCAAGACATAAACTGGCTCACAGTAGGAAAATACAATGGGAAAGTGTCAAGAAAGGTGAGCAGAGATGCCAACTATTTCAAATGACTGAGCGTAATGATTGTAGACAGAGCCCTTTCACAGTTTTAATCCTTTTAGATTTGCCAGAAGCAAGACAATCTGGTGAACGAGGCCTCTTTTTTTCCATCTTGTGAATGATTGCATTGGTGTTTCTATGCTGCTTAGAAAACAAGAAATACCCATCTACGTGAGTGCTGATTGGCTGACAAGCACTGATGACGTAACTATGGATTCCCCCACATTCCCAGTATGGAGAAGCACTGCACTCAAACTATTGGTAGACATCGAAGATACAAATATTTTATTATTTCAAGCACAAACATGATTATTGCAAGTAACCATTTGAACTGTCTTTTATTTATTATCAAGATTTATTTTTATCTTACTAGAAATTTTCTTTTCACCCATTTCAAGCCCTGGGGGAACAATTTATCACTTTACTGTATAGGCCTATATAATATATAATAATTTGGGAGTTGCAACAAGTCACAATATTTGTCTGTATGAGCATATGGTCATAATGTGTACACCAAAATCATAATGATTATGCTTAAATCATAATAGTTGGCATCTCTGGGTAAGTATCATTTGAAATACATTTTCAGTATAAAAAACGTTAATTTCCAAGACATACATACTTCCTCTGACAATATGGCTAGAATACAACATTGAGAAGGTAGATGGAGGGGCAAGAACAGACATGACCTACACAGAAGTATCTATATAGAAGTGTACGAAAATAAAGAGGGTACAAGAGTGGGGGAACCACACTGCATCCAGAAAAGGTATGCTCTTTACCCAGGACTTAATTCCTGTTCAAGGAATAGGATATGAGTAGTCATCAGTATTGGCCAGTCCAAGACAGTCAAATTCTAGAACTCAGGATTGGAATTAAGGGGTCAAAGGAAACTAACACTGAAGTGGACAAACTTTCTTCTCCACCTGAAAAAGTCCAAAAGACAACACCCTAGGCTTAAAATGAGAAGAATGTGTATGCCATACTCAACCATAGGAACAGAAGAATGTGTATGCCATACTCAACCATAGGAACAGAAGAATGTGTATACCATACTCAACCATAGGAACAGAACTCCTCCAATCTGGAATTATAAACATTCATCTTCACTCCCTAACTGAGTGGACAAGGAGTACTCCATTTGTACCTGGAATTATAGAGAGAAAGTGAAACCTGTGTTCAACCAAAGATCTAGGATGGGACCACCTCACACTTGGTATTATGAAGAGATAATGGGCCTCCCTCCACAAAAAATATACAAAACCAACAATGATAAAAAAAAAGTGCTATGCACACACTAACTCAACAGTGTAGTGTCAAATCTGACATTGAATTACAAGTAGGCTCCTGTGGAGGTTGGTGCCATTTCTACTGATAACTGGGAAAAACATCCACAGACCCATGTCAGAGAACTTCCAACTTTGCTTTCTTTTTCAAGAGTAGAGGGACACACAAGAACTCTGTCTACCATCCCAGCAACTGGAAACTGGGGGTAGTAAGGGATCCCAAGCTTCACCAGTAAAGTCCAGGAGATAATACACACTAGGAAGTCAAGACGAAATGGTGCTCTGGAAATTGTACAATAAATAAACCAAGTTCCCCATATTTTTAAAACCAAACTAACCCCTGTTAATTCCATCTGAAAAACTGCCATGATTGGCCTACAAAGAAATTGAGTTAAATACAAAGAAACCTTAGAAGTTAAACCCTTATGTCAGACAAAGGACTGTATAACTTCCAAGCATGAAGACTGAGTTTTTGAAGATCTGAATGAAAAATGTCTGAGCAATGTTGTTTTAACAGAAGCAGCCAGTATGGAAGAAGTACAGATGGACATTCCTACAGATACTGAAGAAGCAGAAACCATGTTTGAGCTGCCCAATATGGTGCAACCAAAATAACTTGAGAAAGAGTGGAATGAACCACAACCATAACCTGGGGCAACAGCCATACTGTGTGCAGGGCATACAAATGTAAATCTGTCCTGCCTAAAAATACATCTACTACCAATGCTTGAGGATGAGGTACCAGCCACCAAAACAACTGCAGCTGAAAATTCCAATGAGTCACAAAAGCATCAATCATTGGTAACCTGAACTATGAGCAAATCCACTGAAAACCTTGTTAAAAAAATCTAGTTGAGTTGAAACAAGTGACTTGCAAGTAAATTCATTGCATCTGAAATATACATGTTAAGATACTGATATGACAGGAATGAGCCCAACAGAAAAGATCCACAGTTTGAAAATAAAGGTCATGAGAACATATGCCTTCTTGACAAGAACAATGAGATACTATCATGGAATTTTCAGTGTGTATTTTGATAATTTGTTTCCTTCAACAGAGACAGACCTTAAACCATTACCCAGTCTACTGCAAGGAGTTTGAGAACATTGATTTAAAGGTTAGACTCATCTTTCATCTAAGTATCCTGGAACATCTGACTTTAAAGATATGCATCTGTGAACAGATGTATCTCAGAATAAGGTGGTGAAATAAGTACCCAATAGTTATGTTGTTCCTATCCAACCACCATTTGCAATAAAAAATGTTGCTCCTGAGTAATTTAACAGGATGATGCATTGGTCACACAGTGACCACTGAAGGGGCTTGATATGTGCATGTCCCAAAGGAATGAAAGATTTGAAGAATACCCACATCCCCAAAAGAGAGAATCATGCACGAAGTTAGAGAAGGAGGCATAGGAAAAATGTCTGATGGCTCTTTCAAAGGCCTGGAGTTTGATGGAGGTTGGTTGAGTGTGATTTGAGTATTGAAAAACAAAATTAGATGGATGAGATATTGCAGTAGTAATTGAATGAATTTCACCAATGTGGTAAGGAAGACCATTTTTGAAGCTTCTAAAAGGAGAATCTTAGATTGTTGTTCTACTCATTAATGTAATGATACCATGAGTAGTCAGTCATCCATATAATGGCAAGCACATTGGTCCAAGAAATGGAAGTGACAAGAAAAAGCTGGAAACACTTTGTAGAAGTAAGGTGCTGATGCATTACTAAATATATACAGCCCTGAACTGCAACACCTGACCCTTGTGCACAAATCTGATAAACCTCCAGGATATTTCTGCAATGAAAATAAGCTTCAGTAACACAGAACTTGGTCATCCAGAACCTTGGTGGAAAGTCCAATTGTAGGTTAAGAAAAGATTCAATTGTGAAGCAAAGAAGACCTAAAAATTGGTTGAGTCAAGACAGACTGATGATTGGACACCAATCTCCTGTCTTCTTGGGTACAACAAATAAAGAGGAATAAAATCCCAAAAGGGCATGATCAACTTTCTCTTCTGCCATTTCGACTAACAGCTCTTTTGTGGCTTGGAAACAAAGCTCATGGGATCACTTTAGAGGTGAAAAGGCAACAGGTTAAGCAGATAATGGAGGAGGTGATGTAAACTGAATGGATAACCCTGAAGATGGTACATGAAGTTCCTATGGATCCTTGGTGAAAAAACTCTAGATGCCCAGAAAGTATTATAGTTGTGCTCCCACTGCTCACGTGGCTACAGAATAGTCACCATTGTGATCAGTTTGCCCGAGACAAAGTTCATCAAGAACACAGATGGACTCTTATTATGAGAACCAACAGGCCTGGGAACTGAACGAGGGAGCTGGAAAACACTATGGGCTAACACTTCCAAATTAGCACCAAATACTGAAGAAATGTGAGAAAATAATGCCCATAAAGAGAAATATAAACAGACTATCAATTTGTGATTCTAACATCTCTGGAACTCTGGTAAAACACACTGGATGGAGAAAAGCTTCTCATAACTACCTGATTAAAGAATATGGTAAACAAGCACATTCTAGCAAAGGGTCTCTACCCAATAATTTCCAACAACAAACCAGCCAGAAAAGGTGTGACCAAAGAATAAGGACTGAGCATGTGACTTAACGAAACAAAATCAAAATTGGTGGCTAAACTGGTAGCTGTACTTATAGCACTGACAAGAATTTCACAGCAAATATTCATTTATTATGCCATGTATTTTGTTTTACCTGCCAATATGCCTCAAGTTGGTGTCCAATATTTTGTAAATATTTGTACATACCCGTTTACCACTTTCAACTTAGTGAAATCTACAACAGTGATGTTCACAATGCAAACAGTTTACAAAAGTACCTTAATGAAAAGTAATGGGATGTTTCAAATTTCTAATCACTCTGTTGTCATGTTCTCTTTGGCAACTTTCCCAAACAGTGCAGTACTAATTAGTTATATGGCATATCATCCTAAGAACTTAGAGGGAAAAGTCAGCACAGATCTCCAGTAAGAACATTAACAGCATTAACCCTAAGCACAGGATGCTGTTATTGACCTCTGATAATGTACAATTTGTAAAGAAATGGGTGTGCTTTGTGATGTGCATTGTTTTTAACCTTTGTTTTATTAAGTGTATCAACTTGTGTAAATAAATAAAAAACACTATTTTAACTGACTATTTTGTAGTGAATAAAGGTTCATGCTTTGTTTCAAACAAAAAGTACAGGGTTGTAATTGTCAGTCCAGTTACAAATCAAAAGATTGTTCTGGTAAATAAATTGGTCTGGGTGGCATTATTTTTAATTTCCGAGCAATCAATTTTCAGTGATTTAGAAATTCAACAAATTCTGTCAATTCCAACTGATAATTAATTATACAAAGATTTTCTTTCATTTTATTTTAATTATTAAATAACACTACTTTAAAGGGAAATGAAGTTACTGCTATACTATACTGTAGACATCAATTATAGATCATATAATGAACTAACAGAAAACCCACGTTATCAGTGGCTGCTCAGTCAAGATGTTGGATAGTTGAACAATTGAAATTTGTCCTAATTTCTAACTGCATCTTGGCAACCAGTTTGATATACTTCTTCTTACTGGATCTTACTGCATAATTTGTAGAGTTGGCCTATTTATTTCTTGCCATTGAAGTAAAAGATATACTTGTAAAACATACTAAAAAATACAAAACTCCTATGACACAAATCCATAAGAACTCATGAGTCCTCTAGTCACAGAACAATTCATAGCATATACTTGCATTCTCCAGCAGAAAAAGTATCTTTCCTCCCAAAATATCACAATGATTCTCTAATAAAAAAATTTGTTTTAAAATTCTGCATTAAACTCACTACACCACAATTTTAGAAGTTTTATTACAAAAAGTACCTTCATTGATGATAATAATAATAAAGGTACAAAATTAATGTTCATCACTAAAATGGAAAAAAGTACCACTTCTGTGTTAGAGTAGATGATCTCTTTTAGTTACAACCTCTGTAATGGTTTCTGCATGTCTTAGCTTAATAAGCCTTGTGAAATTCAACATAATTAATATGAAATAACCAAAAATCATAAGTTACTTTCTGATATCACAGAATTCCACTATAATTTATCAAGGTAAGTAACCACACTGTATATGGGTCTAAAAAATATATTTTAAGCAGATTAATGACTCAACACACCAGTTTCATGTCATAAAAATAAGATTTCAAAATACTTGAAAATGACTGAAAAAGTCCCAAGGGGTATATTCCGCACTTTCAATTGGTTGTTGACATCATAGACAGAAGTAAGTGACAGAAGTGTTTCCAAACATGGAAAGAGGTGAGCAGAGCCACTATCTTTGATTCAGTATATGAGCAATATTCCAGCAAATAGAAAAGGAAAAAAGTTCTTATTTTATACAGCAGTTTGTCAATATCAGTAAACTGAGTACCAACTTTTTAAAAAACTATAACTTTGTATTTTGATATCACAAACATCTAATCTGAACCAGTGTTGCATTCATCATACCACATGAAAAACAAAAAACTTTGGCATTTTTTTAAATATTTGCTTTTAAATTAAGAAATTACATAATGTATACTTCTATAATTTAAATTATAATCTAAAATTTGATACCAAACTTAATGACATACATTCATAAAATAGTAATTCAATAAAATTTTGAATGCAAGTCAAACATCATTACGTCCTTTGACCAGTAACACATGACGAGGGTTAAGAAAGTGAGTGTGTTTTCTCATAGCAAAGTCACATCAGGCTATCTGCTGAGCATGCCAAGGGGAATCAAACCCCAAATTCTAGCATTGTAAATCTGTAAACTTACCACTGCACTAGTGGGAGCATTTAGGAAGTCATTTGGAAAAAAATGGAATGAAATAAACAAAATTTTACATATTTGTGAACTTTTAAAGTTGTTATTGAATTATTTCTTTAAATACACAAAAAGAAACTTCACACAATTATAATGAAACTTTAACTTCTTATGATGTTGAAAAATCTTGCAAAGTTTCATTCAAATTGGACTCAAACTATGAGGAGTTAAACTATTCAGAATTACTATTTAGAAATAAATGATCAAAAACTTCTTTTTCTTAAAATATAGAATAAATCCAGAAGTAAAACAATTATCTCTTCTCACTACAACCTTTGTCCACTGTTGTTGCTGGACATAAAATGCAACACACCACATGACTCACAAACCTATATTTAGTATTTTTTTAAATTAAGAAATTAACTGGTATACAGTGGAACCCCTCTAAAGCAGCCACCTTTGGGACTGAGACAAACTGGCCTGATTAGAGGGGTTCACTGTACATAATTAGGGATTATGCAAACAAACAAAAAAAGGGACTGTGATTGAATGACTGCTTTCAAGGGGTGACCAAATCTGAGAGGTGGTGGTTTAGAGGGGTTCCACTGTAATATTAAAGTCTGAATAATAATCTACAAGTTGATTCTAAACTTGTGGATATAACTTCATAAAACAGTAGTTCAATAAAATATTGAATGCAAGTCAACAAACACAACGTTATCTTTAACCATCACCCATGGTGGAAGAGTGAAGCTAGAATGTTATTTTTTGAAGATAATGACATATATATATGTATATATACATATATAGCAATTAATGTTTTGAAAAACACTTGAATTTATTTTTAAGTTAGTTAGTAATTTACTAAAATTTATATGCACATGTATTTACTTTGAAAATACAAAATACTAAATATACAAAATTATTCTGGACATGTAATGGTTTTTATTTAAACAGTTCATGTAATATTCCATGAATGTTATTTTAATTGTGTTTACTTATGGCCAAAATTTGTGTTCATTTGTAATATACTTGTTAACTGATCCATAATTTCAAGGCTACATCCAATTCCAAAATTCTATATTATTAGGCCTACAAAATATTTTAACAGTTGATATCCTGACAAAAATCTGTAGACCAATACAGAGTGAGGAGTTAACTTATTCCTATCATCAATAATGGTTAGAGTACAGCTTTTATTAATTAGAACAGGCCTTATGACTGAACTGAAAGAAGCAGATCCAAAGACTCAAAACAATGTGTCAATTCAGCATTGCATCAGAATTTTAACATTCCACAACATTAAGTATAGTGATATTTTGATAACCTAGGCCTATAATATTTTTGCCCAAAATTAATATTCAGTTGAAAATTACTTAATTATTACAACTGGACATTAGTAACACAACAAGTTTTTTTAGCTTATCAGTTACATTTTTAAAATTCAAAATAAACATTTTCAATTTATAACAATTATCTACAAATTCTTGATACTTTCACTGTTCTGTAAAAAAACACAATTCTGGTTATGTAACATTTCATATTTTCTTTCAACTTTAAAACACTACTAGTCACTATTTTAAACTTTACTCTAATAATGTTTTACAAATTATTTTTAACTTTTATTTCAACCTTTATCCAAAGCTACTTCACAACTTAGTACTTACCATTATCACAGAATTAAGATTAAAAGTTTTTTTTAAAGTTGAAAAGTATCAATACAAAATGTTAAAACCTAAAATAACCACAATCATAAGTTTATTTTTTACTACAAATTTCCTTAACCCTAACTTCCAAGTATTCAAACTGAAATTGACTTTATTAAAGTAATGGTAGCAATTATGAACTTTTAATAGTAACATATATTTAATTATTGAAGGTTTTCAGAATATGTACATTTCATCTTCAACAAGCTGAAGAGGGTACATTATTAGGCATCAATTAAGTACATTTTATAAAAAATAATTATGATGCAGAATAAAAAAATAAAATAAATTCAAAGACAAGCATATAAACATAAAAATACGGTAATGGAGAATATTACAGATGTATTTATGACAGAAGTTATTTTAGTGAAGTTGAATTATTATTTAAAATTGAGAGTTCATTTAAAATAAATAAAATTGTTAATTTAAAGTTCAAAATTGGATGATCACAATATGAGATAACTGAAATTTGTAATCTAGACAGGTGGTTTGTGTCTTCACTGTGTTTATGAATTGTGACAGATTTGATAATTTTGTACCAATTCTGTTTGATAATCTCATGTTTGCAGGTTCACACATAATTATATACAATCCTGGAAAACATAGGATTAGCTAATAGGTCTTTAGATTGTAATAAATTTTGCATTTTTGAAGGGTTTTTTTTAAACACCATTTGAAGTTGAACTTGGGAATAAAATGATTTAACTATTCTTAACATTTGTGACTTAACTGTAAAACATTGCTTGCCTGAAAAAAAGAAGAATCAGTCTTAACTGGTATTTATCTATAGTGTAGTTTTATTTCCTCGGGTTCAAATTTGTGACAAAGGAACTTAGGTGTTATGGCTTAAATGAAATGCAATAGATAGCTGTTGTTTATTAAAATGTTTTGTAAGGTAGTAATTTCAGTATGAAGGAAGAGATAGAACCAATGTTATATGCTTTACTGAGAAGACTAAGCAAATGGTTACATTTAAAGGAATTTGGAATAACTACTGAATCAACCATATGTTTGTTATGGTTTTACAATAAACAGATGCTGTAAAATAGTTACCTAATTTATCGATTTGGATCTCAAGGAAAGGTAACTGACCTTTTTATTTTCAGTTACACAAGTAAAATGTGTGGTAATTTGTTTTATACATACTAAATGGTCCATAATGTGAGAGGTATATCAAATTCCAAAATTATGCATTAGGCTTACAAAATACTCTAACAGTTCATATCCTGACAAAACATCTAAAATATATACATGCCTGACAAAAAAAAAACATACTTATAATGAGAGTATGGAGTTAACTTGTTGCTATCTTCAATAACAGTTGAAAATACAGGTTTTATTAATTATAAACTCGTGAAATTGAAAAAACTGAAATGCTTTCTCTTGATATCAAATCAGCAGATTAAATAACTGTATCACATCCACTTATAATACTCAACAGTTTTGTTCCAAATTCCTTTACATGTAACCTTATAAACATTCTCCACAGAGCATATAACATCTGCTCTACCCAGCTCTCTCTTCATACTGAAATCAACACCTTACAATCAATGAGTATTTCCTGTTCTCACACCCAAATCGGAGTGCCAAAAGAAACAACACACTGTTGATGAACACCAATTAACACTAATGCTTCCCTTTTCAGGTAAGTAAAGTTTCACACCCAAATTGGAGTGCCAAATGAAACAACACAATGTTGATGGACACCAATTAACACTGATGCTTCCCTTTTTGGGTAAGTAAAGTTTCACACCCTAATTGGAGTGCCAAAAGAAAGCTCCAACAACACTTCTGTTGTCACACTTAAACTGGAGTGCCAAAAGAAAACTCCAACACTTCTGTTCTCACACCCAAACTGGAGTGCCAAATGAAACAACACACTGTTGATGAACACCAATTAACACTGATGCTTCCCTTTTTGGGTAAGTAAAGTTTCACACCCAAATTGGAGTGCCAAAAGAAAGCTCACAACACCAAAAACTGGGTGCCAAAAGAAAGCTCCAACACTTCTGTTCTCACACCCAAACTGGAGTGCCAAATGAAACAACACACTGTCGATGAACACCAATTAACACTGATGCTCCCCTTTTCAGGTAAGTAAAGTTTCACACCCAAATTGGAGTGCCAAAAGAAAGCTCCAACACTTCTGTTCTCACACCCAAACTGGAGTGCCAAATGAAACAACACACTGTTGATGAACACCAATTAACACTGATGCTTCCCTTTTTGTGTAAGTAAAGTTTCATTGTGAAGTCGTAAAATTTAAGAATAAAAGGTATTATCTACAAGTTCCACTGCAATTGATATTTAAATCACCTTTCAAAATACAAAATCTACTCCAATCAAAAGACTTATTACCAAAACCCCCTATGCATTTCATGATTATATATAAAGTACAAGTGATGGCTTTAATTCCATCTACATTTACAAAACCATACATGAATTACACTTGCAAGCTTGCAAACATATGAAAGTATCAAGAAGAAATGGTAAAAAACTATCATTTCCATCAGGCTCCACAATTCACATACATTGTAAAAATGCCAACTACCCCATACTGATTATAAATTTCAAAGTCATCTAATCTGATATTAAATTTTCAATTAATCTTTATCTGTAATAAATGAACTCCCAAATTTAAATAATAACACAAATTCAGTTAATTACGTTTTGAATACTTATATAACATTGCAGCATTATCCTATTCCTTATTTATTTGTTTTTCAATTTATTTCATCTTTTTAGTCAGTATTTTAATTACATTTTATAAAATGTTTAAACTTTATAAATATTTGTACCTAATAATTTACCATCTTCAGTTGAAGAAGAATTATGTAAATTTTGAAATGCTCAATTAAATGTTTGTTACTATACAGTATATGTCTCAATTATTCACTGTTGCTGCTGTAATTCAACGTTCTGATTTCTGTCAATCTAATCTGCGACTTTAGTGAACACAGAAATGGTATAAAACCAGAGACTAACATTTGTCAATTTCACTGTCAGTATCGCAAATATCACATTATACCAAATGATCTAATGTGGCTTCACCCAATACAAATAATATTAATATTGCTACTAGTCTTACCATTAAGTGATACTCTAGACTGCAACTTACAGTCACACTACCGCTAATAATAATAATAAGGATAAACAAGCTTAAAAGTAATAAGTTGGCGTGTGAATGTAATACTTCAATTTATAATACGTTAAATATACTCATATAATACTAATACTACACCATCTCGCACCACAACTTACACAAGTGCATCTTATTCTCACCTGAAAGTTATAACTGTTCTTATAAAGTCACTTTTTTTCCTCTTTTTTGGTCTCAATCAAAGATATTCATGTACAATATCAATACCTACAACATTTGTTATATTAGTGATATAATTAACTAAAAGTTACAATAATTTGCCGAATCACACATAAGACATAACTTTAGATTCCTCCTTAAACCAAGATGGCGGTTAAATCACCAAACTCACGTGACCAGACATCGTTGAATTAAGAGTTAATTGTTATGAATATTTATAACAATATTCATATTTTAATCAAAAATGTAGAATAAAGGTGCATTGTTCTGTACGAGTCAAATAAACTTAAGAAAATGTGATTATGTTTTAACCATTTTATACGCAATATGGAGTGGTCAATATACCATGAGTATTTCTTCAACTAAATTGAAGACAGAGTTTAATAATAAACGATATATTTTTTAAATATTTTGATACTTTTATTATGCAAAATATAATATTTTAATTATCATTTTACCCTTACAGTTTTCTTTCAAATTTTATATTTGAGATTTCCACATTTCACAAGTCCGCGCTAGGTAAGCGGCATGGAAAAAATTTTGCCGGTGATTATTTTTTAAGGTGGTACAAGTAGCAGGACCTATTTGAGCTGCTTTCTTGTTCTTTATACTTACACGTACTTTTTTTCTTTTCCAAAAACAGGTACATTTTATTTAGCTGAGTATCTCTACTTTGTTTTTTTAAAAATCTCATCTCAAGACAGAAGTATTGTTTGTTTGTTATGAATTTCGCGCAAAGCTACTCGAGGGCTATCTGCGCTAGCCTTCCCTAATTTAGAAGTGTAAGACTAGAAGGAAGGCAGCTAGTCATCACCACCCACTGCCAACTTCTTGGGCTACTCTTTCACCAACGAATAGGAGGATTGACCGTCACATTATAACGCCCCCACAGCTGAAAGGGAAAGCACGTTTGGCGCGAACCCGCGACCTTCAAATTACAAGTTGCATGCCTTAACACGCTTGGCCATGCCGGGCCACCAGTCAGAGGTAATTTTCCAGACTTACAACACTAAAATCAGGGGTCAAGCTCCTCATGGAGAAAAGCCCAAATAGCCTACTTTGTAGCTCTGCACTACGACAAACAAAATTCCATCCCGCTCTCAGTGGTTCAACGGTAAATCTGAATACTTATAAGTCTAAAAACTGAGATTCAACATCATGATGGACACAACACAGATAGCCTATTGTGTAGTTTTTGTGTTTAACAATTTGCACTTCATGTTATCATCCTAAAATAATTTCTTCAGTTGAATTTGTGTCCAGATACTAATGAACATTGGCATTTTAACATATTTCGAAATTACAAGATTATTAACATACTCAGAGAAATATAAAAACACGATAATTTATAAGAAATATAGAATATATGAGTTTTAAGAATTCAGTTACAGGAAATGTCATAATTTAATACAATAATTCGTATACATTTTTAGGCTATTTATAAAAATAAAAATTGCAATTATGACTACTCTGCAACTCCCCTTTTTAACAACAATTGATACAATTGCAATCTTTTCAGAAATTAAAATCTCCTAGGAACATCAGTTTCAGTTTTTCTGTCAAAATTGCAATTCAACTCAACTGATTTAAAGACAAAACAAATTTTATTATTATTGTCAAACAGAAATTACAATGATTATTTTGCGATCATTGTCAATGCAAGTGAAGGTTGGTTAAATAAAAATTCATAGATAATTCTGTTCTCTCAATTGTAGTTATATAATTATTGCAAATGATGCTCTAAATTAGTTTACACACTTGAAAAACAATAACAATAAATACATTGACCATGTCAGCTGAATACCTGCTTTTATTTTCCCTTATATCATTATCTTGAGTTGCGTTGGTTTTGGCACCACTCACTTTAACAGGAACAAGCTTCATAAGGATTCATGTGCACATGCATCGCTTTGTTATGTTATACATTGGTGTCCCGTACCACCGCAACTACACATGGTAAACTACAATTAATCAACTGGGACAGTAGTGTCTTCTATTAGAATGGGTTGCATCATGTCATTTGCGTTTTTTCAACTTGTTAGAAGTGGGTCCGAGAAATGGATGGCCTTCAACTATGAAAGATGAGAGCATCCTTTGTCAGAGACAAATTTAATACTTTGCGTATACTTTCTCAATAATGAAGCACGAACAACATAGATAGAAGCTGTGTCAGTCTTAGCATTGTACAGTTCGCACACAAACTCCTCTACATATGAAACAATTGTCACTCAGTAGGTTTCCTTTCCAATGTCCTTCGGTAACACAGTTACTTTCAGCACAAAATACCTCTTAATTGGTTTTATTCCTATAACTGAGGGCGGCTGGTATGTGTATTAACACTTTTACTAATAAAGCAGAGAACAATGTTTCGACTTGAAGATGACCTAAGAAGTTCGAAACGTTGTTTTTTGAATTATCAATAAAAGTATTAATATCCATACTAGCCGTCCTGAAATACATTTTTACTTCAAGTGGTTTATCATCATCACGAATGGTTTTTTTTTTTTGTTATGTATAACGATTTAAAATAGCCTGAAACAGGATAACATTGCAACTTAAATTCAAAAGTTAATTAAATGTCCACATGTATCAAATTTATGACGCTTGCCAAGAATATTGGCACACACAGTCTTCTTTCGTAACACAAATATATTCTAATATAAAAACAATAACAAAAATTATGATAATGATTGTTACAAATAATGATTTATATACAAAAGTTTGACAAACAAAATGAGTCTTCTATCTTTTCTGAAACTGAATACTTTATCGATAGTTCACGATGAGTGAATGAATTTCGAATTGATATCGGTACAGTTCACTTAATGGGTAGCTAGCTAACTCTCGACAGTTTTTCGCCTTTGAAGGTATCTAATGTTTTTCATTGTTTTGTTTGTTTTTAGTGTTGCGCAAAGCTACACGAGGGCTATCTGCACTAGCCGTTTCTAATTTAGAAGAGTAAGACTACAGGGAAAGCAAGTAATCATCACCACCCACCGCCAATTCTTGGGCTACTCTTTTACCAGTGAATAGTATGATTGACCGTTACATTATAATACCTCCACGGCTGAAAGGGCGAGCATGTTTGGTGCGACAGGGATTCGAACCCGCGCCACACTAAGATTACTGAATCGAACGCCTTAACACACTTGGCGCATGCCGAACCATTTAAAATAAATACATATTGGTAAATCCGTCACATTTTCAATGCCGACAAATTAAGATGTGTCGCAATTAGTAATAGTGTGAAATTGTAGCAGGGTGTTGTTTTTGTGTGCGTGTGTGTATTTTCTTATAGCAAAGCCACACGGGATTATCTGCTGAGTCCACAGAGAGGAATCGAACCCCTGATTTTAACATTGTAAATCCAAAGACATACTGCTGTTTTTTCTGTGTGGTGGATGCTGCAACAAATCTGGTTGATTTCCCTGTTATAATTTTCATCCAGAGTTTTCTAAACATGTGTGGCTGAAAGATTGTTCGTTTTGAATTAAGCACAAAGCTACACAATGGGCTATCTGTGCTCTGCCCATTACGGGTATCGAAACCTGGTTTTTAGTGTGTAAGTCCGCAGACATACCGCTGTGCCATCAGGGGCATGGCTGGAAGAATATGAGCAACATTAAGATATTCGTGTTATGCTGATGTACTGCTGTTCATTCCTATATATAATATTGCTTTTTTTCACGTACAGTATTATGTGTTTATCAGCTTCTTTGCGAGGAAAATGGAGTGAACTCGCGTCGTGCCAAAACAATAAAGAAACTGCTATTGTTGGGTCAGAAAATCCATCAGCAACAATCAGTTCGTAGCCTTTCTTTGCAGAAACGTTTGAGAGCTCGTTCAGAAAAACAAACAAATAAACAACCACAAAACTATCAAACATTTCATTGTCTGGAACAGATGCGTAGCTTGGGTTTTCAGCGCCCGGGGACGAAGTCAGTTTTCGCGCCCCCTCGTGACAAAATGTAAGCTATAAGGGGGTCAGTCTTGCTTTCCCGGAAATTTATGAGTTTCAGAACATGAAAACCTGCATTTCGTGATGTATTTTTAGGGTATGAAGGAGATGACAAAAGTGAAATACTTGAGGTAACAATGATACTTTGAAGATATAATTGAATAACAGAGAAGGACAGAATCAGAAACAAGAATGTATATAAAATTTAATACAGAATTATTTTATACTAAAATAATAGTCAAACATAACATTGCGAAAACTTAAAACATTACTTTGGATATGGTAACCTGAAAAGTTAACATAAAGTAAAAGAAATAGTTTGATATAATGCTTTGGATGTAATTATGTAGCTTCAAAAAGAAATTCTTCTTGCCTTTGCTGCTGCAAATTTATCGATTAGTTCCTCAAAATTTATGATGTCGGTAACCTCTCGCTTTACACTCAGCAAAGCCAAAACTGACAATCTTTCCTGTCCCATGGGTGATCTCAGGTAAGACAGGATAAGTTTTAACTCACTAAAAGACCTTTCACAACTGGCAATAGATGTTGTAACAGTCAGTAAGATCTCCAGACCAACTCTCAGATTTGGAAATACATCATCCCCATACTGCACAATGAAGCGAAGCAGGTCCTCTGGTGTCGAAAGCTTAACATCAGTCCTTGTCTTGAGTAGGCCCGGCATGGCCTAGCGCGTAAGGCGTGCGACTCGTAATCCGAGGGTCGCGGGTTCGCGCCCGCGTCGCGCTAAAACATGCTCGCCCTCCCAGCCGTGGGGGTGTTATAATGTGACGGTCAATCCCACTATTCGTTGGTAAAAGAGTAGCCCAAGAGTTGGCGGTGGGTGGTGATGACTAGCTGCCTTCCCTCTAGTCTTACACTGCTAAATTAGGGACGGCTAGCACAGATAGCCCTCGAGTAGCTTTGTGCGAAATTCCCAAACAAACAAACAAAAATTGTCTTGAGTAGCATTCGGCAGTACATTATTTCACTGAACATCTCCAAGCCATCCAAGTTTGTATCATAGGAGCTTCCCATAAAAATGCATATCTGTTTGAAGCTATTCTCATCAGTTGTGGATATCAGTTCCTTTATGTCTGATCTCTTGGTAAGTCAGATTCCAAATCAGCCGTTAATTCAGTTGTTCACCTGTTTCAATTTTAAGATGAATACCAAAAAGGTGCGAAAAGTTCGGACTCGTATCTGTTATTCACAATCTAGTCCAGTGTTAGATTTTCTATTCACAATCTAGTCCAATGTTAGATTTTCTATTCACAATCTAGTCCAGTGTTAGATTTTCTATTCACAATCTAGTCCAGTATTAGATTTTCTATTCACAATCTAGTTCAGTGTTAGATTTTCTATTCACAATCTAGTCCAGTGTTAGATTTTCTATTCACAATCTAGTCCAGTATTAGATTTTCTATTCACAACCTAGTCCAATGTTAGATTTTCTATTCACAATCTGGTCCAGTGTTAGATTTTCTATTCACAATCTAGTCCAATGTTAGATTTTCTTGTCTTCGCTTAGATACTTCATTTGGATTTCCTCGGCTTCGTTTCCAGCTTTACCAGACATGCGGGGGTCTGGTAAAGTAACTTAATCTCCCATTTCAATTATCTGTTATAGCTGTTCGGTTACTACCGAAGGACAGGGCGCTGAGACCATGGTGGCATTCCAAAAACTGGATCAAGTAACAGACAATTTACCGACTTTGTTCGGTGAAGTATCCGTGTAATGTGCATTCTGATTACTTATTTACAGCATATAATGTTACATTTCACAACGTTTACACAATTTTACATAACAACGTTGATTAGTCGCTATGAAGTGACTGCATTTTGACGTTTTCATAACGTTTAGACAATTAATAGAAAAATGTGACCAATTACGACGTTGTGACAACCTTACATAGCAACGTCCATTATTTGTCAGGAAGTGACGTTGCAATCTGACGTTTTCGCAACGTTTAGACAGCGTTATGATATAATGTGACCAAATCACAACCAAGTTATGGCAACACATGACGTTGCAACTCCCATATATGGGACACTGGGCATTAATTGGTTAAGAGGGGAAAACATTTCATTCTGAAAATCATTCCTAATTATGTAACATCAAGTTTACGCCCCCTTCACCCCGATGCTGCGCCCGGGAACAGATGTACCCTCTTGCCCCACCCTTCCCCCAGAGTTCTGGTAATTTAGTATTTCTGGCACTGAAGCCTCACTTGATAAATTTATGTTTTCTCTGCCGTTTTTCACAAGCACTGTTATCGTTAGCCTTGTTTATATTAGTCAAATTACATCAGCTCTTATAGTTGTCTCTGAAAATGAACAGAACAGCTTGAAAAATACATCTGGTAAATAAATAAAGGTAATTGTATTTATGATGATGCATACACTTCGTTGAATAGAGGCAAACTCTGAGAAGTTGCATTTTTTGCTAGAATGTCGGCTAACTGAGATTTAGTGGGGCTGTATAAATTTTCATCTAGATTTACAAAAGACATCATAATAGGACTCAATTCCTTCTCTATGAGTTTTCTCAGATCAACCTCACAACCTGTTTCAACGGGAAACCATAAGTCTCCTGAATAGGTCTCAGGCAGCTTTCACTTGAATGGTTTCTTTCTCAGTTACGTTTACTACATTTAATGAAGAGAACATTTTTGCTTTGACCTTGATTGACAGTGTCAATCATAAGATTGACAACCTTGATGATGAGCAACAGTCTAAAATAATGGCACCCACTTTGCAGGTTCGCGGGTTGGAATCCTCGTCACATCAAACTTTTCTGCCCTTTCAGCTCTGGGGGGCGTTATAATGTTTCGGTCAATCCCACTATTCGTTGGTAAGAGAGTAGCCCAAACGTTGGCGGTGGGTGATGATGACTAGCTGCCTTCCCTCTAGTCTTACACTAGTCTAAATTAGGGAAGGCTAGCGTAGATAGTCCTTGTGTAGCTTCGTGCTAAAGTAAAAAATAAACTATCAATGACGAAATAAATGTTTTTAGTTCCCTTTCTACAATGATCTATTGAGTCTTAACAGGGCAAACACTAAGGGCCTCCAGTATGTGAAAATGTTGGAGAATCATCATGTATATGGTCGTATTTATATAAAGTAACTGTGACACCATGAAGTTGTGTTTCCATTGATTTTTTATTGTTCTTTTTAGATTGTTCTCTGTTTGAAATGCAGATTTGGGATTGCTTGCCTTTTGTCTTGAATATGTAGCTCATTTCTATGTTTTGTGATTGCTTAGGTTACAAATTCTAGCCAAAGAATTCTCGACAATGCTTCTAGATTTATTATAAAAGCTCAAGTGGCACAAGTTCAACCTCTTCCGTTGAAAATATTTTCAAAAATTGTACTTCCAAATACTTCGTTATAGACCCAGATGTATTTCAAACCTTGATCAGCCACAAATTTTCCTACGACTTTTGCAAAGTCCATTTATGTATGGAAACCTCCTAGCATAATGATCAAATGTTCAGTATCAGTTGGATGCTACTATTATAAGTTTTACTTTTGATGAAGCTGCTGATGTAAAGTGTACGTTTGTCCCAATTTATTCGTCATTGCCTTTACTATATGTGTATTACTGTCAAAATTATGTCATAGTCATGAACTAGAGTATTGATCAATGGAATATTACTGATTTTGGTTATTGGGGTGTTGAAGTCTTTCAAAAATGGAGTTTGCTTGTCTTCTATGCTTATCATCCGCGCTGATAACCATATAAAATATTGAAGGATTGTTGCAAGGGATTCTGATTCACTTGAGTGAAAGAGATCACATGTTACAGGTAATTGATAACTAGCTCAGGCTTCTGAGAACAAATATTAAATTTCTTGATCTCTTGATACTCTGGAGGTATTATTATTCATCAATATCACTTGTCATTGAAGACGTTTGACAAATTGTTGTCATCTTGTGCATTCACAACATTTTGTATAAAAACTGCTGACTGTTATGCATTAAATGTTCCTGTACCACTAAAAGTTTCGTCATTAATATACATGTATGTGTTATCACTGGCTTATTGTTGTCAATTTCAAGATTGTTCTTCTTGTCACTTTCATCCTTTTGTTCTTCACCTTCCTGGTTAAATTCGTCCTTTACATATGTGCAAATTAAACAAAGGAAAAAGTAAAGACGTCCCAGAACAACTTTCTGGGTTTGCTCAATGATAATATTGCCAATAGTTTTGTGTCAATTTGTTTGTTTGTTTGTTTTTTGAATTTCGCACAAAGCTACTCGAGGGCTATCTGTGCTAGCCGTCCCTAATTTTGCAGTGTAAGACTAGAGGGAAGGCAGCTAGTCATCACCATCCACCGCCAACTGTTGGGCTACTCTTTTACTAACGAATAGTGGGATTGACCGTAACATTATAACGCCCCCACGGCTGAAAGGGCGAGCATGTTTGGCGCGACGGGAATGCGAACCCGCGACCCTCGGATTACGAGTCGCACGCTTTAACGCGCTTGGCCATGCCGGGCCGTTTTGTGTCAAGGTAATGTCATAAAGTCAGCTCATAATCTGTTCAGTAGCACCAATAAAGAGAAGCCCTTGACCAGTAGTAGACATTGTATGCGAGATTGACCTCAAATTATCGTATCTTATAAGGATCATACAAAGTATAACTCTTGTTTCAGTTGTCATTTAATTTTGTCCTTGAAGCGACTGCTGTTGTAAGCGCCTGGAGTTACATTTCTGTCTTTCAGCGATTTTCAGGAGAATTACTAAACAGCCAAAGTTTCTCAATTGACGTTGAAAGCAGGGTTGTCACTCATTGATGTCACAGTTACCCATCTTTGACTCTCAACTTGTGAAGGTGAAGTAACAGGCTAAATTATACTTGAATTCAGATGCAATTAATTTTTAGTTCTTGACAACTGATATATTAAAATATTATAATTATGAGCTAGTTGAAGTATTAATAATGACGTTTCTGTCACTTGAGATGTACAAAGGCTCTTTTTCTTCTGAAATATTCCTCATAAAAGATACATTTCAACCAGTCTATGGTGCCCATCTATTTCATTCATGGACCTTTTTTCTCATAGCAAATTTCAATTATTTTGCATCAATTAATTACTACATATCCTTTGTTTATAACCCAAAAGAAACACTTTCTTACTCTGTTTATCATCTTTTTAACATCTTCGTGTTCAGCTACTGAAAGGTTGTGGAACAGAAAGAGTGTTTCAGAATGAAGATAGTGTGGTACTGTCAACTGTGATAATTATTTCCATCTCTTGGTATTTTCTCCATTTTTCATACAAGTTCTTTTTTAAGAATAATGAATCGCACTGTACCTAGTATATCATTGTATTTAGGTTGTTTGAAAGGAAGGTCTTTTATTGATCCTCCAGAATAATTGGTTTCAAACTCATATCTTTAGCTTCAGCAGATTTCAGCTGTGTGTTGGACCATATTCGTTCTTCATCATCAAGTCATATCTGAATTATATTATATGGTAACATAGGTTGGCAATCTCCATTACATTGTACTTTCCTTTTTTTAAAGAATTTACATTCTTAACCAACATATAGTTTTCAAGATAATCTGTCAGCATATCCTTGGTTCTGTTCAAAGTGACGAACAATATAAAATTTTTACCCCTGAAGATTTTATAACCATTTTTGCTATTTGGCATTATAGATTGTGAAAATTCACCAGCCACTTAAATGCTGCATGATGGGTCTTAAGTATAAATTTCTATCCATATAGGTAATATCGAAATGATGTAAAGCTCGAATAACACTTAGAAATTTTTTCTAAGTTGTAGAAAATGTTCTTTTTGCAGCATTCATTGCCTTACTATAATAGGCAATCACATGTTCTTTTCTGTGTTGTACTTGTGACAAAACTGCTCTTACTTAAAAATTAGTAGTTTCTGTATCTAAATTAAGTGCATCTTACAGAGTTAGTTATGCTAATGTAAGATTAGTGGTCAACTCCTTCTTCAGTTTTTTGGATACTTGTTTGCAATAAGGAGTCCAACAAAAGTTATTTGGCTTTTTAAGTAATTTTTGTAAATGATGATCAATGTTTGAGAAAAAAATTATAAAATAACAAAAATAAGAGCGTTTGTATGTTTTGAATTTCGGGTAAAGCTATTCAAGGGTTATCTGCGCTAGCCGTCCCTAATTTAGCAGTGTAAGACTAGAGGGAAGGCAGCTAGTCATCACCACCCACCGCCAACTCTTAGGATACTCTTTTAACAAAAATAGTGGGACTGACCGTCACATTATAACGCCTCCACGGCTGAAAGGTCAAGCATGCTTGCTGTGACGGGGATTCGAATCCGCGACCCTCAGATTACGAGTCGAGTGCCTTAACCACCTGGCCATGTCGGACTTAAATAAGAACGCATTTCAAGAAATTATCTTACCGCATGCAGGTTCGTTAGTGTTGGCCAGTTCTGGACAGAGACAATTTTTGTTGAATAAGCAGACATTTCCTCTCTGGTGACCGTGAGTTTCATGAAACTCAGTTGTTGAAGAAATAATTCCCAGTTTCTGGGATTCTATTTAAGATTATCTTTGTTCAACTGATCTAGAACTTTTTTAATAATATCACATGCCTTATAAAACAGCCCCACACATACAAATGTGTCAATAATGTGGATGGGTATCATGTTCTAGTGTAATTCAGAAATATTCCACCCAAGTAAGTGTCAAAACGTACTAGGTGCATTGTGTAATCCATTGTGAATTGCCACAATCCATTGTCTACAGTAGTTGCAGTTTTATCCTTCACTTGCTTTGTTAATTTGCACTTTCCTTTATTCACTCTTAAGATCTAAAGTTAAAAACGATAATGATCCAAAAAGAACATAAACAGTATGATCATATCTTTCAGGGGGTAAGCATTCTTCTTTGCAATTTTATTCATTTTATGGCAATCTACACAAAAACATTTATGAGTCTATCCTTCTTCAAAATAACAATATGTGATGTCTAAGAAACAAAATTCGTTTCTATATCTCCTTGTTCCTTTATAGCTCCTGTCTGTTTTAAAATATCTGTTTTTTTCCGCAAGTATGAATCATATGGCTAACTGGCTTATTAGGACTACACCTTCAGTATCAATCTTATGGGATACTGTTATAGCATTATTTTTCGAGTGTTCATTTAAGATAGCTGGTGAACATAAGACCATATCCAACCCAAGTAATAACAGTAACTTAGTTTATTTCTTCTTTAACATTTGTACACATCAGCTGTATACTTTTGTTGTTTGTCGGCCTAGATCTATAAATCACTTCCAGATGGAAACTTCCCATCAATTGTACTACAACTAATATATTTGTACAATTTTACGGCTAACCAATGAAGTAGCTGAATATATGTGACAACTAACACTGATCTAAATACTTAATTGAAACAAAACACTTTACTGATAGTTGAAAACAAATTACACTCAATCAAATCTCTTGGTATTCCAATGCTACATACCTCACTTTAACGTTTACTTCTACCTTACAAACTGACTGGCCAACTTAGGTCTACTTTAATGTCATGCGCCTTCCAGTGAACATCTACTCTCAAATATTAAAAACGTAGTTCAAAACATTGTTCCTTTCCCAGATCATGTAGTTTATTCAACAACCATAATGCAAAAATAAAATATTAAGCTACACTGTCCAATCATCAAGTCTTATTGGTGGTTTTCTCTTCCAAAGCCCATGGTATACAAATGGGATGATTTCTTGTCCCTTGTACTGTGTTATGTCACTGTGGTTCAAGTTAATCCTCGGTGATTTGTTACAAGCGGCCTTAATGGAAGTTCAGTGCTCACAGAAGGTTAAATTTCCATTGATAAACACTTCTCTGACGTTACCTAGTTTGCTGTTCTTTCACCAGTATGCTTCTAAAGATGGTCATAACGTATGACAGTAGTCTTGAATTGCCTATCCTTGTTGATTCTATAAACTACATCAATGATTATTTTAAAACGTCATATGCCCCACCCAAAAATGTATTCAATATTTTATAACTAAATTATTTACCCGAGTTAAGTAAGGCATTATGTCTTTATTCTTCAGGTCCCCGAGAGTTCTTCTAACTACTAATCCTCAAGAAACACATTTAATCATAATATGGTCCAGAGGTTGAGCAATATGCTTAGGAAATCCAAATTAAAACATCATTTACTGCTAGATATTAAGAGTGAGAAAACGTATTTAATATACATCGATAACCATTAGCGCTGTGTAATCTGTGACTGAAGGACTATTTTGGACTACTTCCTCCATAATACAACTATGTCTACTTACAGAATTCAAAATTAGTCAATCAAGAAACCAAAATCATATGATGGGAAGATAATGCGGGTGTCACACCAGTCTCAGTTTGTAGCCATAAAGAGAATGGGTGAAAGAGGGAATAACAAGCTATCCATCTTTCTAATCCTTCAAAAAAATTTTACACCATTAACCTTTCAGCTGAAAATTATAACAGCTATCAAGCATTTAAAACCTGTCTAATCAGCTTTGAGTGCAACAACATAAAGAAGTATCCAGAACAAAGTCCTGGAATTAGGTATGGAAGGAAGAAGAGACCTCAGTAAAACTTACAGAAGGTTAAGAAAAGTTTGACCAATTATCTTATTTGAGTGTTCTTTGTGATATAATGTATTTATTGGCACAAGAACAATTTATAGATGCTACAATGGGGAAGGATTTCATGATCAGGCTGAATTAAAGTAGATGCAGTTTTTCTAAAAAAAGAAGTTCTACAGTTGACAATGAACCTGCGTTTAATTAAAATTGCAAATAAACTCGCTATCTAGAAGTTAGAGAACACAAGATTTTGTCCTATAGAAAGATCAATTCTATTCATCTATAGCTTGGAAGAATTTAAATTATCAGTTAGACAACTATTATAACATTTATTTCTTACAGTCTCAGTTGTAATGTCTAGGTTCCCTACATTCATAACAGTAACTCCTTTCTCGTATCCTTTGAGAGAAGCTCTTATTCCGTACAGACCTTTGCCTGCAGTTCCTAGAAAATATCCCTTAAAATTATATTTGAAGCGAAGAGAGCATTTTAAGAACTGAACTCATATGGAAACATGGATGCAAAGTTAAGCGAACTTCGTATAACTTTACAATATATGACGAGGAAATGACTGTGCAACTCAGGGCAACTACAACATAGGATAAACATCCATTGAAAATAGTGATTACAAACACTGTACCACTCGCAAGATACTCATATTAGGATTTAAAAGCAGTAATCCTTAGTTTAGTGATTGAAGCATAATGGAACCAAATACTCCAGCATATCATGAGGGATTGGTGGTTAGAAGAGATCATCTAGATGTAAGTGGTATGAAAAATATAAATATCTGACTTGACTTTACTATGAAAGAATTAAATCAATTTGTGATAAAGCAAAATTTTGTTATGCTGTAAGTGGTGATGAAGTTGCATATCTTTTACATGGCAATGTGTAGCTGAGCAGTCTTGATCATGTGATAGAACCAACTCCAAAGTTGAAAGTAGAAACAATCTAACCAAAATATCGTCTACCATGATGATATTTAGAGAAACATTGGTAAATTAACAGCCACCAGAGTAATCCAAGAGAAAAGCACTGTCAGTAAGATCTCAACCTGCAGTGAATCTCAGAGTTTCTAACAAGATTAAACTTTTAGAGAGTCATTAAAAATAGACCTACCACTCGCTTAATGGTAGAATATCCAATGAGAACAAGGGAAAAGATACTATCCTATTAATATCTCATGAGCTTCAGTAAACAAAACTTCAAAAAGACTTGGCGAATTGTAACTTTGGAGAAGTGTTTAATTTTTTGCTTTGCGACTGTTCAAGAGACATTAATATTGCACTTTACATACTGGTTATAAGTTACATGAAAGGCCTTGCATTTTTAAAGAGTTCTGTGTTAACGTCAGTTTTTCTCATATGTACAAATAAAGATGATAATGTGGGAACGTGGTTTCAAGAGTAGATTGAATTGATAGGTAGACAAGGGTAAAGTTAAGAAAGTGTAAAATAACTGCAAGACAGATAATTAAATCAATCAATGTGTTTTCATAAAATATTTTGATCTGTGTATGCTATCGCGCTGGTTACATTGTACAAGCAAGTTTGTTTCACACTCCTGCTAGTTTTGTTACAGAGACTGGAACGTCATTTATAACGCAGATTTATAACAAGTTATTATAGAATACAAGTGTTAAAAATGTTAAAGAAGAAAATCAGCTTATTTATTATAATTTAAGTGATGTGGAATTTAAATTATTTTCAGCAGGTTACTTAAAACACATACCAACAAAAACAACGCTACCATGATATCCATTCAACACACCTTTTATAGAAACATATTCTTCTTTGACAGTTTAAGTTCCTATAGTGATCCAGTAAAGTTTTGTAAAGTGGGATCAGACTTGATTTATAACAGAAAGCAAAAGTTTCATTCATGCATTTTGAATGTTTTCTGGTATTCCATGTTGTACTGAATCCAGAAGTTACACTTTTATTTGCTGTCATACTTTATTTATGATAAGTTTGATGTATATGTTAAATACCAGACGAAGTTGTAAAGGAGATATTAGAATAATTTTCTTGAAGAATTCAACAACCAATCTGCTTTTCTGAAAATTTCTGATTTTACTTTATGCTGTTCGTTAAAGCCATCCCATAAATGACGATCACTCTCTTTGTCACTGTATGGAAAATAGTATTATCAATTCATGTTTACATTTCTTTATGTTATTAATTGAAGATGTTTATACACCCTATTGTTGAGAAGATAATAACCTTCTAAACCAGCGTTTCCGAACGAGTCAAGTTCGAAGTTTCATAACAATAATTCTAAAAATATGATTTACAGAATAAAAATATTTTTCCTTGAAATTAAATTTCCATTAATTAAATATATTTAATCCTGGAATTCAACTTTTCTTTTACATGGAATATTTCTTTCAAACAAAAACATCGAGAGATTTAGTGGTTCGCGAAAAAGATTCTAAATTAAAAGAGATCGGGTTACTAACAGCTGACATTTGAAAACTTCTATAATAGACAATTTATCAAACTATATTTATCTGGACTCAGCAAGCGAACCATCCGAAACAAAGAGGGAACGAGGTACTTATGACAACTTATATTGTAATTGTGCTCATTTGATCACTTTATACATACATTGCATTGATGGTTTTGTCGTAATATCCTGGAAGCTGCGTTGCGTATCAAAAATGTCCATTGCATGTTTCTGAGATATTATTGACAACGACATCTCCATTTCTTGTTTTTATTACATTTTATTGACTTAACAATTGATTTTGAAAAGTCAGAATTGTTATGCTATCTGAAAATATATATAAACAAAGATGGATATGTATTCAAAACCACACTAAAGAAATACAGTAGTGTCTTGATGACGAGAAACCTACTTGAAATAAAAATGTATCTCAGAACGGCTGGTACGAGTATCAACACTTTTATTGATAAGGAGAGAAATAAGTTTCGACATTCCTAGGTAATCTTCAAATACAGTAGTGTGATGCTAAATTATATCAGATTTGTTTGTAATTAAGCATAAAACTACACAGTGGGTTATCTGTGCTCTGCTCACCACGGATACCAAAACCCGGTTTCTAGTTGTGTGAGTGCACAGACATATCGCTGTTATTTTAGGAATAACTTTGCCAGTAAAGAACAGAAATCTATGGCGGTGTCAGTAGGGATAATTATAGTATTAATAGTAATAGTAAGTTACCTTAAAACAAAATTCAGACTTCATTGATGCCTGGACTGCTGGTTAAAGAATCCATTTAATCTAACTGACACAGCAGATGTACACAAAAGATTTTATTCTTTGATGTTGAAATTGTAACCTTTAAACCGTCCAGAAAAAGTTCAATGTAACAGTACAGTTAAAAGACTCAGATTACGATGCAACTGATTCAATTTTAACAAACACTTCACGAGGGAGTGCAAATTAGAAACATAGCGGCTACAATATCATAACATGTTTTAAAAATATTTCTTAATTTTTATTTTATTGCCCTCTAACGACACGATAGAAAACAGAAATATTATCAGTCATCGCGTTTACTTCTCGTAATGGCTGTTTCTGTAACTAGTTTAAATTCATGTACAATGGTTGCAGAAAAAGAACAGGTAATAGCAAATTGTTTTAAATATATAAGTAAGACGATACGACATAATATTTTAGAGATAATCATTATAATTCACAATGTTTAATCAGTGTCAGTTTTACTACATTTTTATACAAATAATATTGTTCAGTTGATTCAGAATCAGTCATGTCAGTAATACTGTTGGTGTTAGTATTGCTACTCTTACTAATACTATCAGTAGGCATCCTAGTCAAGCGTCGTCCTCAAAGTGGGACTTAGGTTTGTTTTCTGTTAAAACTGTATTTCTTAGTTGTTGAACTTTTAAATCCGTGTGATACCTTGGCTTATGGTAAAACATTTCTTGCACTTTTAACTATAGATATGATTTAAGAATGAACTAACGACAGGGAATACCTACATCCAAAAGAAGTTTAGAGTGTATTTACTGGTATTTTGATTGTAACTCAAAAGAGGTAATTATCCCTTATTATAGTTAACTAATTAAGCTTCATTAGGAATATCGTTTACAAGTTTTGCTCATTATTTAAGAAATATCATTAAGTCACTGGAATTTGGAAAGGGTTCAGAGGAAGACTGAATGATTCTAGAGTGAAGCAGGATAATAAACATTGAGTGAAAATATGTTAAAGCAGTTTGAAACTTTATCCATGCGAGTTTAATGTTGTTCTATAATAGTGGATTTGAACTTTTATTTTAGAGAGGACAAAAGTTTAAAATTGGTAAACAGGCATGCTACTTTAGTTACGGAAGTTTGATTTTTTTTAACAAGGTCGCAGACATATTAGACATGTTGCTGTTGGCAGTTGAGAAAGCCAACATTCAACAGGAGCATATAAGGAGAGTCAGTGATTTACTGAGTGATAATGGGTGGGTTTAAATTTCCATTTTTCCTAAATGTGGGTGTGCATGAACAGTCTTAAAAGACCAAGTATTCCTAAATGTATGCACTTTATGTTGCAGTACAATTTGTATATCTTGAAAACTGAATGGGTAATAATAAATGTAATAATTATATTGGTGGAAATCAAGTGAACAGGATCTTTGTGTAGGGTAGAAAATTTCTGTAAATTAGGCTATTTTATTTTTTGAACAGGGTGCCTTTGAAATATATTGCTTTCAAGGGTTGTATGTACAACAGGATTGAGAGAGTAGAGGTCTTGAAAGCATCCAGACATTCAAGACTGAATACAAATAGATGGGTGTGTGATAAATTAAATGGGACAAATGTGATAGGCTAAGGGGCCACATGTTGTCTCTCGGATGTTATGATCACATCCTTGAATTAATGTAGTTATATCTGGTCTCTCAAGATATATCTAGTCAAGTTATATCTGGTCTCACATTTAAAACATTAATATAATTAAAACAAGTAATTCAGTTTTCTAGTTTTAAAAACTGAATGCTCATCATATGATGGGAAATTATAATTTTTCTTCTGAAAAATACATCAAAATAAATGTTTTATGAGCATGTTTTCTAAAAATTATATTAATGTGCAGACAGAGAATGACTGTCCTATTTTTAGTATTTCTTGAAACATTTTTTATGTGTATTTGGTTATCTTCAATTAGTATTGCTTGATTAGCACTTTGGCTTCTGTGAATTTTTAAATTGTGTTAAAATTTTCTACTTTAAATCCTCACAGAATTAAAGATGAGAAAAGACTTTCCTACTTGGTCAACTGTATTACCTTGCAAATCATTGTGATAGTAAAGGGAGTGTATTTTATTATGAATTTTGGGTCTTGTGTTTGGACTGTCTTTTTGGTTTTGACTTTACCCCATTGAACTGAAGGAGAATACTTCAGTTTGAGCATTTTCAAAATTGAAATATGCTGCATTTAAACATTCAAGATATTATAGAGTTGTATCTGAGGGTTCAGATTGTACCACATTTAGTGGTGGTGTAATAGTGTGCTTCCTTGACAATGAAGTAAACAATAAATTAGGAGAATTTCAGCCAATCATTATGATTATAAAATGGGGTAACACGATCAAGATTCTATCAGCAGTCCAGACAAAATAAACATAGTCATCTAGATGTCGAAGATTGACACAGAGATCAAACAGTTACCAGACAAAAACTAATACAAAAACATCATCAGTGAGCCTACAGAAAAGACATACTCATCAGTAGAACACTGAACTGATTTAAGAAACAAAACTTAACAAGAAACTAGCCTAAGACTTAAGAATCAAAGACAATTTTTCATCCCAGTTTTATGTACTACTTAAGGTACACAAACCTAATATACCTTTTAAGCCTATTGTCAGAGCTATAAGTTCACCTTGCCATTGATTTGATACACTTACGCTATCTCCACTATGAAGGAATATCAAACATCATAATCACAACTAAACAGATATTATAGAATGACCATTAGTAATCAGCTGTCATGCTGATGTTCCACCTCCTCTCCATTTCCCTGTTGTCTTGTGAAATCTTTTTCCTTGTTCTTTGTTGACAGTACTGAGATTTTTAGGGAAATATTCAATTATTTGAGTGTAAGAAATGATCTTTTGAGCTCATGTTACAATCCAATTCTTTGAAATTATTGAGTATATTGTTGACAGTATCATTGAGTCTTGGGTCCTTGTTGTAATATCATTGAGACTTTGGTCCTTGTTGTTTTCTAAAAGTTTGTCAATAACATCTTTAAAGACAACTCATATTTTATTCAGCTTTTCTCGACATCACTGATTATAACTTTCCTCATCGTCCTTTCAAACTGTTGATTCAAAATCACCTTCCTAATTTGATGCCCAACAAAAATCCCTTTACATTTTGCTTCTGAAAGATCTCATAATTGTCCTCATGGATACTTGAAACAGTCCCCATCTTTGTTTAAGGTTTCTTACAAACTGCTTCATCAGGTCCAGTTTTATGTGAAGTTGGTAAGAAAATTTGGCAAATTAGAATTTGCCAAGGGTATTTGAGTGGAATGTAAAAAACAGGAACAAGTGTTTTCAATGCGTAACTGGGCAAAGAATGGAAACCCTGGAAATCGAGAGGTAACTACAGTTTCAGTGGAAGTAAGTATTGTATGAAATATATTTTCAGTTTAGGAAAATGTTAACTTTTTCTAAGCAATTCTTGAAAGTTTGAGCTAATATGGGTAAAGAAAATGTTTTTTTTTGTGTTTATAAATGTTTAATAATGATCTTATGTTTATCTGCTACAGTATAAAGGAATTGGTACTTCACAATCTTAAAGAACTTTTTGAGTTTTTTTTTACAGAATTTTGAGACAACTTTGGGTGAAATGTTTAGAAATAATTATCAGCTAGCTGAAATATATTAAATATTGAAAGGAGCTACAAGAACAGGAAGTTGTAAACTGGTTAAACATGCAAGTTGTCCAAAATTTCACACTTGATACATTTTAGTATGAAAAGGTGAAGGGGTATGTTCAAGAAAATGGCACTTTCTAGAGAACATTGTGTTGTATAAATATCTGTCATATAGTGATTCTGTTATGTTAACCATCACAGAAAACACAGCAATTTTTCAATAAAATTGGCCCAAAGAATAAAACATTTTATTTCTGTTTATACAGACTTTTGTAGGGAATAAACATTGCAGATGCTGTGGTGTTTCAGTCGTAATTACCCATGGCACAGTATTTTATAAGACGTCATGACACATCTTATAAAACAATGTCAGGTTATGGTGTATGATTTCTTCATATTTTTGATGATATGAAAAATAAACCAGCAGTATGAAACCTCAGTTTGCATAACCATACCCTTGACAATTTCAAAATAATTGTTTTGAAGAAGGTTGCTGTAAACAAATATGCCTGTAAATTACAAGAAAACAAAACTTTGATCTGAGGACTTTCTACCCCAGTGGGCTAAATGAACTTTTTAGTTTCTTGTAACATTTCTTGCTTTAGTTTTTCACCCATGCTTAAATTGTTTTATACAGTGAATTATGTATCTGTCTAATCATTTTTCAAAACTAATGCATATATGGTCATATATATACAGGGAGAGTTATGTGTGTGTTTATATCTATAAAACTTCCTGTTGTTTCTGTTGTTTGTAAGCATTGTTATACACTTTCATTTGTTATATTGTCATGTGGCTTTCGATTTAGAATGTTTCTGTTTATGGATTTACTGTTCAGTTAGTGATACCTGAAGAAGGGCATATATATATATATACACACACACACACATACACACACAAGTTAAGTAAATTAAAACAAAATCAAAAGGAAGGACTGTTAAAAACATCAAACACAGACTTCTGACTAATTATATTAGTGAATTATAACCAAGCTGAAACAAAAATAAAATAAAAAATGCACCACCAATTGAAAAGATCCCAGGGTATAAGCTATAATGTAGGATTATAAAATGACCCTCAGTTTTGGAGGTGACTGCAAAAGTAGAACCCACATTTTGGTGGGGACAGATACCTCATCTATCAGTCTTGACGTGCATTCACCAGTCTTATGTAAAAAAATAAAGTAAAAGAATAGCAATAAATATTAAAATAAAAATAATATATAAAGAAACAGAAGTTAGGAGAGCAAAATGTGGGTGTTGAAGCCCACAACATCCCACATTTATATCACCTTTCAGTGTCTTCAGACAGTTGTCTGACAGTTGCAAAATAAAAATAAGGTACTACCATATATCAATCATGTTATATTTCTAATTCTGTATATTTCTCTGACTTGAACAATCTAGTTACATTCTATCAATATCTGATCAAGGGTGTTGAATTATTTGTGATAACATTTTCCTTTTTATAAAGCCATTTGAAACAGTGTGTGAAAACTGTTTGCTTTTTGTGTCAGGAAGATTCATATGTTAAATTAATTATGAAATAAAGAGAAGTTTTATGCTTTGTATATCACCAGGTAAGAATTAAAAAAATTGATTTGTTGTTTTATCTTCATCAACATATTTTCGTATTCATGGTCTCATATCCAGTAACATTTCATTTTTGACACTTCACAAATTTGATACAGCTCTAGTTTCAAGTAACCATAACATAGCATCTTATAAAACAGTTTTGTGTTTGTTATATAGATGGAAGTAGATGATGTTTCCAAGGGAGAAGGATTGAAGCAATACTACGTCACAAAAATTGAAGAACTTCAGGTATTGAGTGTAATACTAAAAAATATTTTATTGTAATCATTTCAAATGAACTTAAACCCATTTTCAAAAAATTCATATATGTCCCATGCAAAGAATCATATCAAAACGTTCACATATTTCTCTTGTATAAAAAGTTATTTTTATTTTGTAGTCATATAGTATATATTTTCTTTTCTAAATATTTTATTGTGATTAATATTTAGTAAGGTCCAAACTTCATGTTTCACAATTTTTCAAATTTAGGAAGTGTAAATATATTCCTTAAATTTCTTGTCACTGTTTACTTTTGAAAACAGTGATGTCCAATCAAGTTAGATTTGTATCTCATGAAATAATATTTTGCTCTAAAAGAATAACATGTTTTCCAAAAATGTTGATTTCAAAAAATTTGCTTCAGAAGGATTTTGATTTTTAAAACTGTTTTGTTAATCTTCATGCTCCAGGTATTTTTAACTGTGCATGGCACAAACTTTTAGTGTCTTACATTCAAAACTTTATTAAAATACTTTTTATTTATGGTATACCAATTAGTATAATATAAAATTTTAGCTAATAATCAATATTTTAATAGTATATAAGTTTGAAGATCTTAATGTTAAGAAACATTATATAAAAAAACCCTGTATTTTCACTAGTGTGACATCTTTCAGCTGGATATCTATTTGATCCACCACCTTTCCACTAAGTATGAAATTCAATATAAAATACTCGCTACTGAAAAAAAACAATTTTTAGAGCTTTAAATGTTTTTTGGTTACAGTGCTATCAAATCAGGCCTTTCCTGCCACACCCACTTGTCACATTCTCTTTAAGGATTTAACAGTACTCTCTTACATATAATTATATGTTACCTATAATGAACTGAGAGACAGTTTTCATCTATCATATGACATATTGTATTCTGTTTTTACCAGATAAACATCAATTTCGCTTATGATAGAATTTCTGTTCCCATGGGAATCACAGTGGCTAACTTGGATGAAGTAACTGTAATTTAAAAAACAGATCTCTTTAGGTTCGTTAATATTTGATTAGGTAAAATGAACAATATAATAAAAATGTTTGACGAGGCATGGATGTGAGCAGCTTGTAGTTGTTTGTGGGTAATATAATTTAATAAGATAATGTGAGCTGCACATTCCCTAAGTAATTTACAACTTATAATGGTTAGACAGTTCAAAGGGCAAACAAAAGGGCAATAACATAATATTTAATTAGAAATAAGTGTATATTGTTATGAGCTCAAAGCTACTTGGGATAAATGAATGTAGTTTCATGTTAGAGTTGAAATTCATTACGGAAAGAATAAAGGGTAATTTGTTTTAATTTTCTTTTTCTGTGGTTACGAGGTCAGTCAATATGACCAATCTCATTTTGAAATTGATAGAAAAAAATAATAGATAAAATTTAAAGTTATCCTGAAAAAACATGGAACGTATTTAGGAGGTTTTAAGGATTACATGAGGGCAATTTGAGATTTTTGAGATGAAGAAAGTGTTTTTAATCTTGACATGAAAATTATTTTTCCTACAGATTTATTTGAAACAAGTCCTCAATGTATTGATGGACAAATCTTTATTTTGTGAAAAAATACTTTAACAAAAAAATATGAAAGACTGGTATATTTTGTAAAGATATACAAAGTATAATGAAAGTTAAAAGTATTAAATCTGTAAAGATTTTAAACAAGTACAAAGAGTTCACATTGTTGGTCAAATTGATTGAGCCTGTATTGAGAGAGTTAAAAAGGATTTTGAATAGATAATGTTTAAAATGAATAAATAATGCAGGTAATATTTTGCTTTATAAAAAAAATATATTTAGTTTGATCAAAAAACAACATTTTTTTGGAAAGGAAACAACAGTTTCCTTTTTTTTTTATTTGGGATTGTAATTGGAAATATAGATCATTCCAATTTATAACCTTTAGGTACATCATGCAAAACTTGTTTACATCATCTATGTGTCACACTATTCTACTACTGTAAATGATTGTGCCACCTACTAACAGTCTGGACGTTTGTTTATTTCAAAAACAAAATGCCAAATAGTAATAGTCAGCAATGAACTACTCAACATTTGTTAGATTCTTTGGCATAACAAGATTTGTTGAGTAGTTCACTGCTGACTCTATTTGGCATTTGAGTATTCAGTTATTGGATGCTTAAAATTTTACACAGTTTGAGAATAGATAAATATTAGTTTGTTTTGATCATACTGGATACAGTGGCTGATGAATGCACTGGGTTTTGTAATTGATATTTTTATAACTTCTCCAGTGATAATTTATAACTTCATTAATAATATATGGTGCATGAATTTTAAAGTGGTTACATTATTATGTTATCACTGAGTAAACCGAACAATGATTTAACTTAGAGTTTAAAACAAATCATTTTGGTTGGTCATCATTTATATTGAAAATTAAAATGTCTGAAATAAGATACTGATGATAAGAATTATCAGACAAGAATTATGTCTGAAGTCACTGAGATAGTATTGTTTTGATTTATAACTTAAAGTAATTGAAATGTGAATAGTATCAGGGATTATTAATAATTAGTAGTATCTTATGCCAGTTTGTGGTCATGAATGGAATTTGTGGTTTATTCATCAGTTTCAGATTTTATATCTTTTATTACTGGGTGTTCTCAGTAACTTGTGTAAAACTTTGGTTCCAATAAAATAGTTTTGTTACAGATGCACATGCCTCTTTACAGCTTCAATGATTTAGTTGCAAAATTTATCATTTGGGCAACTTTTACAATTTTATAAGGTGTACATGCCTTAGAATTAAATTTCTTTAAACTGCAGACTAAACTGTGATCCACTGCCTTTGTGATGAAACTTAATTAACCCTCTCAGTCTGGGTCTCTTCATTTTAATGAACCTTGCAACCATTGTGTAACCGTTAAAATATACATACCATAACTTTTAGTGTAGTAAGTATCTTTATGAAACTTGGTAATCTTTTGGAAAGTATTAAAGTTTGTTTTTTTTACACAAAAATTCTGATTCTTCAAATAAGTATATTTTTACTGAAGATGTGTCTGTGTCTGAGTGCAAGGTGATTTTTATGCTAACATTAATAATACCATGTTTTTTTCAACTTAGTTTGTAGATTTCATTTGAATAAACTTGAAAACCCTCCAAATGTGTGCCTGATAGAAACTCGCTTATTCACACAGAAAGCTTCTTTTCTCTTGAGTTCTCACATTCTGCCAAAGAGATTTGTAAACCACCAGCTTCACTAAAACTCTTTCAGAGTTAAGTAATTGGGGTGTCCTGTAGTATACACTAGGGTCTTGTTGTACAGTAATATACTGTACTGCAGGTTTGGATATAACTAAGATAGCTCTTGGCTCTTAAATATTTTAGTAGGCCTACTAGCAGCACTGGCTCCTTGGGATCTATGTACAATCATGGAACTTGAGAGAAAAAAGGTATGTTTTATGGCTTCTTACTCATTATAATTAGTAAAGCTATTACTATTTGTGATACTTGTTTTGCTAAGTACAAAATCCAACTTTAAACCTAAGAAATATATGCAAGGTGAGAAAAGAATCGTCATGCACTTCTAAGAAAAACACGTGGAAGAAGTCGCAACCAGTCCAAAATACGGACCTTGAGAGAGTTTTATGTGCTTGATTTATGCAACAAAGAGCAGGAGGAATGGAAGTATCCAGACCTATAATCCATGCCTGTGAATCATTGGAGACTATAAAGCAGACTAAATTAACTGACTTTTGAAGAAATGATTTGTGTTGCATTATTACAGTGGACATATGATGTTTTGTGTTCAGCATTGTATTGTTGACATTGTACTTTGGGTGAATATGTGTGTATTTCTAATATTTTCCAGCACTTTTTCCATTGTGATTTTATAAATCTTGTGTAAATATTTGAGATTCTTGTATATATTTAATTAGATTATGTCTTTATTACTTATGATTTGTTAATAAATTGTTTGCAATTTGTATATAAGATTCATAGTTGTTTGTATGTTATTTAGATTTTGTTGCAGTAGTTGATACATTACTTCTGTCATAATTTGGCATTGTTCACATGGTTCAGCAATCAGCATGGTGCTTGGCTCTGTTTTTTTACCTTGGGTTCCTTCATACAGTGATTTACCTTTAAGGTGGTCATGGATTTTGGCTCCAATCATTGGTGTTATAACAGGATTCAAGTGTATTCTGGTTTCATCTTGGCCTCAGATCTCATGATATAAAGACCTCTTATTCTCGACCCAGTGGTTAGTTCTTCTTAACCAGTGAGAATTCTTTATGGTCCACTACCCAGGTTACTGAGAGCTGGTAAATGGCAAGGTTCTGCCATGTTCCACTTAATGAAGGAGGGTGAATTTATGTAGGGGAGATCTAGAAGATGTGCCTAGATATATGTAAGTGTCTCTATCTAGAAAGGTCTTTTTACTGGAAACAAGGAGTGATCATTAAACCCTATAATTAAAAGTTGGTAAGTGCTAGTCATTGCAGTGAGCAGAAACACCACTTTGGTACTGACTTTTTTCATGACAGTCCATGGAATGGGTATGGTTTGGATTGAATATGTAACATAGGTAGATAGAGAAATCCCATGAAAAACCCTCAAGTGGTCTTGTGGAACATTCCATCTTAGAGTGGGCACATATAGAGATAAGGCAGGTGGTATGGGCACTTTGAATTATCCTGACTTGATGAGTATATGTTGGAAAGCAAACCTAGTCATTTATGTGATCCTATATTAAATAAGTGTTAAGTAGGGAAATGTAAGAATGCTTACCTGTTTTTTCAAAGGTGAAAAACTGATTGAAGTAAAACTGTTGTTGGAAGCCTAAACTTCTGTGGAGATGATACAGCCAGCTGAGTGGTAGTCCTTGTCAGTCTTGGGAAGAGACATTAAAGAGCTTACATTCATCCATCCCCAAAGTGAATGGATGATCAGGCAGATTCATCCTGAAGGGTGGAAGGAGAAACAATTTGGAAGTAATAGAGGATCCAAAGAATGAAAAGGACAGTTATTGGAGCCTCTAAAGAAATAAGAGTATGACAAACAACAAATGAACCATACTGAATACTGGAATGTCTGATGTCAGATGAGCATAGAAAAGTCATTCAGTAAGAATGGGTATAGGAGAAAGGTGTAACCACCAAACCATGTTACAGAAGGCCAGAGAAAGGAGAACTGTCCAGAATAAAGGAGAAGGTAAGTGCAGTTTAAGAGAATTTGAGAAAAAAACATGGAATAGATGCTTGATTGACTGCAACTACATGCAAGTTAAGAGATTGTGTGTCCAGGGGTGATGGTACATTGAATAAGTTAAGAGATTTTTAAGGTTTTTGGACAAGAGTGGGGTGAACTACAGTCAGATTCCATTCAGGCAAAGAGGAGGACAGCAAGGTATTTGTATAAGGAAGAAAGAGAAGAGGGCATAAAGGACCAGTAAAGAAATTATCCTCTGGCATTGGGATTGGAGAAAGGTGGCACAAACACTGCCCAAAAGTCCATGGTGAAAATGTCAGGCAAACAACAGTAGAACACACTTAAAAGAAGAAGGAATATGTGACATATCAGGATGGTCAGAGGAGAAATTGTGAAAGGGAGACTAACAGTGATAAATACATCATGTTGGAAGAGGAAGGTCAACTTGGGTGTGACAGTAGGTTAGTAAAGAAGAGCAATGGATAGGATAAATCCTACATGTGAAGATGAGGGGATGTCATTCTTTGATGAAAAAGCAACATGAAGTTGAATCAGAAAGGATGGTATGTAAGGAATGGAAAGGTGGCTTGGTCAAGAGAGGATGGATGATGGAAACCTCTATTGTGATTGCTAGAGAGGGACCACCAGAAGGATCCTGCAAGGGATGTACCAAGTCAAAGTAAGGATCAGAAGAAGGAGACAGTGGAGATGACAGGCCTGATGTAAAAGATAGCACCAGACCTAACTGAGGGTATAGGTAGCCGAGATTGAGATAAAGGAGACCAGAAGGGGGGAGATTGGTTTTAAGGGGTGTGGCAAAGGCAATTATTTGGGGAGTAGTAAGTAGATAGTAGAGCAATAGAGGATGTGTAAATAGAGGAACCATATCGTATGTAGGACATGGTATCATCAAGAAAGACAGTGAGTGTGGAACACAATCACTCATGAAATGCATCCCAAGAGAATGAGCACAAAGAAGATCTAAATTCAGGAAACAAAGGGGCTTGGACTTTATGTCCAGGCCTGTTTGCTTCCTGAATTTGGACAAGACAGTAGATGTGACCAAATGGATCAGAGCTAATTTGACCCATAAGGAAGGAAAAGAATTTGGGGATGCTTGATGGATAGCAAGCAGATGGAAAGCATGATAAATATAGAATGCCTCTCAAGGGATGAAGAGCCCAGTGCAAGACTGTCACCCAATTTTGAGAGAGGGAAGCATCTGTAAATAGGTGAAGGTCCAGATTTGAAGGAGGTAAGGAAATACCAGAGGTGATAGGTAGAAAGGTTTAGCCACCAAGCCATATCTCCAAAAGAGAAGGAAGGAGGTGAAACCTTAAAAAGGTTCCATTTGTTGAACAAATTTTAAGATTTAGTAGGCCAGTGGAAGAAGGTTAAGCACAACTGAGACAAGATGAAGGAAATTACTTGGGAACTGAGAACTGAGACTGTGATGAGGGAAGTTTATGGACTACTTTAAATATTTGAAATCCTGATGAGGTAGGGAAGAGAAGTTGGGAGCTGTATGGATGGGAACAGGTGAAAAGAAGTCTATCAACATAAAATTTATTCCAGACCCAGGATAGAATGTGAAGAAGTCTGGGAAAACCCCTCATAATGTGAAGGAGTATGAAGAGAAATGGTAGAGGAGGTAAAATGAGTCATAGGAGCAAAAAGTAGAGATCTGGATTGCCAAGGAAGATCATGAGGAGATCACAGAAGGGCTACTAACATGGTGAAGGGGAGGAGAAGTACTGAGAAAGGGTAGTAATAAATTCATGAAGATGAGAAAAGTGAGGAATAGGGGCAGTGAGGTTGATTCCTCAAACTGGTAAAGGTAGCTCTAAAGAACAGCCAACCACTTGTGTGCAGGTTCCCAGTTCTCTAACAACAAACAAACAACAATAAATCCCAAGATACAACAAACTACAAAATCTTATACTGCTGCATACCATATGTTCCTGACATCAGCAAAAAATAACCAACATTTGGAAAACAGTTGCAACAAAACACAACATTCCAGTAAACACCAGATTTATTCAAAAACCAGGTACAAAACTGTAGTCCATAAAATGTAAAAAGTACACTGACAAACACAACACCAACATAATTTATAAAATACAATTCAAGAACTGCCATGACTTCTATATTGGAGAAACAAGCAGAAAAATGAAACTAGATTTAAAAAAAAAAATCATAGAAAACACCCAGATAATAAGTAGGGAAACAAATATAAACAGATGCAAAATCAAAGAAGCCCTACTTATACAATAGCTAAAATCAATATACAGGAACACATTTACATCTATACAAATTAATAACCTAACATCCACCTGCAACACCCCCTACAATCCTGTATCTGTTTATACTCTCATCCCTAAGATGTGTCCGTCAATGGTCGCATTCAAACTCTCTCTTTCTTAACTTGAAGATGACCTAGGAATATCGAAATGTTCTCTCCCTATTAGTAAAAGTGGTAATACCCATACCAGCCATTCTGAGATGCAGGTTCTCACTTTGTCATGGCCACATTACACACATCCATGTGATATTTCAAGTTCTTTGACTTACCCTTTCTTTCCACTTGGGTGAAAAGTATATCCTAGTCTGCATGAGATGTAGTCTTCTATGTTTGTGCACTTTTGTAACTCCTGCCATCAGATGTCACACTCCATAGGTTTTCTCTTTAGACTCTCTGAAGGAAACCCATCTAGGTACATTAGAGACAACTGTATTAATTAAAGTGTGGGAAAACTATAACTTGATGTAATGTGTCAGGCCTGAACCATTCTTCAGGTGGTGTCTGTTTAAGTAGTATATATATATAGAACACATTTGAATATCATTAGAAAAAGTAACAAGAGGCTTTCCCTTCAGACACTTTCTGAAGGAAACTCATCTAGGTTTAATATTTGCAATGACCCTTCAACATTTTCCTGGTATGAAAATATATTCCTGATAGATGCCCACTCCTTCTTCACACTTCCAGTGCCTATTATATTTTCTTGCCTTTTCTGTTGGGGTAGTTACTGTACATTAATGTTGTCGTTTCTTCCTTTTGGTGAAGGGCTATTGATGGATTGTGATGTCATTATAAACCAGAAATGTTCATGCTAAACATGTGAATTTTGGTGGAAGTTAGTACAAGGCTAGTTCCTTGTAAATCACATTGACAGATGTGAAGGAAATAGCAGTTATGTTTGGGGAAATACATGTTATGTTTTGGAAAATGTTGACTTTTAACATATGGCTTCTTTAATTAAGCCTATTTTTATTTGGCATACTGTAGGTCACTTGGAGGATTTTGCCATTTTTTTATCTCCAAGAGCTCAACTGTTCATCCTTGCACCATTATTGATACACAAGCTCCAATCAACCTTGATAGAGCTGAACACTAACACTTGGGTGCAATCTACTGGACAATATTCAAGCAGAAGCACTGATTGTGGCTGCAGTATCCTGTGGGTGAACCTTGCAGTAGCATATACCCTTGTGATGGCACACTTTATGTGTGGATGTAATCTAATGTTTCATAGATTGTGTGGAAAGATCTGCATATTCCTGCCTACTCATTAAAGATCAGTGTGGTTGTCTCATATTCTTGTCTTGTGTATGTGGCTGGCTATGAACTCTTTAATTGCAGTTAATTTGTCATGGAGAAGGCACTTAAGTTGCACCATCTATCAATGGAATTACTACTGTTGCAGACTTTGTCATTATTGGCTGGTTTAAAGTGATGAATCCAAAGCATGTCATGACAGATGGAATTTCCCTAAGAGTGACAATCTCTTACTTCCAGATGCTGTCACATAAGGTGATTTTGAACTCTCTCAGTAAGCTTGTCAATCAAGATATTCTCCTTGTCTACAAAGACTGTTGCCAGATATGTCTTTTCATATATTTCAGATTGGTTGTCCCAATAGAACTAACATATGCTGACCCTAAAAGGGTATATAAATAATTTGCATAGAAGATGTAGGACAAGTTTTAAGAAAGAAGAAAAGCACTAGATACAATGTTAGTAAAGTAAACTGTAATTTGATACAATGCTTCAGGCTTACTCTTCTTCAGGTGGTGTCTGTTTAAGTAGTGTATGTAGAATACATTCAAATGTCATTAAAAAAAGTAACAATAGGAGAAAGTGTAAGACATGGTTTGAAGTGTGACATAACAATATTGGCAAATGAACTGTTGTAAAGAAATGACATAAATGAAAGAGAAGTAGGAGGAAGGTGTGTGAAACATATAACACTAGTATGTGAGAGGGCAATTGTGGGAAAAGTTGGAAGATGTCAAAAGCAAAGTAACAAAAAATAAACACTTCTCATTTAAACCAAGCAGAGAAATTTTGATCCTCGTATTCAGATTTTTATCAGTTTCCAGGAAGATTCCCGATTTGTACATTAAGTACTTTAACATTTTTGGCATGTGTATTGACAATAGGACTGAACTTGATAATTTTATATATTCCCTCTCAGCCTTTAACTCTTCTTTAAACTTAACCTGGCACATGACTACCAGTCAACTGTCATTTCTTGACATAGAAATCATCATTAAAAATAACAAGCTTTTAGTGTTGTTCATGGTAAGAATATGGACTTTTATTCTCACTTACATTTTGATTTTTGTTACCTCTTCACCAATTTATATTCAAATCTTTACACATTTTTTGCATTTAAGTCACATTTGATGGTTTCATCTCCAAGTCTGAAGAAATTGTATTGATTTTCTGATCTGCATCTAAAAGATCATTTATCGCATATGATGTGGTTGTTCACTGTCTGATTTTTAAGTTCAAAAGGATTTTTTGGGTCCCTGGGCGTAACAAGGTCTCTTGAGTAGCCCACTGTTGGATGTTTAAGCTTTTCAGTGTTTCTTGATTAAAGTTTAAGTTAATTGATTACCTATGAGAAGCAATCACATCAATTAGTGTCATCTAAACTAGAAATTTAATCAAAGATAAGTGTCGGGAAGCATCTGCTGCATACCTATTTTGCTTTGTGAACTACTTGTACACATTGTCACTTGAGAAATACCATTGTAACTGATTAATGGAGCTGTCGATCAACTTGTTAAGAAATGTCACATTGCAACTCTTGACTTGGGATATATTGAGTAGCATATTAATTGTTACTTAATCTTTGTAGAATCTGATGAACATTCTAATAAATATCTCACTCATGAGTGCTCGAGCTAAGCAGGACATCTTGAGAAGCATGCTGTGGAGTTTTTAGACCAGGGGTTCCCAACCTTTTGGCACTCGCTACCCCTTACCTAAAAGTTTGAAACCCATGTGACCCCATACTTAGGGCTTACTATCAGCAGCTTAATTTTTCTTTTATTTTCTGTGAAGGAGAGGGAAAGAAACATCTAAAAAAATATTTAAAAATTCTGTAATTATTTATTAGCAAATTAAATCACATTGGTCCAACCTGAATTCACAAAAAGAACATATATTTCTTAAAATAATATTAACATAGGTTTGAACAGGTATCCAACCCAGCTAGTAAGATGCTTGATGTTGCATTTCAGCAGCAAGCTTTGAAATTCCTGGCCAAGCATTTGTTAGAGCCAGTCTCATGTCATCTCCAACATCCAATCTGATCCTATTCTTTGTTTTTATATTGACAAGAGTGGAAAATCCTGCCTCACACAAGTAGGTAGAAGCAAATGGATCAAGGACACGTAAAGCTATCATGCTGACTTTGGAGTATGACTGATACATAGTGCACCAGAACTGAGTCACGGATTTCACCTTGAAGAGATCACGAGCTGAAGAGTCATTCCTTAGATCCAGAAATTCATCTTGGATATCATCTGGGATGCTGGATACATCAAGTTCAATACAAAATGGGTTCCTTACCAGGGTCTCCTGTTCCTGTGATAGCTCAGGGAAGTAACGCTCGACTTCCTTTTCTAGAGACTGAAGATGTTCAGTAATCTCATCCTTGAGGAACTGATCCAGTTGGATCTGAGACTCATCCGTCACTCCACAAAGTTTTTCAAACATAGCGATGTTTCCAAGATTGGTTTTCCGAAACAAAGGCCCATGGACTATCTTGAAAAAGGAGAACATGTGTTTCCCTTCCTTGAAGCTTCAAATTGAGCTTGTTCAGCTGGTCAAAAATGTCGGCTAGGTAATGCAACCCTTTTATTCCATGCTTCATCTTCGAAGTGAGCTACAAGATCTTTCCTTTCTTGAGTCTCCAGGAATAGCTATATTTCATCTTTCATTTCAAAGACACGATTAATAACGTTTCCTTTCGACAACCAACATACTGCTGTGTAGAAGAGAAGGACTTCATGGTCAGCATTCATGTCTTTGCATAGTTCTTTGAACAGGCGAGTGTTGAGTGCTTGAGTCTTCACATAATTTACAATTTTGATTACAGATTCAAGTACTTTCTGCAGAGAGGCAGGGAGAGTCTTACTGGTGAAATCATATCGGTGAATCATGCAGTGGATGCCCTTTGCTTGAGCTGCTAGCTTCTTCACTCTCGACTGGAATCCTGATTTTGATCCCAGCATAGCCGGTGCCCCATCCGTACAAACCCCACACACGATTTCCCATTGAAGATCTTCGTCTTGAAAAAAGGTTGAAACTTTTTCCATGACATCATCAGCTTTTATTGTGGTTTCAAGTGCACTGCAGAATAAGAATTCGTCTTTGATGTCACCTGAATTAATGTATCTCACGAAAACAAGCAACTGAGAACATGAACTTACATCTGTTGACTCGTCAAGCTGAAAGGAGAACAAAGGGGAACCCTTGATTTCAGTCAAAACCTGTTCCTTCACATCCATAGACATTTTAGAAATGAACCTCTGTATAGTATTATTTGACAGGGATACTTGCTGCATCTTTTTTGCACTGGCTTTTCCAAGAATAAGATTTACTGCTTTCATCATGCAGGGTTTAAGAAGTTTCTCCAATCGTGTGAGGCTTTTTTTGTTTAGCAATTTCGAATGCAATCTCATATGAAGCTTCCACTACGGCTGCACTCTGCTGCTGAAACGACCCACTTCTATCAATTCTTTGGCTTTTAAGACACCGTTCATGCCGCTTGAAGAAATCCAAACCCTTCTTTGCGTGTTCTGGATATTTCAAAACATACTGTGGTTTCTCGATGCCGTCGTTTGCGAGCACAGTGGTGAAGCCAATGTTGAGGTAGCATTCTGAGTATCTGCGCCGTTTAGCCATGGACACAACTCACCTCTACTGCTTACTTATCTCCTTGTTAAAATAAAATAAAAATGATGAATAATGAACGCTTTGGCAACTGTAGATCTTACACTGACTACTTGTAGGGGGTGCAGGTAGAGTAATGATGGGGTAAGTATTTGGAGGGAAGGGAGCGTGGCCAGTCACGCGATTCGTCATCCACCAATCAGCAACGTACGTGTGACTCACGTGTCGACAGCGATCACACACACACTTAATCACAGCTAAACAGACACACAAGCATACATTACATGCGGCGTGCACTCACATACTCGCTACTCACTAGTACACACATACATACAGTTGCAGACACATACACATTCACACAGGCACATTCACTCACAGGTACGCATACATACACCCATAATATCACCTAATGACATTGAACTAACGTAGCACACATTTGGCTTTGCACCGAAACAAAAAAAATGTAATAGCATGAAAATGTAATTGATGAAATAAAATTAATGTTATCCCAAGCTACTTCTAACAAGGCTATGCGACTCCTCTGGCAAGGCTTTGCAACCCCCCTGCCAAGGCATGGCAACCCCTGTTTTAGACACACTAGGCTCCATAAGGTAGCCAAACACATCAGGATTTGTAAAGTATCTCATTATTGGATTCTTTATATTGTTGGAATCTGTTGGCAATTAAGCACAATGACTTTTATTTAGTAGCTCACTGTGAAGGTCACTAGGATTTTTTTTTACCAATGTGATAACATTTTTGTTAGACACTTCAAATTCTGTTATCTTTTCAAGGTCAGCAGCAATTGTGAAATAGGTCTATGACATTTTATGGACCCTCATAACTACAGCCTGAATCTTCTTTGTTTCTATTTAATATTACAGCTCCCTTCCTTGCTTACAATGGAAAAAAACAACAATAAAAGTTTCATTATTGAATTACCAAACAGTCTTATATGGAATTACAGCAGGATTTCAGTGAAGATATGAACAGAATCTAAGGAATGCATTTATAAATGAAAAAATGGACAATATATTTTCAAGAGGTGAATAGGTTGTTTTTGGGATGGTCAGAAACTTTGATATGAATTGATAAGTGGATTAGTTTGTTTTGTGGCAAAAGTTTTGCAGAAGTAAAAGTAGAAAATGTTTTTTTCTTCATCAATTACACTAAAGAAATGACAGAATATCATTGTGGTGTCTCAAGAAGACGGTGATGAGTCAGGTTGTGTGAGGACGGGCGTTGTCATGTTGAAAAACGTTGACGTTCACCATGATGGGTTGCACATGGGGCCTAAGAATCTCGTCGACGTATCGTTGAGTCGTAAGATTCCCTAGAATGTGCAAAAGGTCTGTTCTGGCATTGTACGCGATGGCAGCCCACATCATGACGCTGCCACCACCAAATCTGTCAACATCTTGCACACAGTTTGCTGCAAAATGTTCACCTCGGCGACGGTAAACACAGGTCCTTCCATCCTGCCTACGAAGCATAAAACATGATTTATCGCTGAACCAAACATGCCTCCATCGTCGATGAGGCCATACTCGATGTGCCCGAGTCCACTGCAGCTGTGCTTGACGATGTTGCTGGGTGAGGATGACGCCTCTGACTGGACGTCTAGGTCGGATTCCTGCATCTCGTAGACGGTTGCAAACGGTCTAATCAGAAATTCTACGCAGCCCTGGTATGGTTGAGGCAGTAGATGTCGCAGTGGTGGTTCTATCCCGAAGGTGACGTAACCGGATGTTGCGATCTTGTGCAGGCGTGGTCACACGAGTTTTGCCAGATCGTGGATGGTCACAAGTTGATCCATGTTGTTGGTGACGATTCCATAGCCTTGTGATGGTGCTTGGGTGGACATTCACAGCTCTGGCAACATCTGATCGAGATTCACCTGCTTCCAAGCGGCCAATGGCGTTGTTGCGTTGTGCTTCAGTCAGTCATGGTGTAACTGTATTGCGTGTCGGTGGCTTAACACTGAGCTATGGAAACCGAGAACCTGTCACTTTTATAGGGATTTTGCACATGTTGCACTTGCAGAACATGCAGATCTCTCAAACAAATTTATTGGACATTCATGCGTTTTGGTGAAAAATCCAATGTATTCCTCCTTTTTTAAAATGCACAATTTTTATTGTCATTTTGGTCTGACAATCAGTGCCTTAATATGTGTAACATACTCTGAGCTTGTAACGTTATTACATATATTTCTCTTTAAAATAACAGAAATATCCCTTTTGTGTTTCTTGTTTTGAAGAGTGTAAATTGAAACCCTAATATGAATTACTTCATCATTTGCATAGAAATCAATTTCATATTAATTTCAATTGATAATTATTTTATGAGACATAATCAGTGTAGTGGCTATTTATAGGTACTCAATTAAATTGCTTGGCTCTAAGTACCCAAACAGTAGTATTAAGATTATGAAGTAACTAACTGTGATTATTGAACAAGTATCTCTTAAATTTTTCATTTAAAACTGGGACTTTGATGGTAAGGCTATATATAGTAACATTTTGTAGTATATCTCATGAATGCCATTTTTTCTACTTCCATTTCATCAGTGAATGGTCTGTCAAGATTCATAGTGTCGTATGCTCATGTCAAACATGGCTGTCATGGTAATTCTTTTCCCTCTGTATTTATGTTGTTACAGTGTGAATAATATGGCACATGTAAGTTTCAAATATGTTTTGAGTAGCATCTTGTAAATCCCAGTTATTGTACTGTAAGTAATTTTGTGTATCTCTTTCTGCTCTGTGAATAGTGTTGTGTAGTCTCAGTTGTATTTAGTAGTGTTGTATAGTCTGACACCTTGTACAGTGATTAGTGTTATGTGGCCTAGTTGTAGTTGGAGTACTAATGTGTGTACATCAATCTTCACAGTGTCAATAATGAGTGTTTCAGTTGTTACATTGTGTTGTCTACATGCTTCTCTTGTTACTGTGAGTCATGCTGTATGATTTCAGCTGTCACACAGTTATTGTGTTGACAGTGAATGTGTGAGTAAGACAAACCAACACAAAGGAAAGATACTAAAATACAATATTTTGAGAGCTACATTTACAGGTAAAAGGGTTTTAAAAATATATGAAAGCTGGGTATAGGGTAGTTAAGCAACTTCTTCAGATTTGTAACTTCAAAAGACAAATTGACAAAGGAAATATGCTTGAGTAATAGGAAGCTGTAGGATAAAAACAATAGTTGAAATAAATAGACAACACAATGTAAATTTGTGTCAGTTGTTATGAAGTTTCAAAATAGTATTATTTAATTAGAGCTAGTATTAAACAAATGTAAAGTCCTTAAGTTTGTGTATCTGAAAAATGTCACACATATATTTGTTGGTTGGGGCTGAACCTTTGATAAGATGATCTAATTTATGTTGTTTTTAAATTTCTATATACATTTCAAATTCTGTAAATTTAAGTATTAGCACTTAAAAAGAAATTCAACTATAAATTTGTTTCCAGCATGTATAAATGCTTAAATGACTTTCATTACAATTTAAGAAGAATTAATGGTAAAACTGATATATTTTTGTTACTTTTGAAAAATAAACAAATTGATTTATCAATTTTGATTTTTTTCAAACTGCTGCTAGGGGCTGTTATTTTTTTTAAACTGTTTTTTCCAAATCTTTCAATTTTTTTTTTCTGTTTTTAATTAGTTAACTGTGGCTGATAAAACTCAGAATCTTCGAAGACTTCAAGCACAACGAAATGAGCTTAATGCTAAAGGTAAGCTGTTTATGTCATTATTATATTGATTTTAATGTTTTTTGAAGCAGACATTTTCAGGTATAATATGCTGTATATTTTGCAGTTTCTCAAGTAGTTTATTTACAAACATCTTTTGTTTGAACAGTAATATTGTGTAACCTATATTGTATTCCATTTTCTAAACAGAATTCACGCTAATATTAATATATATTAATTATTCATGCTGGATATAAATTTTGACCTTTACGCAAGGTCATTCAACCTGGTACCCTGAAATGTTAGAAAAACAAAGAGATGTAATAGTGACCTTGTTCAGTTGATAATAGTAATAAATTACTGTAATTTGAAATTGTAATTTGTAAACAATTGAAAGACAATCAATTTGTTAATATGTATTAAACTGTATACAAAATAGTTTTCTGTTTGTACTCAATTAAAATATCTCAAAAGATGTAACAGAAGAAAGATGTATTCTGTTTCTTACATTGTGATGTGGAATGGGATATCAGAGGTTATTAAATAAAACAGTACTTCTGACATGATATCTTACTCTTCCTGATTAGTACAGCTGCTGGCCTTTATTTTCTACCTATTCTCACATTGAAGCAGCTGCCTGATAGCATACAAACAAGCATGCACCAACCTTCCACAATTAGGGTGCACCAGCTGATTCTTTCTATGCATGTTAACACAATTTCACTTTGAAAATAAGCCACAAAAAAGGAGAAGATGCTTGAGGTGGAGAGTACCTTATTTTCATTTTTTATTTTTGTTATTTTCATCTTTCTACATTTATCTTTTTCTTATTTTAATTTGGGAGAGCAGTCACCTTCCCACAACTGTCTGCAGTGAAGGATGATATAGATGGGGACTTAAGTACCTACATTTTGCTCTTCTAAGTTTTAATTTTTTTATGTGAGACTAGCGAATTGGAGGTTTAGACTGATGGATTATGTATTCACACTGTAATGTGGCTCTACTTTTGTAGTCACCTTCAAAACCTGGGATATATTTTATGATCTCATGTTGTAGCTTGTACCCTAGGATCCTTTTATTTAAATATGCAGCATATTTTATTTCATTTTAATGTGTTTTGGTTTATGGCTTGAAAAATGTATGGTTATTATATATATACACAAGGTGTGATAAAAAAGTTCCAAGACTTCACTTTTATTCCAAAGAATAACATTCATTCATCAGTATTATATGCTTTACAAAGAATCAACACTTGTTCCAATGTTCCTGCCATTTTCAGAAGCAATGCTGGAAGTTTTCAACTTTTATGCAACTAAGTTTTGCTTTCACAATTTTATGGATAGTTGGAAGGTTATCAAATCTCTTTCAACTTAATTTCGATATTTGGGAAGAGAGAAAAATCACATGGGGCAAGATCAGGAGGATACTGAATAGTGTGGTATTGTAGGAATGTTTTTTTTTTATGCCAAAAATTCTTGAACAGAGACAGCTGTGTGTGAAGGCATGTTGTCATGAAGAAGAAACCAGTGACCGTTCTCACCTGACATGATCCAAAGGAAATGTCCAGTTCATCAACAATTTCACAGACAGTTAATAGTTGAGCACTTTGAATTTTTTTATTTTTCCTTAGCGGCTGTTTCATCAGTGGATGATGTCAATGGTCGCCTAGAACTTGGGTCATCTTTAGCCAATTCCTGGTGATCTTGGAAGAATTTTATCCTATGATAAATGACAGCCTCACTAAAGCAGTCATCACCAAATGCAGTTCTTAAAATTTCAAGGATTTCTGTTCCTCCTTTACCATTTTTCACATGAAACTTGATGTAAATACGTTGCTCTTCTTTTCTGTTCATTTTTATTACAACAGGGGCAAGAGATATGTCTGTCTTTGAGCATGTTTTTCACAACATGGGTATAAGATCTGAAGAAATGGCTTATTTGTGGGGTAGATCACTATTTGTACTTTGTACACATCTCTGTGAAACTCACTGCCTCTGTACTGATATCTAACAGAAGTCTTAGAACGTTTTAATCAGAGCTCGTGTATATATATAAGATCTAAACAATTTTTTGATATTCTCCACATATAACATTTTAAAAGGCTGAGCAACATGCGTCCAGCAACGAGTACAAAGGTCACAGCAGAAAGAGATAATTGTTTGATTTAATTCTTGATGTATGATACTATATTTTAATAAAAATATGTATAATAATTTATTTCTAAACAGTGGTAATCTTTGTACATGTACATAATGTATAATAATTGAAGTATAACTGTATATTATAAAATACTAGTCCACTAAAACAGGGAAGACTAAAGGTCAGTTTCATGTTACTGGATATGTAATGAGTGCATGTGAACCTCATCAGTATAAATTATGTTAGCTAGGCACAACTGGGTAGGTCAGTATAATAAAAAATAATAAATGTATATGTAAAGATATAGTGTTATGAGACTTAGACGAAACATTTGTATTTTCATGTTATAATATGTGATTATTCTAGAATGAAAAAATATTTATTTCCTAATTTTTTTTATTATGATTATGAAGGTTATTAGAGTTTGACAAGTGACAGACCCCACATTGTTAGAGTGTAGGAAATAACATGAAATATAGTCTTACTGGAAACAGACATTTGAAATGTATTTGTGAGGTTTTAGAGATTATGCAAATAATATTTGAGATTTTTGGGGTGAAGAATAGTTTTTTTTTAACCATAATGTGAAATCTCTTTGCACTCAGATTAGTAACGAAACAAACAATTTTCACAAACAGATCTTTAGTAAAAATATTTCACAAAACAAAATAATTTTTTTTTGCATACAAAATATGTGTAATCTGTACTAAAATATACACGTGCTGTATCAAATGTTGTAGTGCAAATGTGTAAACGTAATCATTTATTTTATACCAACCCCGTAGTGATGGGGTTAATCATCTTCAATTCATTGTTATAGAAACAAGAAGTCTGCTGATCAGTCATATGAAATGTATTGCTAACAGCTGGTTTATTCAGCTGATTCTGTCTTTTGTAGTCTCACATTCTTTTTATTTGTCTCACTTAGGTGAATCAAAATTTAGTGCTTTAAATTATTTTTGAACAACAGCTGGAACTCAAAGGAGACATTTTTCATATTTCACTCATGGAAAGCCATTGAACAAATGGTAGATGGACAGTCACAGCAGACTTTTATGAATTGGAAACAAGTGTCTCAAAGCATCATGAGCAGAATTTAAAACAACTTTCAAGCTAATGTTAACCTAAAGATGACCTAGGAAGGTTGAAACATTCTGTGGTTATCAGTTGAAGTGTTAACCCATACCAGCCATTTATACATGATACATTTTTAATTCAAGTAGGTTTCTTGTCATCAAGAACTTCCAAGTTAATGGTACTGTTACTTGGACATGAACAATATTTGTTAGTTTCTGTCAGTTCTCATTTGTGGTAAATATCAAGTATCTACTCTGAAAATGAATCATATGTTTGTACTTGCAAGTTAAACACTGTCATTTATAAATGAATAAAAATAGAATTTATCAGCTGGCATGTTGGGCATTTTGAAGACCCCAGCAAATCATATGCTCTGCAGAAAGTTGAAGCATTTGCATTGAAGAGTTGAGACAATGGACTAAAAGAAAGAAAAAATATTAGCCTGGAAACTATGGAGATAACTGCTATTTTTGCTCATATAATTTATAGGACTATAATACTCAAAATAAAATGGAAATTGCTTATCTGAAACTTCATTCTGCTCTAAGACCTGTTGCTGATGGACCTGATGCACCTGTACCTATTCCATTGGACTTGATACAGTTTCACCTGATTTTGATGTCAATATAAATAGATAGATTGTTTTCAACCTGAAACATGGTGAACCACAAATGTGCATGAAAGGTGAACTTAACAATTTGATTGGAGATTTGGTCTTGTCAAAGGATTGTTTAAAAGATTTTGTGGTTCATGCTTTGAGTTTAGAACTTACTTTCTCCAGAGGTATCATTTTACAGAAATTGTAAGAAAGAGTTTATATCATACTTTATGCAAGAGTAGTCATTGGTTTATTGTAACAACATTGCTGAATTAATTCCACTGATAGTAGCTACCAAGGATTGGCAACTGTTCATTGATTTCTCCAAAATAAATTTGAAAGTTGTTCTACTTTGCAGTGGTAACATGTATCCATCTTTAAGGAGACATCCAAAAATTTCGAACTTCTTAATATGGTCAAATACAAAGAAAATAGTTGGCTACGTTTTGGAGATTTAATAGTTTTTGTATGTTGTTGAGTAAACCATCTGGTTATACAAAATGTCATTTTTTTTATGTGAATGGGACAGCAGAGCACAAAATGAACGCTGGATAAAGAAGAAATGGCCACACATCATCTTGATACTACGATTGAAAAGCATTGAATGCCAAGGTATGATTAATACAAAAAAAGTTTTATTACTTCCACTGCATATAGAACTTGGTTTGATGAAGAGTTTTATGAACCTTGATGGTACTGATGCAAGTCATCAGTACTCCATCTGTAGTACTGATGCAAGTCACAGTACTCCATCTGTAACTGGATAAATTGATACAATTTATGGCAAAGTCATCAAGCACGTTTAACCTTATTCAAACTAATGAAGAGCAAAGAGATGTGGAGGCTGGACCCGAAACTCAAGAAAGATCTTAAGTTATTATTTGTGTAAATAGTTCACTTTAGTAGCAGCAAATATCTTATTGAAATTAATCAATCTGATTTCTCCAAGCCCGTTCCCTTGGCTGTGGTTTCGCTAGATAGTAGATAGAGACAGTGGGAATCTCGTTTAAATATATATTTAAATTGTGACTTACATGTACTCACAATGTACTCCTAGTTACATTAGGAGTGTAACTAATACATGTATTAAATTACATGTAAAGCCTTGTAAAGGCCTTAGACTTTGAATCAACAGTTTGAAAGGACAATAAGGAAAGATGGAAAAAATATGAATTGTCTTTAAAGATGCTATTGAGAAATGTTTAGGAAACAACAAGGATCCAAGTTAAAAAAGCACTGTCAATAAGATGCTTGATAAATTCAAAGAGTTGGATTGTAATATAAGCTTGAAGTTCATTTATTGCATCTATGTATTGTAGATGTTTTTTAAAAAAAACATTTGTGCCATCAATGAAGAAGAGGAAACATTTTATGAATACATCAGGGAAATGGAGAGGAGATGGAATGTCAGCATGATGACTGATTATTGAACCAAGATGCTTCAGAAATAACAATATATAAAAGATCCCAACACAAGTTTGTGACTGAAAGATATAGATTTTACAAAAACAACAAACAAGCAGATCAGGATGAATGAAGATGCATCTTTCATTTGACATCAGTGATCTTCCCTTTTTCTTTAGTCTGTCTGTATTTTTGTTAACAGACACAGTAATAAAAATGTTTATTGTGATAAATGAAATAGTTATTTGATCTAAGTGAAATTTTTAACTTCCCAGGTTTAAAAAAAAAACCTTACATTTTAGAAAAAACCAAGATAACTTTTATTAAGTTGAAATTTGAAAGTCTGTGTTATTGATTTTTGTTATTTAAAAACATTTTTATTTGGAATGTAATTTGTATTCACTAATTTTTCATCAACTTTTATTTCTAGACAGGATTTGATATTGATTTTTCCAAAGATTTTACATTTAACAAATTTGCTAGAGGTATTATGATCAAATGAATAATAAAGAATATCTTGAGAAGCAGTATGTAAATCTGATTTAAATGGTGGCTTAAAATCAGTTATATCAGACACCTTTCTGAATCACCATTATATCTCTTTTCTGGGTGCTGTTGATAATAATTAATCTAACTATGTGCATCAGTACAACATACAGTCAACCTTTTTCTTTGTTTTGAAAGAAATGTTCAGTAACAACTGACACGTAATTGCCTGATGGCTTCATTATGCATGCTTAGTTGGGAAGAGTATAAATTGATGTAATTATATTGTTTATCTCCATCACAGATGACCAGTGAAGCTGAAATTACTCAAATATTGCTGTGGGAAAAGTAAGAAGTGAAATCAAAATTTAGGTTGTGAATTTCAAAACTCGCTTTCTTTGGTCATTTGACTCACAGATAACAGCTGTATGCTTACTATTGAACAGTCTGGAACCACAGTTAAATCCATTTCTTATAGAAGTGTAAAGCATATGGCTTTAGTGAAGACAAGAATAAACATTGATAAATATTCTGATTTCTACATTCCGTTGAATGGTACCAACAATACCACACATTATCCTGTGATTCTCTGTACTGCCATATGCTGATTTAGATATCTTCAGTTTAATTTATGATTAGTGTTCCCTTACTGTATGTTGGTTGACATTCTTTAAAGAAAAGGGAACTGATCCCAGAGGAGTTTTCTGTAGACCAGCTAGATTTCACTCCCATTGAACGTGTGTGGATGCTTCTGGATGGTGTTTCATGTACTGTTAAAATTCTTTTGAAACAAGATCATTCAGTTTAGGATACCTCGAGATGTTATTAACACCATGTTTAATCGTGTAGCATTAGTGCCAAGCTGCCTGTGCTTTTCCTAGTTACAAAAATATCCTGATCTTATGTAAAGTCTTCTGTAACAAATTAATGACCATATTTACAGTTACTGCTCATATGATAATATTCTGGTACTTCATTTATGTACAAATGACTTGAATGATATGTTAGATTTTCTAATAAAAGATTTATTTTACCATAAGGAAAATGTTGTAAATTCCAGTAAAATCCTGTTTGTTTGAATTGAGTATTTTTGCTGTTTAGTTTTGCTATTTGATTTTATAATACCTATCTGTGCAAATTGTGTACTTTTTGGTTGTAACACACCTTTCATGATATTATATCTATATATATGTATATATTAATGTGATAAACATGTTTACTTAAGTATTAAATTGTTCTGATAAATACATTTAGAAAATATCTAAACTTAAAAGTTAACATGTTTGTTCAACAGTGAGAATGCTTCGAGGAGTTGCAGTTACTACAAGAACAAGGTTCATATGTTGGTGAAGTGGTGAAACCTATGGACAAAAAGAAAGTTTTAGTCAAAGTAAGCAGAACTAAAGGCTTTAGGATTGTGTGTATTGAAATAAAAATGGTTCTCAGGATAAAAATTTTATGACAATGTATGTATTTATTGTCATGTATGACATTGTAAGTTTTATTGCATCTATTGAGTATACTGAAAAAAGTGGCTCTCCAATATCTAGTACCAAATTACAAAGACATTTATGTTCCCACAGTTGAAAGTTAGTAATATTTAAAGCCTTACAACAGTTGAAACACTGAGTATGACATAATACTTTCTGAAATGCTACTTGCTTCTTTATAAAACATATAGATATTAATTTGTACATATTAATGTGCATTGTGATACCCTATGATGTAATAAGCACTGGACTATACTGTCGGTAGACCCCAAGAGCACCTCATTCTTTCTTTGGCACTGCTTGGCTTCAGATGTGATTTTGACATCACACATTATAAAATTATTCTGCTTGATATTTGAAACATTTAGTTCTATTTCAAAATGAAAGATTTTATAACAAAAAGATACAAAACTTTAAGAATTTCAGTTACAACTTCTGATCCAAATCTTTGTTTTAATTTCTTGCACTAATTTAACTTTCCTTAATCATATTAAGATAAATTGTGATATTTATTCCAGTATCTTGTTTTTTTGGCAGCACTGTTCTCCCTCATTATTAATCCACTGTTCAGGCTTCAATAGTTAATCTCAACTTTTGTCAATTTGAGAATTAAAAAGGCCTATGCATCATGGACTTACAAGACCTTGTTTCAAAACAAATATTTTGTGAATAAGATTAACTTTTTTATCTGTGTTAGTGGTAACTGGAGATACTGACAGTGATGTTAGTCTTTGTATACCAGGTTAATTTCATTCTTAACTCAGATCCAGGATTTATGATTCTGTTGCCTCACCTGAGTGTGCCTTATCTTTTAGTGTGTTTCTCCTGATTCTCCTGAGTGTGCCTTATCTTTTAGTGTGTTTCTCCTGATTCTCCTGAGTGTGCCTTGTCTTTTAGTGGGTTTCTCCTGATTCTCCTGAGTGTGTCTTATCTTTTAGTGGGTTTCTCCTGATTCTCCTGAGTGTGTCTTATCTTTTAGTGTGTTTCTTCTGATTCTCCTGAGTGTGCCTTGTCTTTTAGTGGGTTTCTCCTGATTCTCCTGAGTGTGTCTTATCTTTTAGTGGGTTTCTCCTGATTCTCCTGAGTTTGTCTTATCTTTTAGTGAGTTTCTCTTGATTCTCCTGAGCATGTCATATCTTTTAGTGGGTTTCTTCTGATTCTCCTGCATGTGCCTTATCGTTTAGTGGGTTTCTCCTGCTGTTCTCATCAACTGCTTTTTCTTTTGATTCTTTATTGATAAATGGGGAACAAGTGGCCCAGCTTTCAGCCCTTTCTGTATTGTTTATACAGGTGTGTGTTATTTTTCAGCCATTGTTTATGTAGGTGTGTTATTTTTCAGTCATTGTTTATACAGGTGTGTGTTATTTTTCAGCCATTGTTTATGTAGGTGTGTTATTTTTCAGCCATTGTTTATGTAGGTGTGTGTTATTTTTCAGCCATTGTTTATGTAGGTGTGTGTTATTTTTCAGCCATTGTTTATGTAGGTGTGTGTTATTTTTCAGCCATTGTTTATGTAGGTGTGTGTTATTTTTCAGCCATTGTTTATGTAGGTGTGTGTTATTTTTCAGCCATTGTTTATGTAGGTGTGTGTTATTTTTCAGCCATTGTTTATGTAGGTGTGTTATTTTTCTCTTCCATAAGTTATATTTTGTTGAATCTCAGGGTTCATTATTGCAGTAGCCTTTTTCAGACTATCTTCTAATCCTTCAATTTGATCTTTTTTTTCATACCAATATCTTTTTGTTCTGACTTCATACTTACCTGTGATTATCTTAACCTTTCAGATCTGGAGTTTTTTATTCTGTAGAGATGGTCCTTGTTTGTCTTGTTTGAGCTTCATTGTTTTGAATCACTTCTTATACTTTGGGGATCTCTTCCATTGTTTTTTTTTTCACTTGCCTGGATACTATTTTAGGTAAGACAAAATGTTAATGCACCTGGTAATCACAGTGCCTCCTTAATTGAATGTGTATTCATACCTTCATGTAACATTGACAGATATAAACCAATCTACTTCTCTTCTTGACAGATTAACTTGAAATTAAACTGAATGCAATAATTTAGTTCAGTTTTATCCAGTTTATGTATATAAAACATTACAACTTGGCAGAAGGTTTGTTTTAGAGATGTATAATGCTTATCATTGAGCTAAAGTATACAAATATGATTTTTTTGGTGAAACTTTAAAGGTGTGTAGTAATGTATTTTATAAAGCTGAATGAGAACTTTCTTGCTTGGGGTTCAATCTCCAAGAGTAAATTGTTATAAATATTATTCTTTAGATTTATATGAAAAACACATGAAAATGTAGATTTATATTTGTTCATGATGAATGTAAATGAAAGAAGTGGTATTTTTGTTAAACTAATATTGACGTTATAGAGAAAGCACAATTAGAAATTTGACACTGGTAACCTTTATATTTCTGAAATTTATAAATTAGCATAATCTTATGCTGTAATTGCTGATTGTTCTGTACAGGTTCACCCTGAAGGCAAATTTGTGGTGGATATAGATAAGAACATAGACATCAGTGATGTTACACCGAATTGTAGGGTAGCTCTCCGCAATGACAGCTACACGCTTCATAAGATTTTACCAAATAAGGTAATAAACTTCCAAGATAAGATATTTTAAAACACAGATAGACTCTTTGTATTGAAACAGGAATCTTGTTCTAAGGATCTTATGCCCTTTATCTGAATTTGTCTTGTATGATTAAAGTATTATGCAATAGTTAACTTTAATGTAGTGTTTGTCAAAGTGTTCAAACGTTTTGTGCAATGTGAAGTAGTCATATCAAAAAACAGTGCTATCTTCTGTGTAGTGTTGGATGATTATATGAGACCTCAAAATCATCTTCATTGAGATTGATATTTCTTATCCAGATACACAAAACATAATTGAAGTCAATTATATTAATCCATTTCAATGTTTGTATAAAAATCTTTTGAAGTAAAAGGGCAGGTTATTGTGTATTTGTTATACTTCTGTATTATGCTTCTAACATGACTATTGTGTTCATATGTTATTCTGATGTACAAAGTTTCTCATACAAAGGACTAATTGTCAAGGTAGTGTAAACACAATCTGGAGATAATTACAAAGTCAAGTACACAGTTTCATAATACAGTGCCCTTTAGTTACTGACACATGTTTAAATTTTCCCAACCTCATTACAGATCCTGTTGTTAACTTTCAAACAGGTAGTTTTGCTAATTTTGAAATAGTGAAAAAAAAAAGATACACAATTGAACATTTGTTGATTTAAATTGTAATTTGGATTATGAATTTAAAAACTAATGAAAAACAATTAATAATTGTGAATGAAAGTTGGCCTTTAACACCACATGACCATCTCATTGGAACAATGATAATAAAATATTGCTCTGCTTGGTAACCTGAGATATTTGTGTGAAACATGTGACAAGGTGAAACAAAATGGTAACCTTAAAATATTTCTTCTTTAAACCCTTATGCATGAATTTATATTATATTGATAAATGAACTGAAAACTGTCAAAAACCAAATGTTAAAAATTAATTATGAATGTATATATTTACCTATTAAAATAAAGGATAGATTTTGCATTCAGTTAGTTTTGTGATCAATGCAAACTAATGTATCTTCTACTTGTATATTCTACTTTGTATTTAGTTAAATTTGTGGTCAGTGTAAAGTAACGTATCTTCTACTTGTATATTCTACTTTGTATTCAGTTAAGTTTGTGATCAATATAAAGTAACGTATCTTCTACTTGTATATTCTACTTTGTATTCAGTTAAGTTTGTGATCAATATAAAGTAACGTATCTTCTACTTGTATATTCTACTTTGTATTCAGTTAAGTTTGTGATCAATATAAAGTAATGTATCTTCTACTTGTATATTCTACTTTGTATTCAGTTAAGTTTGTGATCAATATAAAGTAACGTATCTTCTACTTGTATATTCTACTTTGTATTCAGTTATGTTTGTGATCAATATAAAGTAACGTATCTTCTACTTGTATATTCTACTTTGTATTCAGTTAAGTTTGTGATCAATATAAAGTAACGTATCTTCTACTTGTATATTCTACTTTGTATTTAGTTAAGTTTGTGGTCAGTGTAAAGTAACGTATCTTCGTATCTTCTTGTATATTCTACTTTGTATTCAGTTAAGTTTGTGATCAATATAAAGTAACGTATCTTCTACTTGTATATTCTACTTGTATTCAGTTAAGTTTGTGATCAATATAAAGTAACGTATCTTCTACTTGTATATTCTACTTTGTATTCAGTTAAGTTTGTGATCAATATAAAGTAACGTATCTTCTACTTGTATATTCTACTTTGTATTCAGTTAAGTTTGTGATCAATATAAAGTAACGTATCTTCTACTTGTATATTCTACTTTGTATTCAGTTAAGTTTGTGGTCAGTGTAAAGTAACGTATCTTCGTATCTTCTTGTATATTCTACTTTGTATTCAGTTAAGTTTGTGATCAATATAAAGTAACGTATCTTCTACTTGTATATTCTACTTTGTATTCAGTTAAGTTTGTGATCAATATAAAGTAACATTATCTTCTACTTGTATATTCTACTTTGTATTCAGTTAAGTTTGTGATCAATATAAAGTAACGTATCTTCTACTTGTATATTCTACTTTGTATTCAGTTAAGTTTGTGATCAATATAAAGTAACGTATCTTCTACTTTGTATTCAGTTAAGTTTGTGATCAATATAAAGTAACGTATCTTCTACTTGTATATTCTACTTTGTATTCAGTTATGTTTGTGATCAATATAAAGTAACGTATCTTCTACTTGTATATTCTACTTTGTATTCAGTTAAGTTTGTGATCAATATAAAGTAACGTTATCTTCTACTTGTATATTCTACTTTGTATTCAGTTAAGTTTGTGATCAATATAAAGTAACGTATCTTCTACTTGTATATTCTACTTTGTATTCAGTTAAGTTTGTGATCAATATAAAGTAACGTATCTTCTACTTGTATATTCTACTTTGTATTCAGTTAAGTTTGTGATCAATATAAAGTAACGTATCTTCTACTTGTATATTTTACTTTGTATTCAGTTATGTTTGTGATCAATATAAAGTAACGTATCTCTACTTGTATATTCTACTTTGTATTCAGTTAAGTTTGTGATCAATATAAAGTAACGTTATCTTCTACTTGTATATTCTACTTTGTATTCAGTTAAGTTTGTGATCAATATAAAGTAACGTTATCTTCTACTTGTATATTCTACTTTGTATTTAGTTAAGTTTGTGGTCAGTGTAAAGTAGCATTATCTTCTAGATCTTCTTGTATATTCTACTTTGTATTCAGTTAAGTTTGTGATCAATATAAAGTAACGTATCTTCTACTTGTATATTCTACTTGTATTCAGTTAAGTTTGTGATCAATATAAAGTAACGTATCTTCTACTTGTATATTCTACTTTGTATTCAGTTAAGTTTGTGATCAATATAAAGTAACGTATCTTCTACTTGTATATTCTACTTTGTATTCAGTTAAGTTTGTGATCAATATAAAGTAACGTATCTTCTACTTGTATATTCTACTTTGTATTTAGTTAAGTTTGTGGTCAGTGTAAAGTAACGTATCTTCGTATCTTCTTGTATATTCTACTTTGTATTCAGTTAAGTTTGTGATCAATATAAAGTAACGTATCTTCTACTTGTATATTCTACTTTGTATTCAGTTAAGTTTGTGATCAATATAAAGTAACGTATCTTCTACTTGTATATTCTACTTTGTATTCAGTTAAGTTTGTGATCAATATAAAGTAACGATCTTCTACTTGTATATTCTACTTTGTATTCAGTTAAGTTTGTGATCAATATAAAGTAACGTATATCTCTTCTCTTTTTGTATTCAGTTAAGTTTGTGATCAATATAAAGTAACGTATCTTCTACTTGTATATTCTACTTTGTATTCAGTTATGTTTGTGATCAATATAAAGTAACGTATCTTCTACTTGTATATTCTACTTTGTATTCAGTTAAGTTTGTGATCAATATAAAGTAACGTATCTTCTACTTGTATATTCTACTTTGTATTCAGTTAAGTTTGTGATCAATATAAAGTAACGTATCTTCTACTTGTATATTCTACTTTGTATTCAGTTAAGTTTGTGATCAATATAAAGTAACATTATCTTCTACTTGTATATTCTACTTTGTATTTAGTTAAGTTTGTGGTCAGTGTAAAGTAACGTATCTTCGTATCTTGTATATTCTACTTTGTATTCAGTTAAGTTTGTGATCAATATAAAGTAACGTATCTTCTACTTGTATATTCTACTTGTATTCAGTTAAGTTTGTGATCAATATAAAGTAACGTATCTTCTACTTGTATATTCTACTTTGTATTCAGTTAAGTTTGTGATCAATATAAAGTAACGATCTTCTACTTGTATATTCTACTTTGTATTCAGTTAAGTTTGTGATCAATATAAAGTAACGCATTATCTTCTACTTTGTATTCAGTTAAGTTTGTGATCAATATAAAGTAACGATCTTCTACTTGTATATTCTACTTTGTATTCAGTTAAGTTTGTGATCAATATAAAGTAGCGTATCTTCTACTTGTATATTCTACTTTGTATTTAGTTAAGTTTGTGGTCAGTGTAAAGTAACATTATCTTCTACTTGTATATTCTACTTTGTATTCAGTTAAGTTTGTGATCAATATAAAGTAGCATTATCTTCTACTTGTATATTCTACTTTGTATTTAGTTAAGTTTGTGGTCAGTATAAAGTAACGTTATCTTCTATCTTCTTGTATATTCTACTTTGTATTCAGTTAAGTTTGTGATCAATATAAAGTAACATTATCTTCTACTTGTATATTCTACTTTGTATTCAGTTAAGTTTGTGATCAATATAAAGTAACGTATTCATCTTCTACTTGTATATTCTACTTTGTATTCAGTTAAGTTTGTGATCAATATAAAGTAACATTATCTTCTACTTGTATATTCTACTTTGTATTCAGTTAAGTTTGTGATCAATATAAAGTAACATATCTTCTACTTGTATATTCTACTTTGTATTCAGTTAAGTTTGTGATCAATATAAAGTAACGATCTTCTACTTGTATATTCTACTTTGTATTCAGTTAAGTTTGTGATCAATATAAAGTAACGTATCTTCTACTTGTATATTCTACTTTGTATTCAGTTAAGTTTGTGATCAATATAAAGTAACATTATCTTCTACTTGTATATTCTACTTTGTATTCAGTTAAGTTTGTGATCAATATAAAGTAACGTATCTTCTACTTGTATATTCTACTTTGTATTCAGTTAAGTTTGTGATCAATATAAAGTAACGTATCTTCTACTTGTATATTCTACTTTGTATTCAGTTAAGTTTGTGATCAGTGTAAAGTAACGTATCTTCTACTTGTATATTCTACTTTGTATTCAGTTAAGTTTGTGATCAGTGTAAAGTAACATATCTTCTACTTGTATATTTTACTTTGTATTCAGTTAAGTTTGTGATCAATATAAAGTAACGTATCTTCTACTTGTATATTCTACTTTGTATTCAGTTAAGTTTGTGATCAATATAAAGTAACGATCTTCTACTTGTATATTCTACTTTGTATTTAGTTAAGTTTGTGATCAATATGAAGTAACGTATCTTCTACTTTGTATTCAGTTAAGTTTGTGATCAATATAAAGTAACGTATCTTCTACTTTGTATTCAGTTATGTTTGTGATCAATATAAAGTAACGTATCTTCTACTTGTATATTCTACTTTGTATTCAGTTAAGTTTGTGATCAATATAAAGTAGCGATCTTCTACTTTGTATTCAGTTAAGTTTGTGATCAATATAAAATAGCGTTATCTTCTACTTGTATATTCTACTTTGTATTCAGTTAAGTTTGTGATCAATATAAAGTAACGTATCTTCTACTTGTATATTCTACTTTGTATTCAGTTAAGTTTGTGATCAATATAAAGTAACGTATCTTCTACTTGTATATTCTACTTTGTATTCAGTTAAGTTTATGATCAGTGTAAAGTAACGTATCTTCTACTTGTATATTCTACTTTGTATTCAGTTAAGTTTGTGATCAGTCTAAAGTAACGTATCTTCTACTTGTATATTCTACTTTGTATTTTGTTAAGTTTGTGATCAGTGTAAAGTAATGTATCTTCTACTTGTATATTCTACTTTGTATTCAGTTAAGTTTGTGATCAATATAAAGTAGCGTTATCTTCTACTTGTATATTCTACCTTGTATTTAGTTAAATTTGTGATCAATCTAAAGTAACGTATCTTCTACTTGTGTATTCTACTTTGTATTCAGTTAAGTTTGTGATCAATATAAAGTAACATATCTTCTATTTGCAGTTAAATTTATCATTTTCTTGATATTCTGTTGGTTGGATTTGGGTAGACACATATATACACACATCAGTTTAATAATTATATAATACAGGCTCCGGGTTTATTGTATGGCTTTGTTAATTCAAATTAAATGAGTAAAAGGTATTTGTTAATGGTTTTAAAATTTTGTTTGTGTGATTTCAAATGGAAATTTTTTATGTATACAAAAATCTGACAAGATCTTTGGATGAAGATAACTATCATTTGTTATGTGACTGACTATTATTAGTCAAGCAAGAAGTTGCTGACTCCTGGTTTTTAGTTTTGACATTCACCCAATCACCTCTGCAAAATGAGAGATCAAGGCTCAGTGATCATGGTGATCTGTTGTTGCCAATTTGCAACTATTAGAGTATGGTTGCATACTTAACATTAAATATTACTATAGAAGTTTTAATTTGTTGTTTGGTATACAATACTTCAGTATTTTTTTTATGGAATTTTTTATTTATGTACTCACAAGTGAGAATTTGCATTTTTATACTAGGGGAGTTGAGAACTGTAATTCTCTCGGATTCCATATTTCAAGACAGTTTTCAAAACCATGTGTTAATATTTCATGTACATGTTTATAAATAGTAGAAAGAGTGTATATTGTTTTTGAAGCTTGCTATCATATTTTGGGAGATGATGATTGTCCAGAATAAGTGGTGATATGTTTTGTAAGTGAAGGTGATGTTTAAAGCATTATATTTGTTTTTGAACATTTTGATTTAGTGACTTATGTATTATTTATTTTTACAATGAATATTTGATAGGTACATGAAACTTAGAAAAAAATGAAGAACAAGGATCAGCTATTTATGTAATTGAGTGTGGAATAATTTGTTTGTTTTATTTAATAATAAGCAAAATTTCATTGTACTATACATTGATCATCTACATTAGTTAAAGTTAGTATAATGAAAATAATAGATAAAATATAGTTTTACTTTAAAAAACTTTAATCATTCAAGAGGCTCTAGACCAGTAGTCAGTAACCTTGTTTTGATTTAGGTCAGTTATATGTTGAAACATTTAGCATTGTGTTAGGTCAGTGATAGTCATATAATTCTTAATACTGGTACATGTATTTAAATGTTTATGTTTATTGTTCATAAAATTCTCTGTCACCATATCTTTTCTTTAATATCTTTGATGTTCTCACATAGCAGAGAAATTTGAGCTGAGGGAATATTGTGTACTCATTGGTTACAATGATGAAGCAAACTTTTGGCTGTTGCAGGTTACTTGGTGACCTGTGGGTGTTAGGTTGATGACCACTGTTTGAGGTTATGTAAATGAAATGTAAAAAGTTATAAAATGAAAAGTATTTTTTTATTCTTAACATGAAAATCACCATACAAAGGTAAAGGTTTCAAAATTCACAGACAAAATCTATTATAAATGATTTATCAAAAGTGTGTTTTTTTTTTTATGTTCAAGAAATCAGCTGCTTGTGACATTTTATAAATATACACTTAATAAACTGAGAATTCTAGCATATATAACTTAATGATTTTCAAGGCCATATAAAATAAACCTACCCCAATCAGTTGTTATCCTTGTACATAGAAGTTCTTGTAGAAAGGGATTGTTATTTCAAGGTATAGAACTTATTTAAAGGGAATGGTGCTTGTGTATTTGTCTTTAAACACAAAGGTTTAGATGTGAAAGGATTCTGATGTTTGCATATTTCTTACCTAGTATATTTCTAATACAAAGGACTTTGAAGTTTGTATATTTGTTATTTCTGTATGCAGGTTTTTAATACAAGAATATATTTATCTTTTTTTAATCTTTCTATAAAACATCTAAAGTAAAATAACTGATATTCACTATACACAATGTGATAAAATGTTACAAAACATTTGAAGTCAAAGGACTTTACTTCATTTGCAAATGCTTTTTTTATACCTTGTTTTTATCAAGTCAGTTTCAGTTTAACTTAGTGATTATATTTTTGAGTAGATATTTGTTTTGTGTATTTATAAATGTGATATTTTCTCTTAATCTTGATTTTCTTTGATATTTATGAGAAAAGTGTACATATTGTTGAGGAAAACTTGCAAGATAAAAACACATAAAGTTACTTTTGAAGATGATTTGAAACGTTTGATGTATCAGACATAATAAGTGTTTTCCTCCATTCACAACAGGTGGATCCCTTGGTCAGCCTTATGATGGTAGAAAAAGTTCCTGATTCAACATATGAGATGGTTGGAGGATTAGACAAACAAATCAAAGAAATTAAAGAAGTAATAGAACTCCCAGTCAAACATCCTGAGCTGTTTGAAGCTCTCGGGATTGCACAACCAAAGGTAAAAATAAAACAAATCAGTTAAAGCTGCTGTTGGTCAAATATAATATGTGTGAGTGCAGTGAAGTTAGCTAATATTCTACATTGATTTTGTATAAAGTAAGTAAAAACTTTGTAAAAAGTACAACTTATTTCTCAATCTGTATCTATTTAAGTTTTTCTCTTTCACTTTAGTAATAGCAAAATTTTCCTGATATCTTTATAGTGTTCTTAAATTTGAAATTTTGGTGGAACTGTTCTTTGGGCAAGAATGTTTTAACAATGAAAGTTAAATATTGACAGTGTATGAAGGAAATAGTTTTATATAAGTGTATAGCTAAGTACATAACACACCAAACTGTACATTTCAATTTAGGGTGTACTACTTTATGGACCTCCTGGAACTGGTAAAACACTTGTTTTATATAAGTGTATAGCTAAGTACATAACACACCAAACTGTACATTTCAATTTAGGGTGTGCTACTTTATGGACCTCCTGGAACTGGTAAAACACTTTATATAAGTGTATAGCTAAGTACATAACACACCAAACTGTACATTTCAATTTAGGGTGTACTACTTTATGGACCTCCTGGAACTGGTAAAACACTTTATATAAGTGTATAGCTAAGTACATAACACACCAAACTGTACATTTCAATTTAGGTGTGCTACTTTATGGACCTCCTGGAACTGGTAAAACACTTTATATAAGTGTATAGCTAAGTACATAACACACCAAACTGTACATTTCAATTTAGGGTGTACTACTTTATGGACCTCCTGGAACTGGTAAAACACTTGTTTTATATAAGTGTATAGCTAAGTACATAACACACCAAACTGTACATTTCAATTTAGGGTGTGCTACTTTATGGACCTCCTGGAACTGGTAAAACACTTTATATAAGTGTATAGCTAAGTACATAACACACCAAACTGTACATTTCAATTTAGGGTGTACTACTTTATGGACCTCCTGGAACTGGTAAAACACTTGTTTTATATAAGTGTATAGCTAAGTACATAACACACCAAACTGTACATTTCAATTTAGGGTGTGCTACTTTATGGACCTCCTGGAACTGGTAAAACACTTTATATAAGTGTATAGCTAAGTACATAACACACCAAACTGTACATTTCAATTTAGGGTGTACTACTTTATGGACCTCCTGGAACTGGTAAAACACTTGTTTTATATAAGTGTATAGCTAAGTACATAACACACCAAACTGTACATTTCAATTTAGGGTGTACTACTTTATGGACCTCCTGGAACTGGTAAAACACTTGTTTTATATAAGTGTATAGCTAAGTACATAACACACCAAACTGTACATTTCAATTTAGGGTGTACTACTTTATGGACCTCCTGGAACTGGTAAAACACTTTATATAAGTGTATAGCTAAGTACATAACACACCAAACTGTACATTTCAATTTAGGGTGTACTACTTTATGGACCTCCTGGAACTGGTAAAACACTTGTTTTATATAAGTGTATAGCTAAGTACATAACACACCAAACTGTACATTTCAATTTAGGGTGTACTACTTTATGGACCTCCTGGAACTGGTAAAACACTTTATATAAGTGTATAGCTAAGTACATAACACACCAAACTGTACATTTCAATTTAGGTGTACTACTTTATGGACCTCCTGGAACTGGTAAAACACTTGTTTTATATAAGTGTATAGCTAAGTACATAACACACCAAACTGTACATTTCAATTTAGGGTGTACTACTTTATGGACCTCCTGGAACTGGTAAAACACTTTATATAAGTGTATAGCTAAGTACATAACACACCAAACTGTACATTTCAATTTAGGGTGTACTACTTTATGGACCTCCTGGAACTGGTAAAACACTTGTTTTATATAAGTGTATAGCTAAGTACATAACACACCAAACTGTACATTTCAATTTAGGGTGTACTACTTTATGGACCTCCTGGAACTGGTAAAACACTTTATATAAGTGTATAGCTAAGTACATAACACACCAAACTGTACATTTCAATTTAGGGTGTACTACTTTATGGACCTCCTGGAACTGGTAAAACACTTGTTTTATATAAGTGTATAGCTAAGTACATAACACACCAAACTGTACATTTCAATTTAGGGTGTACTACTTTATGGACCTCCTGGAACTGGTAAAACACTTTTGGCTCGTGCTGTTGCCCACCACACAGATTGTACATTTATTCGTGTCTCAGGTTCAGAGCTGGTGCAGAAGTTCATTGGAGAAGGATCAAGAATGGTTAGAGAATTGTTTGTTATGGCCAGGTAGGATTTTGTGTTTTGTTTGTTATGGCCAGGTAGGATTTTGTGTTTTGTTTGTTATGGCCAGGTAGGATTTTGTGTGTGTGTGTGTCTTGACAGGATTTTGTGTCTTGTTTGTTATGGTTATTGATGGCCCAGGTAGATGTCATATTCACTTGCTTGTTATATGCTAATAGGAATTTACATTATTGTGTTTGCATGTTCAAGAGACACTTTGCATTGTTTTGTTTCTCACAAAGGAATTATTTATTTGGGAAACAATGAGCCAGAGAAGGCTGTAGCAGTTTGTCTTACTGTAGTATGGCAAGACTACACTGGGAAATGTGTCCCAGTTGCAGTGACAGAGTTAAAATTCAAACAAAATGTTATCCCTACTTTGGCAAATCACTGTAGTTATGTTAGTCTAAGCCAAAGTAGGATAAAAATTTTTAAAACTTAAGAAACACAGTTTTTGTAGTTTTGACATTATTGTTTCAATACTTATTGTTGTGATAAAACAGTATTACTGTAGTAAGCTAGCTAGGTCATGTATATATCAACCTATGTTTGTCGTTATAAAATTTGAAAGTTTTTTTATTATATTTGTTTTCTCTGTTATGGCCAGTTATGGCCATAAATTTTATTTGTTATGGTAAGGAAGGAATGTGTCATTTTGTTTGTTATAGGCCAGTAGGAATTTGTATATTGTTATAGTCAGTATTAAAGATCTTATATTGTTTCATTTATTATTTCCAGGTAGGATATTAAATTATTTTGTTTATCATTAGGAAGTAGTGTAGTTTTTATGGCTAGATAGGATTTTAATTTGTATGTTATGGTCAAGAAGGACTTTATGTTTTGTTATGGCTAAATAGGATTTTAATTTGCATGTTATGGTCAATAAGGACTTTATGTTTTGTTATGGCTAAATGGGATTTTAATTTGCATGCTATGGTCAAGAAGGACTTTGTTTTGTTATGGCTAAATAGGATTTTGTTTATGCAAGATTTTTTTTTTGATAGTTTTAAGACAGAGGACTTGTTTTGTTTTTTATTGTCAGATGGGATTTTAAGTTTACTCTACTTGAGAAGGGTTTAATGTTACTTTCTTTTTTGAATATATCTCTGTAGCATTTTAAATTATTTTGTTAAGCCCAGTAAGATTTACAATTTTTTCTTATGGTCATTGCCACTGAGGGTGACAGAGGTTATGTTTTCAACTCTGCACGTGTGTTTGTTGGCAAGATTTCTTTAAGATGGCTGAATGGATTTGAGCAAAAATTGGAACACATTTAGACTATGACACATCTTATGAGACATTAGTTTTTGGAGGGTTAAGGTCACAAAAATTCTGTTTGTTAAATGGGGTCTGATTTTTTACACTATTTCTGTTCCATAACTCAGTCAAAAATTATCAGATTTTGATGAAACTTGATTGAAGTGTGTAGAATATTATTCCTAATTGTCCTGTAAAAGTGATCTATGTTTGGTTGTAATGATGGATATGGATGTGTTTTCATATTTTTTTAGGGCTGAGTATGATCGATGTTTTTCTAGTTTTGTTTGTTATGGGCAGTAAGATTGTTATTTTTTTATGTTCAGGAAGAAATATACTTTCTGTTTGTAATGTTGGGTTTAATTTTGTTTTTGCCACGTATTATTTGATGCTATTTTGTTGTTTTGTTAGGGAAGAGATTTATATTATTTTATTAGTTAGTTGTGACTAAGTAGGTTATTATTGTGTTTTAATGTTTAATGAGGTAAAAGATACAGTCAAAAATGCCTTTTTGAATGCCACTCATACTTGATAATGACTTGGTACTGGGGGTCAAAACAATTTTATAATTAAACTCGGAACTTCTCTACCATAAATATTGCTATTATGGGACTTGAATTAATTATTACATTGATTTGTTTGTTGTGGCCAGCTCGTAACATGTATTTTATTTGTTATAGTAAGGATTAAGGACTTTAAACTCTCTCAACACGAGCTCAGCTGATTTGTACTTGTGTAAAGTATTTATAGATTTGAAACCACTAACTTCTAATATAGTATATATATCTTCACAAAATTTGGCAGTTTTTAGGTAAACATCGTAAGTCATACAAAAAAAAAAATATTTTTGTGAAATATATTAAATAAACTAAAAAAAGATTTGTATGGGAATGTATTGAGTATTTGTTTTAAATAGTCTATATGCAAAATAATTTTCATGGCAAGATTAAACATACTTTTCTTCATCTCAAAAACTTGGTTCTGATTTGTGTACTCTAAAAGCTTCCTAAATATATTTCATATGTTTGTTTTCAGTGAAACCTTATATTTCATCTGTTATTATCTCTATTCTATCTCTGTGCAAGGTTGGTTGATTCAACTGACTTTGTAACCACACACAGAGAAATAAATTAAAATTATCCTTTTTTTCTTTCTAGAATGACATGAATTTGTAACATAAAACTACATTTGTTTATACTAATTAGCTTTAAACTTGTAACTGTGTATGTTTATTTATAATTAATTTTTATTGTTGTATTGCTATTTGAGTTATGTTTAACTACTATTTGCACTGTTATAAGTTAGTGATTGAGGAATGTGGATCTCGCGTTGTGCTGTCGAATTATGTTACCCATGAGCTGTTCACGTGCGTGCCTCACGAAACATTTGTATATTATTTTTATGATTTATTTGACCTAATCTAACCTTAACTAACTTACAAATATCTCTATTTTTATATTATAGTTACTTTCATAATAATAAGTAAAGAATAATTATGAAAAACAAGAAATGAAGAACTTATCTGATATTTTTTTCTGTCAATGGCACTCAACCTTACTTTTTTTATACTAATGCTACTAGTGCACTAAATAATTTTTATTTGATAAAATAATGCACCAAAAGCATATGAAATAATAACAAGCAAAAATTAGATAAATTCTCCCAACTATCACAATTTTTGTGACTTTCTAACCAGTCAACAGTAACTTACAAAATCATCCAAGCTAGTCGTCATCTTTCCTGTGGGAACAAAACTTGTACTAACAGTGAAATTGACAGTTTTCAGTTCAGAACACAACATAATACGTCATTTGATAAATGGAAACATTAGCTTGTTATTGGTTTGAGATAATATGTAATTAAAATGTAAAATAGACCTATTAACAAATCAAGAAAGAGAGGATGTGACAGGTCTAATTTTCTAGTTGACAGAAACCAAGAAAATGAGTGATTTGAAACTTATGGATTGTTTCAGCAATGAACAGGAGGGGTCTAATTTTCTAGTTGACAGCTCTGAAACCAAGAAAATGAGTGATTTGAAACTTATGGATTGTTTCAGCAATGAACAGGAGGGGTCTAATTTTCTAGTTGACAGCTCTGAAACCAAGAAAATGAGTGATTTGAAACTTATGGATTGTTTCAGCAATGAACAGGAGGGGTCTAATTTTCTAGTTGACATCTCTGAAACCAAGAAAATGAGTGATTTGAAACTTATGGATTGTTTCAGCAATGAACAGGAGGGGTCTAATTTTCTAGTTGACAGCTCTGAAACCAAGAAAATGAGTGATTTGAAACTTATGGATTGTTTCAGCAATGAACAGGAGGGGTCTAATTTTCTAGTTGACAGCTCTGAAACCAAGAAAATGAGTGATTTGAAACTTATGGATTGTTTCAGCAATGAACAGGAGGGGTCTAATTTTCTAGTTGACAGCTCTGAAACCAAGAAAATGAGTGATTTGAAACTTATGGATTGTTTCAGCAATGAACAGGAGGGGTCTAATTTTCTAGTTGACAGCTCTGAAACCAAGAAAATGAGTGATTTGAAACTTATGGATTGTTTCAGCAATGAAAGTTTTATGATGAGTAATTTATATTGAATTTTATACTTATTGGAAGGATGGAAGATAAAGATGTCTAGAGAAAATATATCACACTAGGGGAAATACAGGATTTTATAGTGTTGCCTTATAAGTTAAAGCTCATATATTAAAATATGGATTATTAACCATTATTTATGCTATACTAATTGGTATAACATAAACAAATGTAGATTAATATAATTTTTAACATAAATCAGAAAGTTCTTGTGATGTGCAGTAAATGGTGTTCGTGGTGATAGGGTTAAATTAATTTGTAATTTCCATGTGTTATGGTCAGGAAAGACTTCATATCTCTTTCTTGTTGATTTGTATGTCAGATTTGTGTCTGAGGGGCATATCATCAAATCTTTGGTTTCAAGACATTTGTTGCACATTGTTTGCTATGATAGTCTTTTGCAGTCATTGTTTTTATAATTTTCAAAGTTATGAAAAGTTAAACCATATTATTTGAAAGCTGCTACTATTTTCTTTCTAACATTTCAGCTGCTATAAATCTCTGCTCTATCTATGTATAGATTGTAAGTTTCTGAGCTTTAGTCTGCTCAGTTCCATATTGAGATTATTGTTGAGTTTCACATGTGCGTCTTGCTTTAAGGTTACAGTTGTATTGGTTTTTCATATTATATTTTCTGTCGTCCAGTTCTATTTGGATTAACACATTGTGTAGGTTACATGAGGTTGCAGTACCAGTTAGTTTCTATAATCAAGTTTTAGTTGGGTTTCATTCAACTTGTATCTTGCATTGAGGTTACAGTCAAATCGTATCTCCTAGTTACTTGTTTCTTGTATCGAGTAATTAATAGTGGGGTATATCTTATGTTGTGAAACCTTTTGTGACAGTTTAATGTAGAAGATTTGGAGGAGAGGGAATACCATTTCTGAAGATGACTGATGTCAGATGAGCTTGAAACATTTTGAAAATAACATAAAATCAAAAAGAAATAAAAGAATATTTTATAAGATATATGATAATATTTGTATTAGTTTTAATAGTAAGTTATTTTATGTAAACCATGTTTTCAACAGTGAGGGCTGTTCTAACTTGTAAACACAATCTTCATATTATTACAGTTATTTATGCTGTAAAATTACTATGACAGTGTAAGAATAGTAAAAATCACGATTAAGCTACAGTTAAAGAATGGGTCTGGTCAGTAGAAAAAGCGTGTGTTAAAGTCTATCAAGTTGTTGGTTATGCATCGTGTAATGGGATACTGTGTAATTATGTATACTTTTTTATGTTTTATGTAAAGTACTAAAACATTTAATAGTTGTTATGCTAAGTTTCTAGTGACAGATTGTGAAATATGTGAGGTTGAAAACATTCGTTCCAACATTCTGAAATTGTACTTGTTTCCTTTCTTTAGGTTTAAATAAGTTAATCACAGCAAGTTTTCCCTTACTGGATAAAATTCATATTTATATGTTAATAGAGATACCACTTTCTGAATATAAAATATGAATAATAATAAAAGAAATTAATAAACGTTTGTCTTTCATTCTGTTGGACATTTCCCTGTCAACAAATATTATCAAACATTCACTTGTTTTTATAAAGCCATACAAGTGATACATGTAATTATTAAGTTTAACCCTTTCAGCACTGAATAACAATTTTTAATGTTTGGCACGGTGCTGAATATATATGTTTGATACTTCAACTAATTACGGTACCAGTACTAAAAGCATGATATCTTGGCAATAACTCAAAAAAAGTCCCTGAAATATTCAGTGATTGTACCCAATACTATATATGTTAAATTCAATACATTAGAGTAACAGGAATAAATGAAGGTCGCCTGTCGCGCTAAGCCTTCAAGTTGACTGTGGTCGCCAATCACACCAAAAGGGTTAATCTAAGGTTTGTAGTATTTGGTGGTTGATTTATGGATTGTATCCCATCCACATTCTTCTTGATGATGTAGACCTTGTGCATATGATGAGTTTTTCCCTTTAGACTGTAATATTCATGTATGATGTAGGTTTTTATATTTGATGGATTTCTTATTAAGGAAGTATGTACTTTTATAACCTTCATGAATATTGTAGTAGGAAGTATGTACTTTTATAACCTTCATGAATATTGTAGTAGGAAGTATGTACTTTTATAACCTTCATGAATATTGTAAATTTGTGTACTTGATGGATTGTTTTTATTTAAAGAAGATTGCACTCTTGACTTTCACCATTAATGCTTACGTGTGTATACTTTATGGTTTGTTTGTTTTTACAGAGAGCATGCACCATCTATAATCTTCATGGATGAAATTGACTCTATTGGATCATCAAGAATTGAGGCTGGGTCAGGTGGAGATAGTGAGGTTCAGAGAACAATGTTGGAACTTTTGAATCAGCTTGATGGCTTTGAAGCCACCAAAAACATAAAGGTAAGAAAGAATTATAAATTTGGTGTATTAATAGTGTAATGTGGTAAGAAATAATTATAAATTTGGTGCATTAATAATGTAATGTGGTAAGAAAGAATTATAAATTTGGTGCATTAATAATGTAATGTGGTAAGAAAGAATTATAAATTTGGTGCATTAATAATGTAATGTGGTAAGAAAGAATTATAAATTTGGTGCATTAATAATGTAATGTGGTAAGAAAAAATTATAAATTTGGTGTATTAATAATGTAATGTGGTAAGAAAGAATTATAAATTTGGTGTATTAATAATGTAATGTGGTAAGAAAGAATTATAAATTTGGTGTGTTAATAATGTAATGTGGTAAGAAAGAATTATAAATTTGGTGCATTAGTAATGTAATGTGGTAAGAAAGAATTATAAATTTGGTGTATTAATAATGTAATGTGGTAAGAAAGAATTATAAATTTGGTGCATTAATAATGCAATGTGGTAAGAAAGAATTATAAATTTGGTGCATTTATAATGTAATGTGGTAAGAAAGAATTATAAATTTGGTGCATTAATAATGTAATGTGGTAAGAAAGAATTATAAATTTGGTGCATTAATAATGTAATGTGGTAAGAAAGAATTATAAATTTGGTGCATTAATAATGTAATGTGGTAAGAAAGAATTATAAATTTGGTGCATTAATAATGTAATGTGGTAAGAAAAAGAATTATAAATTTGGTGCATTAATAATGTAATGTGGTAAGAAAGAATTATAAATTTGGTGCATTAATAATGTAATGTGGTAAGAAAGAATTATAAATTTGGTGTATTAATAATGTAATGTGGTAAGAAAGAATTATAAATTTGGTGTATTAATAATGTAATGTGGTAAGAAGGAATTATAAATATGGTATATTAATAATGTAATGTGGTAAGAAAGAATTATAAATTTGGTGTATTAATAATGTAATGTGGTAAGAAAGAATTATAAATTTGGTGCATTAATAATGTAATGTGATAAGAAAGAATTATAAATTTGGTGCATTAATAATGTAATGTGATAAGAAAGAATTATAAATTTGGTGCATTAATAATGTAATGTGGTAAGAAAGAATTATAAATTTGGTACATTAATAATGTAATGTGGTAAGAAAGAATTATAAATTTGGTGCATTAATTATGTAATGTGGTAAGAAAGAATTATAAATTTGGTATATTAATAATGTAATGTGTATGTGTGTGTATAATTGTCTTAGTTTTGTAAATGTTTAACTTTTGAAGATTTTCACAGTGTCTGAAATTATTATTTTTTCAATAAGCACCAGGTTTTTACTAAGTATAACTAATTATAGTTTGTTTAAATTTGTTAAGCCTATCATAACATAATCCATTATTTTAGTGTTTCAAGTTCTTTTGAGAATTATGTAATAAAACCTTTGAAATGTGGGTAAAGGAAACATTGTAGTTTGACAGTTGTTCTGTGGGTGAGAAGATGTGAAGAAGTTTTCAACCAGTGTACGTAGTCAAACTCTGGTTGAGAAAAATTAGACTTGAGAATGATGTTTGACATTTACTCTTGAGTGAGGAGATGTAAACAGCAGTTATCATACAGTATACTATGATCATGATCTTATTAAAAGAAAGATCACAATTATCCAACATTAGTATTATTATTAAAGAACAATTATCTGAATCACCCTAATCAATTGTTTAATTTTGGTAACAAAATGGTGTTGACATAAGATGATAAAATCTGTAAACTTTGTACATCCAGATCTTGAGATATCTGTTTGCTGTTGCTTTTTCTACAGATTAAGGTGACCAGTTTACAATATTCCCAGCACTGACCACTTTCACTGTTTTGCCCCCCCTGTCTGCTCAGTCGTAAATCTGATGAGTTTGAGGGTTTATAGTGCTAAAAATCTGGTTTCCAAATAATGCATGTCATCTGTTGACACAGTAGTTATTTCTTGAGAATTCTTGCTCCAATCTCTTATACCTCACTTGAATGTCTTAAAGAAATTCTATTTTGCAACTTTCTCTGGCAACTTCAGGGCACCTCTTATCCAGGTACTGCATATAAGCTCCTCATTCTGATAATGTAATCAGTTTCTCGACAATGTGTTCAGCATGGGTTTCTATCAGTAGAGTGTTATACTTATTCAATATCAATGTTGTGACTCTGAACATTGTTGGCATTTTTAAAGTTATGTACATATTTTTGTTTATATTTATACATTGCTTAATTAAAAAATAAACCATACTGATGGTATATAAATTCACAAATTATCATTACAGGAGAGGAATGTTTTGCATGTCATATCTCAGCAGATTTTTCTCAATGTCATAAACCACCTTGATGAATTACCCCTCTGGAAGGCATTAATGAGGTTTGGTGGACTCTTCCTAGTACTTTTGTATTTCATTATTTACATGAACTGACAGTTTTCTCTGCTGATGGTTTTGAATTACCTCCCTGTAACTATTTTGACCATACCTGTTGGACATTAACCAGTGATATTTTCCTTAGTGATTTGCTCTTGTATTTCTAGGGGCTCCTTTATCTTTCACTGGATCCTGCACTGAGGCAAGTGTTGCCCACGCAGGTATTTTTTCTCTTTTCAATTCCACACTATCAATCATTTTCACTATAATTATTACAGGTTGTAACAGACTGTGTTGAAACAGGGGTTTTCTATAATAGCATCTAGGCATCTATCCAGATGGCATTATCTTATGGACCATGGTTGATGGAAAATCATGAGTAAAACGAAAGGGGGGATTCAGTCCATCTCTGTCAATCTTCAGGATGAATAAGTCAGGATCAGCTTGCTTTTAAAAAAATGTAAGAAACTTGGTTCACATATTGCACAATTTCCAAAGCTTTGTTCCTCAGGATCCACCCCATACTCTTACTAGTGGAGCTTAGGAGTCTTTGCTATCTCTAGCTTTCAGTTGTTGGGGTGATGGACAGAAGCTTTTCCTCCAGAGTGTTTGAGTGTGTTCTTCCACTCTTGGAGAAGAGAGTGAAGTTTTGGACTCTTCTACTAGGGTCCCTGGATGTGTTTTTCTGCAGATTTCAGTAGGAGTGGCACATTGTAATTTCAATTCAGATGTAACATGAACCTATCTGGTTGATGAGTGCAAGACCTTTCTTTTTTATCAATGATGCTGTAGTACATTGTTTATGGAATGTGGTCCACTATCTTTTCATAATTCTTGACATCAGGTGGTTCCATTCCTAAATCTTTTTTTGAGTACAGGTTCAACTTTCTTTTCATAATTCTTTGATCAGTGGTGCTCTAGTATATTGTTTATGGAAGGTAGTCCACTGTCTCCTCATAATTCCTAACATCAAGTGGTCCCATCCTAGGTCTTTTGCTTAGCACAGGTTCAGCTTCCTTTTCATAATTCCAGGGGCAAACAGAATCCTCCTTGTCCACTTGGTTGTCATGTGAGGACGAATATTCATAATTCCAGACTGGATGAGTTCTATTCATTCCAAGCTTGAAATGTTGACTTTTGAACTTTTCAAGGAAAGGAGAAAGTTTGTCCTCTTTGGTGTTGCTTCATTTCTTATGCTTCTAGAGGTTCAAAATACATCAGTATGGCTATAGGTTTGGATTCATGTATTCTCAAGATGGCTGGTATGAGTGTTAAAACTTTAATTAAAATAAAGTACGGAACAAAGTTTTGTCCTGAAGATGACCTAAGAAAGATGAAACATTGTTCTGCACTTTATCTTAAAGTTTTAATACCCACACCTGCTGTCTTGAGAATACATTTTTACTTCAAAGTTGGGATTCAATCAAAGTATATATATAACATTGTGGTCCAATACCCTAACCACCAATGTGGGATTTAGATACCACAACCCTCTAATTCCAATCCTGAGTTGTGGAATCTCAACTGTCTGATTGGGACTGGCCTATGCTGATGATTACTCATGATGTTCCACCTTTGTTGTTCCATTTTTAGTCTTGGTACATTTCTGTTTTGTGCAGATGTTTGCTATATGGATCATGCCTGCACCAGGTCTTTGACCTTCTAACTGTGGGATTATAGCTATGTTGACAACAAATGGTAAGTATGTTTTAGAAGTTAACATATTTTTTAAACAGAAATAATATTTCAGTAATACTTACACTGACACTCTTCCACCTATCTCCTTACTAAAAGCCAATTTCTATTATGAAAAAGTGATAACAGTATCAGGATACTTGTATACAGTAGTTAGATAGAGAGCACATTGGAATCATTGGAAAAATCTGCAAATTAGAATTTGCTTAAGGCACTAAAGCTGAATATAAATGACTGAAGCAAGTGTTCTCAGTGCTTAGATGAACAAAGAGTGGAAACCCTGGAGATTGAAAAATAGCAGAGGCAAGTATTACTGAAAATACATTTTCAGTTTAGGAAAATGTTAGCTTTGATTCTCACAGTTGATTCTCTTAGTTTCAGCAAGCAAAACAACAAACGCCTGCTTCCTCATTGGTTGTCCGTGTCTCCAGACGATTCTGGAAACCTACTTGGTCTGCAAGTAGGCATGCTTTGATTAATTTATTTAACATGTTTGAAAGAGCTAATGGAACATTTTCTCTGGCACTTTTAGTGCTTTCTTTCTCTGCATCTATTACACTGCTGTGATTGCATCCACTGTTGTTGCTATGGTAACATATTGAATATTTTGGTACTTTACATTTGCCAGAAAGTTTTGAATCTGATGCATTTTGACATCTGTCTTCTGTGATATATACAGTAAGTTTTGAATCTGATGCATTTTGACATCTGTCTTCTGTGATATATACAGTAAGTTTTGAATCTGATGCATTTTGACATCTGTCTTCTGTGATATATACAGTAAGTTTTGAATCTGATGCATTTTGACATCTGTCTTCTGTGATATATACAGTAAGTTTTGAATCTGATGCATTTTGACATGTCTTCTGTGATATATACAGTAAGTTTTGAATCTGATGCATTTTGACATCTGTCTTCTGTGATATATACAGTAAGTTTTGAATCTGATGCATTTTGACATCTGTCTTCTGTGATATATACAGTAAGTTTTGAATCTGATGCATTTTGACATCTGTCTTCTGTGATATATACAGTAAGTTTTGAATCTGATGCATTTTGACATCTGTCTTCTGTGATATATACAGTAAGTTTTGAATCTGATGCATTTTGACATCTGTCTTCTGTGATATATACAGTAAGTTTTGAATCTGATGCATTTTGACATCTGTCTTCTGTGATATATACAGTAAGTTTTGAATCTGATGCATTTTGACATCTGTCTTCTGTGATATATACAGTAAGTTTTGAATCTGATGCATTTTGACATCTGTCTTCTGTGATATATACAGTAAGTTTTGAATCTGATGCATTTTGACATCTGTCTTCTGTGATATATACAGTAAGTTTTGAATCTGATGCATTTTGACATCTGTCTTCTGTGATATATACAGTAAGTTTTGAATCTGATGCATTTTGACATCTGTCTTCTGTGATATATACAGTAAGTTTTGAATCTGATGCATTTTGACATCTGTCTTCTGTGATATATACAGTAAGTTTTGAATCTGATGCATTTTGACATCTGTCTTCTGTGATATATACAGTAAGTTTTGAATCTGATGCATTTTGACATCTGTCTTCTGTGATATATACAGAAAGTTTTGAATCTGATGCATTTTGACATCTGTCTTCTGTGATATATACAGAAAGTTTTGAATCTGATGCATTTTGACATCTGTCTTCTGTGATATATACAGTAAGTTTTGAATCTGATGCATTTAAACATCTGTCTTCTGTGATATATACAGTAAGTTTTGAATCTGATGCATTTTGACATCTGTCTTCTGTGATATATACAGTAAGTTTTGAATCTGATGCATTTTGACATCTGTCTTCTGTGATATATGCAATGTTTAATGAAAATCTCCTGTTGCTTGTCCTCGCAGTTCTCATTAAATGATGGCTTTGCAAAGATCTTTATATAAATCATGTTATGGTAACATCATGCCCTCAGCCAAAGTCTAATAGGAAAATTATCCATTTACCAAAAGGGAAAATCATTGTATGTCTTCTAGTTCTTTTTGGTTTTTCCTTCAGCAGACTCTGTTAGGTTCCTTGCAAGAGAGTTGAGGAACCAATAGATATGGAATACTTTACATTGTATGGTTGACTCAAAGAGTCTTTGTTAATTATTGTTTAACCTCTATGAATCTATAGAAAATGTTTAACAGTTTGTAAACATGGCTTACCCATATGCTCTGAGCATGAAGAAGTGAACAAAAGCTGCAGAATACTGTAATAATTTATAACTTGGTTGAAGCAGATAAATATATATATGTTTTAACATTGATGTAATTTATGAATTTGGTAAGAAGTAAACTGTATGGCCGTAATTATAAACAGGAACAACATTTCAAATACACAATAAAGACTATATAGCTGATGGCAAACACTACAACTTTACAAGGAGTTAGGATTACCTTTTGAACTTTGAGGATTGTATGAATGTTATAAATAAGAAGTCCTTCAATCAGTGTGCTTTCAAAATGCAGACCTTTATTCACCAGGTGTAAATTATGGATGACTAAGTAATGCAGACTTTTATAACAGCCCAGAAATGTTTTGATTAATTTCTAGTCAGTTGTTGCACGTGTAACTCGTTTCTGTTGTGCAATATGACAGGAAACTTGGATGTTAGAAATTAAAAAAAAGTCAGTTTTTGTTTTAAAAAAGGAAAAAAAAATGTCAAGAAAAACTACAGGGTGTTTGAAAAGTCTAGAATCATGGATGATTTTCTTGATGTGTGACTGAGTAAGGCACTATCAAAGCATGAGGAGGTGAAGTTCTTCCTGCTTTAATCAAAATTCATGTCGAATTAAAGGACAGAACATATTCTGTACAATTCATGTTGAATTAAAGGACAGAACATATTCTGTACAATTCATTTTGAATTAAAGGACAGAACATATTCTGTACAATTCATTTTGAATTAAAGGACAGAACATATTCTGTACAATTCATTTTGAATTAAAGAACAGAACATATTCTGTACAATTCATTTTGAATTAAAGGACAGAACATATTCTGTACAATTCATTTTGAATTAAAGGACAGAACATATTCTGTACAATTCATTTTGAATTAAAGGACATAACATATTCTGTACAATTCATTTTGAATTAAAGGACAGAACATATTCTGTACAATTCATTTTGAATTAAAGGACAGAACATATTCTGTACAATTCATTTTGAATTAAAGGGCAGAACATATTCTGTACAATTCATTTTGAATTAAAGGACAGAACATATTCTGTACAATTCATTTTGAATTAAAGGACAGAACGTATTCTGTACAATTCATTTTGAATTAAAGGACAGAACGTATTCTGTACAATTCATTTTAAATTAAAGGACAGAACGTATTCTGTACAATTCATTTTAAATTAAAGGACAGAACGTATTCTGTACAATTCATTTTGAATTAAAGGACAGAACGTATTCTGTACAATTCATTTTGAATTAAAGGACGGAACGTATTCTGTACAATTCATTTTGAATTAAAGGACAGAACATATTCTGTACAATTCATTTTGAATTAAAGGGCAGAACATATTCTGTACAATTCATTTTGAATTAAAGGACAGAACATATTCTGTACAATTCATTTTGAATTAAAGGACAGAATGTATTCTGTACAATTCATTTTGAATTAAAGGACAGAACGTATTCTCTACAATTCATTTTAAATTAAAGGACAGAACGTATTCTGTACAATTCATTTTGAATTAAAGGACAGAACGTATTCTGTACAATTCATTTTGAATTAAAGGACAGAACGTATTCTGTACAATTCATTTTGAATTAAAGGACGGAACGTATTCTGTACAATTCATTTTGAATTAAAGGACAGAACGTATTCTGTACAATTCATTTTGAATTAAAGGACAGAACGTATTCTGTACAATTCATTTTGAATTAAAGGACGGAACGTATTCTGTACAATTCATTTTGAATTAAAGAACAGAACGTATTCTGTACAATTCATTTTGAATTAAAGAACAACATATTCTGTACAATTCATTTTGAATTAAAGGACAGAACATATTCTGTACAATTCATTTTGAATTAAAGAACAGAACATATTCTGTACAATTTGTTGAAGTGTCTGTAGTTCCAGGGTTTTCAGACACTTTATATACTGAGAATTGTTAAAGTTAAATAATGTGATGTGTAGATTGATTAAAATCATAAATAGATAAAAACAAATAAAAAGTATTATCATAAATAAATATTGAGAAAGATTAGGGGTAAAATAAAGGATCCACACAACACGTGAAAATACAAAACTTGTAACTTTCTGAAATGGAAATTATAACTTGTGCTCACGATTGTTACAGTATAGAAGGTAAATAATGTTGATCAGATAATTTCTTTAGTAACTTTAACATTTTTTATTATATTTTTTGGAAAAAGTCTTTAGTTTTTATGAACGTGCAGGCTAGACAACTATATTATTACATGGATAACAATCATTTTGTGGTAGAGTGTAATTCACTTTTGCATGAACAAGAATATCTTTAATTATTTTTGTTTTCAAAAAAGATACAATGAGAACTTATGAAAAATTTGTTTCATATGATCATTTGGCTGTTGTACGTTAGTGCTTCAGCCGAGGTGTATACCAGTGCAATTTTTAATCAAGCCTTAAGAAAATATTGAGAATGTATTCTAAAGATGACTGGTTAGGTATTAAAAACTTTAATTAAAACAAAACACAGAACAACGTTTCAGCCTTCTCAGGTCACCATGAAGATGACATAAGAAGGCCAATATGTTGTTTTCTACTTTAATTAAAGTTTATAATACCCTTACCAACCATCTTACAGGATGTAACATTTCACACATGAAGCTGCCCCTCCCCTTCTCATTACTACTTTGTTAAATAACCTTTAATCCCATATTTAAAAGACAGATCTGTCATCAAAATCATCTTTATTTAATCACATTTCAGTTGTTCCCATTATATCAAAATCCTTCATTACTACTACTGCTTTAAATTAACCTATTTTGTTCCTTTTCCTTCTAGCATTACAATAACAGTTAACCCTTATAACTACTTCTGTACTCATTTCTTATGCTAAACTTTTCTTTTCTTCTTGTTCTTTATACATTTATTTTTTTCTGGCCTTCACCACTGTCTAGTCCTGGTTTAAAATTTCCTTTATAGCTAAGTTAATAGTCTTAGTAAATAAGCCAGTCCCTATCTACTTAAATGTAAACCATCCACTCCAAAAACCTCCCTTCACTGAACTGTTCCTTCATGTCCAATCAGCCAATCTGCTCATCCTTACATACTTGCTTAAGCCTAACATTTAGCCCGATCAACCTAATTGTAACATCATGCCCACAGTTAATTCTGAGCAATATCCCTGATGAAATTCAGTTATGGTCTTCTACTTTAAATGCCTATCAACCCCTTGTACTTATATTATTTCATCTGGCTTACCTCTCCCCACATCATTAGCCTCGACTTACATCACAAATCTGCATCTCTACTAGTCTCCTTTATTTTATCTCCTGCTCTTTCAGTTTTATTTTTCACTCGTACCTTTAGGTAGCATAATATGATTATTTTCTCCTTATTTACCCCCACGTACTATTCTATTCACATTCCTTATCAAGATATCACTGTTAATTATTGTTATATCCACATTCCTTATCAAGATATCACTGTTAATTATTGTTATATCCACATTCCGTATCAAGATATCACTGTTAATTGTTGTTATATCCACATTCCGTATCAAGATATCACTGTTAATTATTGTTATATCCACATTCCTTATCAAGATATCACTGTTAATTATTGTTATATCCACATTCCGTATCAAGATATCACTGTTAATTATTGTTATATCCACATTCCGTATCAAGATATCACTGTTAATTATTGTTATATCCACATTACGTATCAAGATATCCCTGTTAATTATTGTTATATCCACATTCCGTATCAAGATATCCCTGTTAATTATTGTTATATCCACATTCCGTATCAAGATATCCCTGTTAATTATTGTTATATCCACATTCCGTATCAAGATATCACTGTTAATTATTGTTATATCCACATTCCGTATCAAGATATAACTGTTAATTATTGTTCCATCCACATTCCGTATCAAGATATCACTGTTAATTATTGTTCCATCCACATTCTGTATCAAGATATCACTGTTAATTATTGTTATATCCACATTCCGTATCAAGATATCACTGTTAATTATTGTTATATCCACATTCCGTATCAAGATATCACTGTTAATTATTGTTATATCCACATTTCGTATCAAGATATCACTGTTAATTATTGTTATATCCACATTCCGTATCAAGATATCACTGTTAATTATTGTTATATCCACATTCCGTATCAAGATATCACTGTTAGTTATTGTTATATCCACATTCTGTATCAAGATATCACTGTTAGTTATTGTTATATCCACATTCCGTATCAAGATATCACTGTTAATTATTGTTATATCCACATTCCGTATCAAGATATCACTGTTAATTATTCCTCTCTTTGTTTTACTTCTTAACAATACTTCCTGATCTGTAAAAGCCAAAGGCTGATGAAATTTGTTACTCACAGAATACAGTCATTATAATTAAATTCAATACTTTTTACTCTAATAGTGCTATTTCTATTCCTGAAGGTGAGTTGTTAGCTGATGTATCGCAGTGGTTTTTATTTCATTAATTCTGCGAAAAAATAAAATAAACTATTTGAATGTTGTAGTGAATTTTTGTCTGTTTGAGACATATCAGTAATTGCCAGTTTCTACTTTTGTTTGTTATAGGTCATTATGGCAACAAATAGAATTGATATTTTAGACCCTGCACTATTGAGGCCTGGTAGAATTGACAGGAAAATAGAATTTCCTCCTCCTAATGAAGAGGTAAGATGTTCCTCTGTCACACATGATTATCCTCCTAATGAAGAGGTAAGATGTTCCTCTTTGTCACATATGATTATATTAAATTGAAGAGGTAAGATGTTCCTCTTTGACACAGGTGATTATATTAAATTGAAGAGGTAAGATGTTCCTCTTTGATTATATTAAATATTTTTCTGCTCCTCACAAGGTTTTACTTGCTTGCATTGAAAATTTAATTATGCTACTTTATGGGTCACGGGTTCAAACCCCCATCACACTAAACATGACCACCCTTTCAGCCATGGGGGCATTAGAACTTGACGGTCAATCCCACTATTCATTGGTAAAAAAGTAGCCCAAGAGTTGGTGGTGGGTGGTGATGATTAGTTGCTTTCCCTTTCATCTTATACTGCTAAATTAGGGATGGCTAGTGCAGATAGCCCTTATGTAGCCTTGCACAAAACTAAAACCAAAACACTGCTTTATTATCATGATTTACAGATATACTAGACATAAAAATGTAGCTAATAATCTAATTTTAGTGCTATATATATAAATTTCAAGTTCTTAATTTTTATAAGGTAATATTAAAACAAATCCTCAATCAATTTCCCATAGTATAAGAATTGTGATATTTTCCTTCTCTAATTTATTTACCATTCCTTCATGAAATATGTAATGTAACATAAGTTACTCATTGCTGTAATTGTATTACTCAGGCAAAACTTAATTTTTATAACCTTTATAGCCTTCAATCTTATTTGGAGCCATGAGCTAGAAAATCGGACATTTCTTGCCACGCTGACTTCTCTTTTACAAATTACCAGCTGTTCACTCTGGTGTTTAATATTCTATCATTTATAACCAATAGAAAGACAGGGTTTTAATAAATTAAATGATTTATCATATGATGTTGTTTTTCATTTAGAGAGTTGTCTATTCTGCTTCCAGTTCTAATGTTTTCCCATGAGAAATTTGTCAATGAGCATAGCAGAATTTTTAACAACTCTTACCAAACCCGTTAGAAAGCCAGAAATTTTATAACAGTTACAGGGCATTGTTTATATCTGTTATTATTCAATGTTCTTTGGTTGATTATTTAATTATATAAAAATTATTTAGTGCAATAGAACCATCAGAACAAAGATGGTAAGGTTAAGTTTAATCAACAGAAGAAAGGTCAGTATTGTATTTCATATTTTTTCTTTAATTAACATTATAAAAGTAGTTGAAATGCAAAAATTAGAATCTTTTTAGGTTATATTAGGTAAAATAAAGAAAAAAATTATTGTTTTTCATAAGGTAGGCTTGTAAGTAACCAATGTGTTATATAATATAGTAGAGTAATGTGAGCTATGTTTGCCATTTGATTTATAACTTCTGTAGTGGGATTATTAGTTAAACACAGTTCAACTGGTGAAATTGACCAACCTTGTGAGGATAGAGAAAATAACTGATAAAATTTATTGAAAAAAATATTTGAAATTTATTTAGGAGGTCTCAGAGACAATAAAAATGATACATGACAGTTACCAAATGGAAAAATGGTAATTTTAATCTTAACATGAAAATCATGTTATACTTAGAACTGTCTGTAGAAAAATGTTTAGCAAAAATACTTCATTAAAAATTCTTATTTTTTGTCTACAAAAATCTTTTTATGCTTACTGAAAGCTTGCAAAAATTTGAGGATACACAAAACACAGTGAAAGTTACATTGTGGAAACTAAAGATCAGTTTTGTGTCACAAACTCAGCCTGTTCAACCAAGCCTGTAGCAAGTGTTAAATTATTTTGTACCATTATTTTTAAATAATTGTAAATCTAGTTGTTCATTAGTTTCTCCTTTAAATGGAAGATGTGAATTGATATATATATATATATATATAGTGAAATTAAATAAATACATTTAAATGTAGTTAAATAAGTGAACAAAATCATGAGGAAGGACTGCATTCAAAACAGCAAATCCAAACCTCTGATTAATTATAATCATAGTTTTTTAAGCCATAAACAAAACATTAAAATTAAACAAAATATGCTGCATATCTTTAAAAGGATCCTAGGGTACAAGCTACTATGTGGGATTATAAAATGTGCACTAGGTTTTGGAGGTGACTGTGGAAGTTGGATCCACATTGTAGTGGGGATACACCATCTATCAGTCTTAACCTCCAATTTGCTGGTCTCACATGGGAAGATTAGAAATCAGGAGAGCCAGATGTGGGTGCTCAAGCCCACAACATCCCACATCTGTATCACCTTCCACTGCCTGCAGACAGTTGTGGAATGGTGAATGCTCTCCCAAGTTAAAGTAAGAAAAAAATAAACATAAAAGAATGAAAGAAAAACAACAAATAAAAAATAAGGAAAATAAGGTACTACCATTTGGGGATAGGTAAGTTAAAACTTGCATCTTGAAGTTTGCATACCTGTCCCAAGTGTGGTAGAGGCACTAATTAAAACAACTCTGAACCATATCAGTATACTAAGATTACTGTGACTGTCATGCTTTTATATGTGGCTCAATGTGGTACATCCACATAAAGTAGTGCCACTCTCTTAAATGACCTTATTTTAACTGCAGGAAGTGAAGCGTGATATAGACGTGGGACGTTGTGGGCTTGAGCACCTGCATCTCACTCTCCTAATTTCTAATCTTCTTATGGGAGACAAGTGAATTGGAGATTAAGACTGATAGACCGTGTGTCCCCACTGTAATGTGGGTCCTACTTTAATAGTCACCTCCAAAACCTAGGATACATTTCATAATCCCACATTGTAGCTTGTACCCCAGGATCCTTTTAAAATATGCAGCGTGTTTGTGGGTTAAAATTTATGGTTATTTTATATATAAAATTTAAGAATCTGTTGGTTTATCTAGGTCATTCCATCTCACTAGACGAAACCTCAATAATAAGAACTTCGAGCCACCCTTATTTTTTGAGTGTTTACCGGTTATTCCTTTACAACTTTTTTTAACTTTACTGTGTCCACTACATCTAAAGGTAACCCATTCTGAAGGTCAAACACACTATCAGATAGAACTGCCTTAGTTGAAGGTAACTCCCACCCTGCTAAAATATAGATGTTCATTAGTCCTGCCACTAATTGAAAAAGATAATGCATTAACACTGTCTCTTTACTTAACAATCTTAAACATCTCAATCAATTCCCCTATAATTTCTTTTTTGAAAAGAAAATAGTTTAAGGAAGTCCAATGTTGTATGACAACCTTTCCATCCAACTGCTTCTAACACTTCAGTGTCTGCCTTAAGGTAAGGAGGCCAAGCTGAACACAGTACTCCAAATAAGGCATAACTAACGACTTGTACTGTGAAATTACATCTATATATTTGTATACAGTGTTTCTGAAGATCCATATAAGAGAAGAGGTAGTTTTAACCTTGAGGTAGTTAATGAGACTAATTAGGTGATAGTATTTGTTCTGTGGTATGTTGTTTTCCAGTTTCTCATTTGGATCACTTTTTCATTCAGTATAAAATTTTATCTTTTGAAAATTAAAGATAATAAGAGAGAAGTAAGCTGAGGAAGATATTCATATTATGGTTTGTGGTTTGAAAGTTGGGATGGATCTCATTTTACAGTGTTTGAAATAAGTGTAAAAGGTAATTGCTACACAGCTGTGTTAAGACACTTGCAACAGGTTTTTAGGAAGGAGACAAACAGTAATAATAAACAGAAACATCATTTTTTGAATTGGACTTTTCAGAATTTACAAGTTCCATCATGAGTAAGTTCTAATAGAAGCAGTTTTAATAAGGATGTGAAATTATGTAAAATAAAAATGTTAGAATCTGTAATGTAGAACATTTGGATGCACAAATATGTAGCTACACTTTAGTTGGTGAACAAATTGATTTAAAGTATTACAAGAATTTGGGACTTGATTCTTTAGTGCAGACAGAAACTTTCTTAAAGCTCTTAACTTTTATATGACACACATTTATTGGTATAAAACATCTTAATATGAAGTGAGATTATTTTGTAATTCTGAATTTGCATATTTTTGTCTTTTTTTGGTTATTTAGAATATGACGTTAAAATAATTTAATGAAATAATGAGTTTAAAAATCATGAAAACATGAAAGTAATTTGAAGATTTTGTTAGTTTTTCTAAGTTATTTTTATATATCTTCAAAGAGGTTATTAAAAAAATCTCCCCTTCCCAATAGGCTCGACTTGATATCTTAAAAATTCACTCACGTAAAATGAACTTGACAAGAGGTATAAATCTAAGGAAAATAGCTGAGACTATGCCTGGTGCATCTGGAGCTGAAGTGAAGGGAGTTTGTACTGAAGCAGGAATGTATGCACTCAGAGAACGTAGAGTTCATGTCACACAGGAAGACTTTGAAATGGCTGTTGCTAAGGTAAGAAGGAATTTGTTTTTTAGTTTAATAAATAAATTATGATGAATGAGTCAGAAAATGGGGTTATATATTGTAGCCTACGAGTTGAAATTCCATTATAATTTGGCCCAGCATGGCCAGGTGGGTTAAGGTGTTCAACTTGTAATCTGTGGGTCGCAGGTTTGATTCCCAGTCGCACCAAACATGCTCGCCCTTTCAGTCGTAGGGGCATTATAATGTCACAGTCAATCCCATTATTTGTTGGTAAAAGAGTAGCCCAACAGTTGATGGTGGGTGGAGATGACTAGCTGCCTTCTCTCTAGTCTTACACTGCTAAATTAGGGATGGCTAGCACTGATAGCCCTTGTGTAGCTTTGCCCAAAATTAAAAAAAACAAACTTTTATAATTTATCTAAATTTGAGGATAAAGTATTATCTTATTAGTTCAAAGTTTTTATGATGTGACATTCATATAAACTCAGATTTGTCTGTTATAATGTAAATATGATGAATGTGTCGTTGTATTCTGTTTATACAAACTGACGTGTGGGGATTGTCTTGTGAAGTTGAATTTATTTATAGTGTGTTTGTTATTACCAACTCTTTATTTAGAAATTCATCTATAATACATCATAACTTTAAATTTCTTTATGGTATATTTATACAGGGTGTTCGGAAAGTCACTGTGCACTAATATATTTATTGACATATACAAAACTGCACAGTGACTTTCTGAATACCCTGTATAAAATTGAAGGTTGGTGTATATGGGTAGTTTGAATTTTTTTTTGTGATACCTTGTTTATTATATAAACTGGGAGAGTTATGTATTATTTCATTGGTCTTAATTTCCTTATAGTATCATGCTTAAATATGGATATGTGATTAACTCATTAGCTTGAATTCCTTTTTGGTATCATATTGGTGTATGATTTTTCACTTGATTAAGTTTATAATTATAAAAATTTAAAAGATAAAATTTGGTTTAGGATTATTTCTTTATTGTATTATGTTTACATAAAAACATATATTTAACTCTTAATTAACTCTTTAGATCTGATTGCTTTATGATATATTTTTTGTATAAAATCAGAGATTGAGGTATGATTATTTTGTTTATTCAAATTTCATTCAAATAGCATATTAAAGTTGGATACATTTTGTGTGGGGATTATCATGTTATTTCGAATTTCTTTATGATATCTTGTTTATGTAAATCTGGACTTAGATACCGGTGTATGATTGTCTCATTAGCTTTTCTCTTTGGCATCATGTTTGTACAAAATCAGAGTTAGAGACTGATTTACAGTTATCATGTTAGTTTAACTTTCTTTATAGTTTCATGCATATACATAAATTCAAAATTAAATTTTTATGTATGCTTATGTCATTAGATTGAATTGCTTTATGATATAGTTTTTATATAAACTCAGAGTTGGAGATAGGTAAATGATAGTCTGAGTTAAATATGTATGATTGTCATTAGATTGTATTTCCTTCAGAGCTAAGTGAATTAATCAATACATCTGATTACCAGTGACCACTGAATACACCAGTTACTGTCTCATAAACTGATTAATCAAAATTACTATTTTTGATTATTGAAACACAAAAATAAGCAACTAATAGAAATTAGTTGTTATTATGATTGTTTTTGATTATTGCGACAATTGATTAATCACCCTTTCAATTAAACTGATTGTCATGAAATTAGTTTGTTCTGGTTACTACTGTTCCAAAACTAACAAAAAATTAAAACAAGAAAATATGAACTAAAACAGGAAGATAAATACAAATTACACAAACGTTGAAAAAAGTATGAAGTTACCGTACAACTGTTTGTATGAGATGAATGGAGTGTTGAGTGTACATGTTAATTGATTTGCAAGTATCTCTAACTGCCCAGATCTAATTTATGATCGTTATGTAAACTAGGAAATTGTTGTATCTTTAGTTTAATAGTTTGAAATACTTTAAACTAGTGTGTTTATGTAAAATTAGAAGTAGATACTGGTGTGTGATAATATAATTTCTTTTAAGTGTCTCTTTCTGAGCAGCTGTAAATGTCTGACAGATTAGCTGTTTGTGCTGGTAATTGGTAATGTAGCATTCTTCATTGTAAGAAATTGTGAAAGAAAAAAGTGAACATTTACTAACAAGAATTTTTCTGGTAACTAATGCATTAGAAAAGTGTTTGGATCATGCTGATTCAACGTACAGAGATCAAGATTTTGACACGTCAAACTGTAATGTTTCTCTATGTTAAAAATACTTCCCTTTATTGAAAAATGGAATATGTTTTTAAAGAACTCCAGTTTTTGTAGTATTTTAAACATTTCATCAATGAAGATATAATCAAACCCTTGCATGCAGCCCTAGTGAAGGTTGTGAAGAGAATAGGTAAAATTGTGTCCTGTCATAAAGAAATGGTTATTACACAAACCAAAGTGTAAAGTTTTTATGGATTTTTGTTCGTGGTTCCATTCAGTAGATGGAATTATATCTTATGAGCCTCAATTACCACTCCTGACATTAAGATCTTGTATTTTAGCACTATAGGTAGTGCAATTGTATTTATTATTTTAGTCATATAGCTTGATAAATATACAGATGACCACAATATTGCTCCATTATAGTGATATTGTGTTCATAACTCAGAGTTAAAGACTACTATATGAATATTTTGTTTAAATTTCTTTTTTAATCCAGTTATATAAACTAGGAGATTGGTATTTCATTACCTCTTTAAGGTAGTGTGTTTATATGAACTCAGGATTAGATATTCATGTAGGGTTATCCTTCCACTTCCAATTTCTTTATAGTGTTATGTACATATGAATTGAGAGCTAAATACTTGTATGATCATACCATCAGAGTGAATGTCTTTGTGATGTCATTGTTACATAAACCTAGAGACTGGTGTATGGTTATCATATTAATTTCAATTTTTTAAACACTAGAAACTGATGTATAATATATAAATTTGGGATTAATATATGGTTACCTCCTTTATTTGATTTTCTTTTTGTATTTATATAAACTCAGGGATATACATATTTGTTTGAGATTATCTTGTTCAACTGAATTTTATTTTATCATTTTCATATAAATTCAGCTATACAAAGTTGTATATGATTATCTCATTATGTTCAGTTCCATTACAATAGTAGAAGTATATAAAATTACAAGATCCTGTCTTGTCTCTTTGAGTATAGAATAAGGTAAAAGGTTTTACATGTAGTCTGTAGGTATCAAATGGATTAATGCATGAAGCACTTGATGTTTATTTTATCACTAAATTATTCATTATTTTTTCTGCAAAAAAATCTCAAAAATACTCTGCAAACATAAGTTCATATAAGTAATTAATTTTACAGTTTTACATTTAATAAATTAATTAAGTCAGTAACTTTATTTGTGACTTAACTTCTACTTATAGTTCATATGCTTCTGATAAGATTTTAACTGTATCTGTACCTAAGTAACAGTTTAAACTTGACAGGATATACATGTAGCTTCCTTGTTATATTTATTGCGATTGTAATTTCTACTCCAAGTGAAACTGTTTTCTTGGCTGGTAAATAGATGTTTATAGTTCTTAATCTGGTTATCCTAGAATAAAATTATTATTAATTCTTACCCTAAAATTTGATTTCTAAATGACTTAAAAGGATAATAATTACAGTTCACTTATTTAATCCAGCTCACACTGTAACAGTTGTTCATTAAAAGTGATTATAATATGGCACCTCGATCACTATTGTGTGTGTCTTACTCCAGTCAGCTTGATCAGTCCTGGTATTGGACAGAAGGCCTTGTCAGCACAGGATATGGTGGACATTATGTGGTTGACACAAGTTTTCTTTGCTTTCAAACATTTTGTAATTGCAAGTTTCTACTTGTTAGAGGGGTGTATATTTACAATATTTGACATCAGGGAGATGCATATCATATTTTTGTAGACCTTAATTTATGAAGATCGATTTATCACTCAAACTGTTGAGTTTTCACTTATAATTTAAATTTGCAACATCATTAAAATAAATAATGATGTATTTGTGTAAAAACAGCCAATGTGCTGATATATAAGTTAACATCACTAAATTAAGCACAGTTTGGTTCTTTGGTATGTGCTACATTGTTAATAGTCTAATTATAACTTTATTTATGCATTATCTATTTTGGAATACAAGATCAAATTAAGTGAATGTTAAGGCTGTTTTTAAAATGTTTATTTTGACTTTTTGCAGGTCATGCAGAAGGATTCTGAAAAGAACATGTCAATTAAAAAGCTCTGGAAATGAGATTATGTTTCAGGACTTCTCCTCCCACTCAAGTCTAAATACCCAGGTTTTGAGGTTATTTGAACTAACTCTCATGAAAATGAAACTTTTTTTTTTTCAATTCTACATTTTTGAACTTCTATGACAGTTGTATTTAGCAAGTTCTAATAAAATGTAAATTATTTCCAAATTTAGAATATTCAGTGTTGATTTGTTGCAGTTATAAGAGAATATAAAACTTCTAATTAACTGCAGGACAAAGATTTATTTTAGCATTACAACAATCTTTATAATAATACACTAATAAGTATTGTGAAAGTGTTTGTATACATTCTGGGGTAGTATGGTTGTGTCTTGGCTTTTTTTAACATTGGTTTATAACATACATGCTGTTTTTTTCAAGCGTTAACAGGTCTCCTGACAAGCTAGTAGTGGACATTTTTGTTTAACGAATATCCAATTCACTTTTTCTTAATTTGACCTGAAATTTTTGGACATTTTTATTGGCTAGAAAGAAGGCACTTTCCACACTCTTTTAGCACTGGACCTGCAAAAAGTGATTAGATAAGTGAAATACATTAATGCATCACAAGCTTAACATCCAAGCAAAAGAAGCGTGGAAGTTTCCATATGACACACAGAGGTATTCGGGAACTGTTTTGAACCACCTTCATATATGTTCAGTAAGCTAAGCACAGTATTATGTCTGTAGCTGTATTTAAAGTGTCTGTCTGCTCAGTTTACGACCAACTATTATGATTCCTTATCAAATTGCAGCTGAAGTATTTTGTATCTATATTGAAAACTAAATGTAAAAAGGTCATAGCAGAAGCTTAAGAGGTTGACAGTTGCTTAATTAATGATACTAAGAACATGGCTTTATTGAAATACCCTGAATTTACTCCAAGTTGTGCCTAATGTATGAGCATTATCATCAAATTGGATTCCTTATTTCAAGTTCAACTTGGACAGAAAACAAGATTATTGTATATTTTATGATAATAAAAATGAAGCTACAAACCCAAGACGAAGTAGGTAGTATTAGCTAGTATGTAGATTTGAGGATGCTGTATTTTATTTAAAAATTTGTCACTTTATAAATGAAAATGTGTCTTGAAATAGTCTCAAAGATACATCCAAAACCACCCTTGTTGTGAATTTCTGAATTTGACTTAATTTTAATGTTCAAAAAACTGTAGTGTAAAAAAAAACACCCCTTGGATCCTGAGGGACATTTTAATACAGTTTGAACATAAAATTGTAAATAAGTTTGAAAAGTGTAAATTTGTGTCCGTTTTGTCCTAATTTTCTATAAATCTCTTTATGTATTTATATTTATTCACACTATGTTTCTCATATTTTCCATATCAAAGCATCTTTAAGTTTTTTTGCTGTTTTCTACTTACTCTTTCATATTCATATAAGGTTCTATACTTTCAGTTTACCTCCTGTATCTTGGATTAATACACCAATGTGTGTGACACCCAGGTCACAGTGATCCAAATTTTACTGTCATGCAATGTTACCCAGTTATTTGGTTTTAAATAAGATGGAATTATGATACCAACCAGTCTAATTTTGATGTTTACATCACATGACTACCTGCCACCATAAAGGCACATTATCTAAATTGTAAGGTATGACCACATATTTTGAACCCCCTCAGATGTTTCCAGTGTCAGTGATTTTGTCCCTCGAAGGCATCATGTCATGGTTCCTTAATGTGCTCATTGTGGTTGCAAGTACCATGATGCCTATGAGTGGGAAATGGACTTTCAGTATGTTAATTGTAGTGGCTCTCTTCCCTCTTACATTCGTTCTTGCCCTTTGTGGGTGGAGGTAAAAGAGGTACAGCATTTGAAAACTATTCACATTTCTTACCCCAAGGCTCAAAAAGTTATTGCCCACCACTCCATCTTGTACATTTGCTGCTGCACACCATTCAATTTCTATAGTGGGAGTGCAGCTGGATCTTTCTGTGCCTCTATTAGAGTTATTCTCCAATTATGTGAAGAGTCTTTTGATCCCTGTAGCTAATAGAGTAAATGAGTCAATGTCTATTCCAACCTCTGTTCCTACCAATCCTTCCTATGGGTGCTCGGTTCCATCTCCTTTGACCCAGCTTCTGGCATATTCTCAGGCCCATTGTCTTCGGTCCCAAAATTTCAAATGATTATTCATTCTTGACCTTAGTTACTGGACTCTACTTCTACTGACAGAGATCTACCCACTCAATTTGGGGCAGAACCCATGGAAGCTGAAATACTTTTTTTTTACAAAGAAAAATGACGTGGTTGTAAACTGAAAGGTTTTCATTCAGATATATAGATGACATTAAGGATTTGATTATGTCTTATCACCCTGTGTGTGTGTGTTTCTCTTTATAGGAAATGTTTCTGAAACCTGCCGATGCAGTCACATTTTGGCAGCTTTCTTTGTACAGAAATGACAGGTTATGTGATGGAGAAGTGCATGAAGGGGTGGAACTGCTGTTTGATCAGCATGTGCTCTCCCTGTCTTTACCACTTGTTACACCCTTGAAGTCTGTAGCCATCCATGTTTCCTTGGGTTGTACCATCACTGTTTGTTCTCTCTATATGGCTCCTGGAGAGACCTACAATTATTCAGACCTTTATGCCATCACTGAGCAGTTACCAGTTCCCTTTTCAATCCTGGAGGATTTTAATAGACATAATCCCCTCTGAGGGTGGTGCTGATTTTGATGAGAGAGGTCGTTTCATAGAGTGTATGCTTTTGGACCACAACCTTTCTCTCAGCAGAACAATACGGTTCTTGTACCTATTTTCATGCACCTAGTCAGTCTTTTATTGCTATTGATGTCTATCTGCTCCCCTTCACTTTTCTCTCATTTCTTTTTGGAGATTAACAGTTACCTACATGGTAATGATCATTTTCCTTTCATAGGGAGACTAGCCCTAGTCATTGCCACCTTTCATACAAGCCTCAGTTGAAATTAAACCAGGCCAACTGACTCTCTTTCACTGTTCTCTCAGAACTTGATCCTGCCACTATCTGTAAGCCATCGATACACAACTGGCTATGTTTGTATTCATAGGAACAAACTTGCTGACATCACTACTGTGCCTCTTCTATATACAGACTATGGTCCCGTATTCAAGGCTCGGCTCTGCTCCAGTTGGCAGTTAACTTGGAGTGAGAAATATGAAAACAAGCTTTTCCAGATTACACCCTCTATTGAACTTTGGTTGCCTTGTTTTAACAAGGATCAGAAAGAAGTTGTCCTAACTAGATTACCCATTGGTCACAATTTGTTAAATCATTGTTTTCTTTTATCTTGGACTGATGCACCAGTGTGTGGTCTGTGCGACACTCAGGTCACACTAGTCAAAATTTTATTATCATGCTGTTGTTACAACTCTCAACAACGGCACCATTTTAGACATGCTTTGACCCACTGTTTACCCCTGACGTTGGACAGTGTAATTGGCAATGGTGACACTGTTAACTGTACAAATGTTTTTAGTTTTTTTAGGGCCCATTGGCCATTTTAAAGCTATTTAAGTTAATTCAAAAATTAGACTTCATTTTAACATGATGAATTTGTATGAATTTTAATAATTTTACTTTAATTTTTTTACCAGTTTTTTTACCAACCAACCAACCAATCAAAATCCTGATTTTTGTTTTTCATTAAACATTCTTGTCATTAGTGTATTTGTTGCATTTTATAATGATACTTTACTTTCTGCTTTATTTCCCAGTTTGTAAGTTAAGTGCATATCTTCCTTTCTGTTTCATTACACTAAAAGACAACAAGCATTTTGTTTATAGTTACTAATACTTTATCATTGTTTTCAAGTTTAAAAAAATTCGTTCAACTCAACACCTTGCTCTGGACTCTTTAACTTTTATTAAATTTTCTATCAATTATTCCACTTTCATTCCTTGCAGTACATTTTTTATTCCAAACCCGTGCCCTCTACTTGTCATACCTCTCATGTATACACACATTCCCCGTCTCAAACAATTTCTTATTCCTATAACTTTACCAAGAAATCCTCTTCAATAGATTTGCATACGTTGCAGTTTTGGTTTTTTCTGGTTAAAATTTTATTAATATAGTTCTTGGCCACTTTCTTAAGTCTACTTCAGGGGTTCCCAACCAGTGGGTCGCAAAGCCTTGGCAGGGGAGCCGTGTAGCCTTGTTAGAAGTAGCTTGGGATAACATTAATTTTATTTCATCAATTACATTTCTAAGTCGCGAGTGCCAAAAGGTTGGGAACCCCTGGTCTACTTGGTTTGGTTGGACAGTTTCCAGATAAACTGATGGATCTTTTCTAGTAATTCTTAATTTTTCTTTCACATTTTTACTAGCCTACTTTTTGATTTTTTTTCCTAATTCATGAATGTTTGTGTTCTTAAAAATTCTATTTAATTTTAAATCCCCAACTTCTCTTTCAAACTACACGTTTGTCTCTTTTCCATTCATAAAATAGGTTACTCTGCATGTTACTCAGTTGTTTTGTAATTTTTTTATTTGCTGTATTTAGCTCATAAAATTTCTTTTAATTTATTCTACAATATCTCAGTCACATTTGGTTTTACTTCTTCTGTATGTAATTTACTCTTTCCAACTTTGACAAACTATTACTTCTACCCCTCTCCTTCAGTTAGTACACTAACCCATTTGTGACTATGGTCTGGTTGGTTATGGCACTTGAATTGCCATCTGTGGTTCAAGACCCTTCACTGAACATTTGCCTTTTCAGTCATGGGGTATTATATGTGATGGTCAAGTACACTATTTGTTAGTAAACAAATAGTGCAAGAGTTGGTGGTCTGTCATTTCAGACTTTGGGTCATCAAGTTGCTTTGTGTGAAATTCAACAAACAAAACAAACCATTTAAGATGGTCCTTCCTGCAGATTTTTGTACCACTCCTATCCTCAATGAAGCAAACCTCTTTGAAACTTGAATATCTGTTAATGATATCTCAATTCTTATTTAAACATATTTAATCATCACCATTACATTATAGCCCTTCCTTGGTTCTTTAGTTTTTAAAGTGAATAAATTATGGGTTACTGCTGCTGTTTGTCAATGAATGCTTGACTTGTTAGCTAGTTCCAAGTTACCTACTTCAGCAATATTTACCAGTAATATTGAGTGTCACACAAGCTGGGAAACAATCAATAATAACAATTAGATTCTCAAATATGACTGAAACTCAAGATTTTTTGGGTAATGTGTCATGAAGGCTATTTGCATTTCTTCTCTGAGTAGGACTTGTAATTATTCGATCAATGATTTGTTAAAATTAAATGTTGTAGAGGCTTCATGTGGACTCCTTTTCCTCTCCTACACATACATGCCTACCTTCTAACTCACTGTAACTAAGAAAAAAAAGACTAGTGCTTTCTCTCATACATGCACGCTCAATTAAATAGGTTTGCTTTAATTGCATCATTTGCTTTGCATGTCTGTACTTGTAAGAATCAGCTATGTGATGATTTGACCAAAATGTTTGGTATCAGCAAATTTTCATTTGTTACATTGCAACAAGGAAAGAATAATCAATTCTTCATCAAATAGAATGTTGATAAAGTCAGAATATGGTGCAAATGACACTTGACCACACAGCATAATTCAAGTCACAAAATGATATGGAATTTTGTAAGATCCTTGAAACATCATGCAACGCACCAGATTTAGTTACATCAGTTTCAGCAAATGTTTGTTTTTCACATTAATTTTATTGATTTTAATCAAAATATTTAGATAAAGTTCTTGTTTTAATGTGTTCGCTAAAAGTTGTTATTAATATGGTTGGTTTAATAAGTCCAGGATATTTAAAGCCATTTTTGTCCAAGCTTTAGGTTACTTTACTGTGATTATCTTTTCAAGTAGAACTGAAAAGTATGTATTTTGATAGCATGTTTCCTGACTGAGCTAGACATCATGTCAGCTTTGTTTTAAGTGGAATAACGTATTACACCAACATAATTACATGCTGTTTTGTGGTTAGACATGGAACTCCTAGACATTATCCACTTTGATTGTGTTTCCCAGTAGAGCTAGACATGTTTCATAATACAGCTATACATTGTATCATCCTGATTGTGTTTCTGGTCGATAGGGACATTACATTTCTACATGATGTTGAACAGATAAGGTAAATACTATACATTATAATTGGTTTTCTTGAGTAAGATATATTTTACAATCTTCCTCATTCCATATTTTTTGGAAGAACATTACATTAAGTTATTTACGTTTCCTAGTGGAGCTACGTATTGTATAATACTAATTACATCTTTCCTGAAAGAGTTAGTTAGAACTTGAGCTTTATTGTATGTACTGATAATTATAGTTGTTATATTGTCCTGCTGGAACGACACATCATACATTCTAATCATATTTTTCGTAGAGCAATATATTATATGACCCTAATTATGTTTCCTGATAAAATTAGTTGTTATACTTTTGCAGTTGCATATTTCTTTGTGTAGCTATACATTATGACACATGCAGTATTGCTTTTTGTTTTTATTGCCTAGGTATACATTATGCCATTTACATCTCCTGGCTTCTTGAGTGTTGAATTACCATGTTTGTCCTGTAGCTGAGCTAAACAGTATGCATTTTGCTATATGATACTACAGAGCTGGACAATATATGATTCTCAAAAGAACACAACACTAAATTAACCGGATTACATGTTTCCTGACTTAACTAGATGTACCAGTTAGATTGTTACTTTTTAAGGCTAGATATTACAACAACCTGATTACATGTTTCCTGACTTAACTAGATGTACCAGTTAGATTATGTTACCTTTTAAGGCTAGATATTACAACAACTTGATTACATGTTTCCTGACTTAACTAGATGTACCAGTTAGATTATGTTACCTTTTAAGGCAACTTGATTACATGTTTCCTGAATATGACACATCATCTTACTTGTGCTTGCTGAAGGTAAACATAACATATTCTGATGATACATTTTGAGAATTAGCTAGACCTTAATCACTATCATTGTGGGTTTCCTGTCAGAGATACACATTACACCATTCTGAGAACATTTCATAGTTCACTATATATGTTATCTTGATCATGTTTTCTGTCTGTGCTAGGTAAAATGGATTCAGGTTACATAAACCTTGATTAGTTGTTTCCTGGTAAAAACAGACAAATCTCAGCCCTGATTTAGGTTTCCTGGTAGAGTTAAACATTAATAATCATAATTGGTTTGAAGCTAGACATTATATGTTCTGATTACATGTTTTCTGGTTGGACTAAACATTACACAATCTAAGTTACGTTACCTGGCTCACTTAGAAATATTCTGATTAACCCTTTTGCAATGGGCTAGGTAGAATATACACATTAAGTATTTGCACTACACCTTGTATGTCTTCACAAAATTTAGAATAATTTAACTAAAGATTACAATTTTTTGTACTGAACCAGATTTTTTGTAAAGATATGAAAATACTGTTTAGTTACTCGTCTGGGCACAAGGTGGCTTCATGTTTGATTAAAAAAACCTATTCTTTATTCCAAAAATCTCAAATAATAATTGTGTAATCTCTAAACCTTCACAAATACATTTAAAATGTTTGTTTCCAGTAAGACGTTATATTTTGTTGTTTTCTATACTCTAAATATGTGGGGGCCTGTCACTTGACCAACCTCATAACCATCATGAACAAAATTATAATTTTTTTTTATGCTAGAATGACAATGTATTATAATATGAAAATACATATGCTAAGTCTCATAATGCAATATATATAAACAATTTTTATTATATTGACCCTTCAGTCACGTCTTGCTTACATTACCCAACTTGTATTGACGGGGTACACGTACACTCATAACGTATCCAGTAATACAAGACTGACCTTTACTCTTGGCTAAGTTTTAGTGGACTAGTATTTTGTAATATACAGTCACAGTTTGATTATTTCTAGATAGATGGGTTATATACTGAATCAGTTGCCCCTTTCAAATCTTTCAGTTTTTAGAAAAGGTCCTTTACATACACGTAATTGAACGTATGACATGAATAACCAATCGATAGCTTAGAATGTCCCCCACCTGCAGGGTTTTTCTCAGCCATTTTATACTGTGAAAAGGCTACCACGTTCTTTTGAATCGCAATTTGAAGATGGTAGGTTGTGTCTTTAGTCTGCTTCTTAGTTATTAAGCTGGTTGTGTCTTCAGTCTGCTGCATAGTTATTAATCTGGTTGTGTCTTCAGTCTGCTTCATAGTTATTAATCTGGTTGTGTCTTCAGTCTGCTTCTTAGTTATTAAGCTGGTTGTGTCTTCAGTCTGCTTCTTCGTTATTAAGCTTAATAAATAACTGGAATTCTATGGTATAGTTATTTTTGGTTATATATACATATATTGTATATATAAAACAATTTTTTGTTTGATATTCCTCCACATGTGCAAGCTTAAAAGGCTTAGCAACCAAGTGCAAAGGTCATAGATAAAAGAAGCAATTGTTTCCTTTACTTAGTGTTCTATATTTTAAGAAAAACATGTTTCATAATTTATTTCCAAATAGTAATAATCTACACACAGTCATATTTCGATTATTATACAAGCACTACACCATCGTCAGGTTTACAAATGAAGTTGAAACGTTCGCTCCTTTGTGCTCTCTAAGTGGGTTTTCTCATCATCATGGACTACACCATCCCAGTTGTGTTTCTTCAAAGAACTCGACTTTACACATTCTGTTTATTTCCTAATATAAATATATATTCCCTCAGGGTGACATTTTTCGGTTGGACAGAAGTAATATATTTCCTGGCTTATGCTTGCTTACATATTTACTCCTGGAACTAAACGGTTCTATGTTCTGATTATGTTTCTTATAGAGCTATACATTACTGTTACACTTCATGGCCCCACAAGACATTATATTATGCTGGCTACATAACTGTTTTATAGTATGGTTTGATTAGTGGTTTCTTGGCTTGGCAGTAATACCACCCTCAAGATATCAATAGGGAAACCAAAACATTACCTTTTCTTTTAACAGGCAGTTATGCTCTAATAAATTCTCAAACCTATTACATATTTATAATGTTTCATGACGATAGAGCTGAACAAAACATTAAAACATTCTGATTACAACTTCTCCATTTGAACTAATCATTCTGATACAGTTAGATATTGCATCAACCATAATATGTATTTAAAATATTCTGATCACATTTCCTTACACAATTAGATACTGAGCTAGACATTATTTTCTGGTAAGGCTAGACTTTACATGTTTTGTTATGGATCAGACTTGCATACAAGTTCATCCAGATCATCTTCCCAGAGCAGTATAGAGTTTGACAATACAATTTTAACTGTCTCTTGATCTACCAGAAAACAGAATCAGGATGGTATAGTGCTTTTCTTGTAAAGTTGTGGCTTAAAATCATGATTTCCTGACACTAGAAATTAGGTCAAATACATTCATTCCTGAAAGTCAAACAAAACTATTGAGGAGTTGTAAGAAGGTCTCAAAGAGTCCTCAAAATTAGAAAAAGAACTTGGGTGCAAAAAATTTCTTTTTTTCACTTTCATATGTTGTTCAAATATAAATGTTTCTAGATTTTTAAAAACAAAAGTTCTGATATGATACAAAGAAATTATAGAAAATGAATATTAAAGTACAAGAGCTTTTAACATAGGCTTTGTTTGAAAGTTAACTAAGCATCTTGACTAATTTATCTTTAAATATTTTGGTTGGAAAAATGCTTTATTGTACAAAAACAGAAAATGAAACAACATTACATGGGAAGTCTTCAGTTGGCATTCTCACTTGGGGTGTTGTGAATATGCAAAATTATCTTTATACAGCCCCCCCCCCTTTTTTTTTTACAGTAAAACAGTAAAAGGTAAACTTATTTCTGGGTTACATGCCACACTGAACATTACAAGCACAACTTACAGGAAAATATACTGACAACTTTTGAAGTTTAGCATTATAAAGGATAGTTTAACATGACATCTTGTCTTGCTAACTCCAGCAACATAGGATCGTCAAAGAACTTGTTGATGCTAACATCTTCACTCAGACCCTGGAAAAATGAAGATCAATGGTGATAACAACTGTATGTTTTTCTATAACATAAAAAATTCTCAAACGTATTACATGTCCTGATTATGTGTTTCAGGACAATATGAAAGTATTAACGAAAACTACAAATTACCTTTCTTCTCCGGGTTTTAATCATGAATTCTCGAGCAAGATGTGGAGCAGGTTGGGGTTCGAGGGGTCTAATGACTATACTTTTGTCCAGAGGGTCACCAGGAACAATCTACAATGGACACCAAAACTTTACTTTCAGAAGCCTGCAACAGTAATCCATTTCTCTGATCCTTAGATAATTTTATCAACTTTCTTTTACACAATATCTTTCTAACACTCAACCATAAAAAAGGTTTTCTGTGGCACAGCATGTTGTGAATAAGCATGTTAACTCCCTCAACTGTATTACAAACTTTGTGTTCTTAGCATGTTTTTGGGATAGAGTGCATCTGGTAGACTTGTGTCATTTTTAGTAATACTAAAGTAAGTGTGTAAAAACAGCATCCATGTTATACCTTGTTTGTTACTTTAAGATAATAATGATTCTCACCTGCCAATGATGGAAGACAGACAAACAAAATGCTTGGCCTTGGGTATGGGTACGAAGATCTGTCTCAAAACCAAAGGAGTCAATAGCTGGAATAAAGGCTTTGATTGTGTAAAGAGGTGAACCTGGAACTGGAGCATCTTGGGTTACATGTCCTCTGAAATACAACTCTTAATTATGATAGGCACTTTGTAATATTAAACACTGCCTTATTTGCTATAACCAGACGACAGTCACTTATCACAAAATGTCAAAAAAATCATGAACACACAAATACATACAATTAGGAGTTATTTAAAATGTTAAGTTACACTGTAGAAAAATTACAAATCAGAGAACATTTTTACTATAGTTAGTAGCCTGAAAGGATTACATACATCTAATTATTAGTTAGCAACTATTTTACAAATTGTAGGTTTTAAGGAAGAATTATATAGACATTTTAATCACTGATGCAGATTGTAACAGTAAGGAAGGCTTTAAACACATAATATCACAATTATTAAACAACACTGATAGTGATAACTTATGCTAATACATGTGGACTGGCACTTAACTGAGTTACAGAGAGAAAAATTGGATATTTATTGATTATGAATTGGTGTGATTTTGTTAACGAGATTTCTCCCATATTTCTGTTGTTAATGTCAGGTTGTGTTTCAGTATAGTGATATTCTGTTCAGAAAAAACTTGTGGTTGTATTTATGTACATGTTCACGGATGTAGGAAAGGAATTATTGGTGTTTTTCAACCTAGTATGCATATTGTGTCCTGTTTCACTTATGTAAAATGTTAGAAAATTATTTGAGGGCAGGATAGGTTTGTTGTATAATTTTATTAACATGAAAAAAAAAAAACCTTTAAAAGATGATAATTACATCCAAAACATCAGGATTACAGTAAGAGGGAATCTTAAATAGCTACATCACTTGAAATTCTTTAAGGCAGGATTAGAGTAAATTAATTTAGAAGACCCTGGTTTAATGGTCAAACACATCAATCAAAGGGGTTTGGCCTCTTTAGTCCAAAACTGTGATTAAATCTCAAATTGGTCGAGAGATGACAGAGCTACGAGCTGAAAGTTTGTACTTCAAAAACAAACTTGGAGCCAATATTTTAACCTCCCTAGCTCAAAACTGTGATTAAATCTCAAATTGGTCGAGAGATGACAGAGCTACGAGCTGAAAGTTTGTACTTCAAAAACAAACTTGGAGCCAATATTTTAACCTCCCTAGCTCAAAACTGTGATTAAATCTCAAATTGGTCGAGAGATGACAGAGGTATGAGCTGAAAGTTTGTACTTAAAAAGCAAACTTGGAGCCAATATGCCACTGCTGAAGAAAACTATTGTGACTTCACCAATTAAACAATACAACTTCTTGTAAAATCACTGACTGGTAGGAGAAAATTACTCAAATATTGACTATACTACCCAACATACTATTAAACATATAGTACTGTGCAAGTGGAAGACATGGAACTGGCAGGATACAAAAGGTCCCTCATGAAAACTATAAGAAAGAGACAAATGGAATTTCTAGGACACATCTGTAGGAAGAATGGGATAGAGAAACAGATGCTATATGGAAAAATAGAAGGGAGGAAAAGCAGAGGGTGTCAAAGAACTAAATATATCGACAGCCTCAATAACTATGTCACCAAGAACTCAATAAGCAACATCAAGTTGATAAGGAGGATTGACAACAGAGAAGTCTGGCATGCCAGGGTCGTCGATGTCTACCGCAGATTTGACACATGAAGAAGATACCAAGGGTATGTATTTCTTTGAATAAAGGTATTGATCACATTTAGGGTTGTAGTGTCTTAACTAAATAGAAAGGAGATAGGATATGGTACTTATATATGCTATAAGAAATCAATTTAATAGTACCTCACAAATAAAAAATAGTGTTTGACATTATATATTAAGTTTTGGCCATGGCATGGTGCAAAAAGCAGGCAATTCAAATACAAGCTTTATGTAATGGTGTTTGGACTCTCCATCAAATTGCTGCATACTTGAAATGCTCCCCAAACACTGTCAAGTACACCCGAGACAGTGAGATTGAGACAGGAAAATTTAAAAATAGAAAAGGTGGGGCAGAACACCTAAATTCAATGACACTGATGTTAAGCATTTTCATTTATTCAGCCTTCAGGACAGAAGGAAGACAGCCACTGATCTTGAGCAGGAGATAAATGACATAAAAAAAATAACTGGTCCATTTTTCTCGATCTGTTTATATCCACCTTTGATGGATATCAGGCCATGTTGCTATTTGCAGAAACAAGCTTGCTGACACTGTGGCTAAGTCTGTTGGCTCTGGTACTATCACTGCCATGCCTATCTCATACATGGACTATGGTCCTGTATTCAAGACTTGGCTCCGTGCCAGTTTGCAGTTGACTTGGAGTGAGCAACATGATAACAATTTTCTTTTCTATATCAAACCATTTGTTCCAAGAGGAAGTTATCCTGGCTTGGTCATGCATTAATCACAGTTTTATTTTATCTGGTAATGATGCACCAATATGTAGCCTTTGCAACACTCAAGTCACAACAGCCCGCATTTTAATGTCGTGTCATTGTTATGGCTCTGAACAACTACACCATTTTTTCCATGGCTTCACCCCTGACACTGGACAGTGTCACTGACAATGGTGGCACTGTCCACCTTACTTGTGTTTAATTTTTTAAGGGACATGTTTTTACCAGATTTGTAAGTTTTTTTAGTTATTTACATTTTACAATAATTTTTTTTAACTGGTTGTTTGATACAGATAGCCCAATTACTTTGCATCAATAAGCACCTAACAACATTGACGAACTATGCAGAACAATACAATTCATTACTCTTTAAATACATGGATGTTTTGTCTCCTTGGTATGACAAGTTCACAAAAGTAGAACATTTTCTTTATCAGTCAGTAATCCAATACTATGAAAATAGGTTTTGTCTGAGCAATACTGATATTATAATAGGTAATTTACATAAAATATGCCTAGAGAGAAAATTTCACAATTCTTACTCTATAGAAAATCCTAGCTTTTTAAGAAAACTATGTTATAAAAGTAAGAACTTAAAAACTATTAAAATATGGATTATTAGCTACAATTTTATGTTATATTTATTGGTATACCACAAAACTAAAGTAGTCTAATGAAGTGTTGTTGAATGTAACGCACTAAAACCTCATGACGTGCAGAAAAAGATGTTCATGGAGAGAGGGTAAACAAGTTACACTTTGTTCTTGGTATGACAGAACTGTTAATGATTATTATTTAAATAAAGTAAATTTTGTTTTAACATGGCAAAAGTAATACTGACTACATAAATAAGCTTTTCTCTTGGTATGACAGAATGCTTGAGTAACTATAAATGATTTTTCTAGCTATTACAAATGAATTAATGATTTTAAATAAGAGGAACTCTTCTAAGTACAACAATGATTAATTATTAATTTTTCTTACACTAACAAAATGATTAATCACTATTTAAATAGATTTTCTTTTATGGTAGGAGAAATAATTAAGTGGAAGTCATTCTTTGTATTACACAATTATTGACTATTCAAATAAGCAGATACACTTTTCTTGGCATCATATAATGTTTGAATAACGAGTGTGATATTTTTCTTTAAATGATAATGAAAAGCTTCAACTCAATTTTTACTTGCTGTCAAAGATTGATGAATACCTGTTTAAATAAGAGACACTGATGTTCCTTTTTGTTGATATGAAAGATTAATTAATAACTTTAGGAAAGGGAAACTTCTTTTTAATACGACAATAAGTATTTTTGTTTTGACATAATTTTTAACAGACATTTAAATAAGTAGACCCTTTTATCCTTGGTATGAGAAAATTTATTTGGTATTTAAATTTACTGGCATGATGATAACTAAACAGCAAGTTTATTTTCTTAGTAAAACAGAATGATTAACTCTACCGACATAAGTCAAGGCTAGGTCACTGAGTTCGTTAACTTGCATTCAAAACTTTAGTGAACCACCATTTTATGAATATATGTCTACAAGTTTGGTGTCAAATTGTATATTATAATGCACAGTTTAGTATTATATATCAGTTATTGTTTTTTAATTTACTTGTAAATAAATATCGAATTTTTGTGATGTCCAAATACTATAGATATTGTTTCTTAGGAATTATATAATAAAATTACCAGTATTGAAAAATTAGAATGTAAATTAATAACGTCCTATCTCTCCTACTCCCTTATAACATACTCATTGAATTAACCAAGGTGCCCCCACCTCAATTTTTGAAAATGCCTGCTTACACACACCTACTTTGTCCAATGACATGCATATAACAAACTGAAAGCTTATATTGCCCCCTAATGACTTTTTCAGCCTATTTGAAGGATTTGAGTGACAAACCTTTTCTTTCTAGATTCCAAGGGGTGAAAGTAAGCCAAAAGTAAGTTCAAAATTTCATATTTTTTGAGACCCAAATACAGCTTAGTTATTAAGCTTGATAAATTATTATGAAATTCCATGCTACTGATATTGCAAATTATGATTTTTGGTTATTTCAAAATATATATATGTATAATAAAATAATTTTGTTTCACATTCCCTAGTTGCAAAACGTGATAAGGCTTAGCAACCTATAGCAAATGAGCAAAAAGTTCATAACTAGGAGAAATAATCGCTTGCTGTTCTTCTTTACTTACTGTCATATGTTTTATGAAAAATATTATAATAATCTATATACACATGTAATGTATCATGCACTAAATTTTTATTAAATTAAATAATGTACCAATGATCATAGACTAATAACATGCAAAAAATATATATTTTCTAACAATCACAAATTTTCTGGCTTTCTAACTATGCTGTAAGTGTGTTGTTACAAATTCATCCAAGCTAGCTATTGATTCCCATAGGAACTGACGTTGTATTTAAGTGAAATTGACACTTATCTCCTGAGAACACAACTTTATATAATACACCAAAACCTTGACTTTCCATTTATACAGGTAATTTACAATTAAATATAAGAGAACTATTAACAGATCTTTAAACCGAAGATGTGACAGGAGGCGTCCGATGTTTCTATTCAATAGCTCTGTTAACACACAAAATTGTAAGCCATAAAAATTATTATTTATCTAAGCAATGGTGATCTTGTAATAAATAATACATGTTTAATTTCATACTTTCTGAAGGGGCAGTGGGTAAAATAGAGAACAAATTACTGTGAATCCCATCACTCTTAACACATAAAATAGTTTTCATAAAGTACCATAAAACAGATTTCTGAAGGTTTCAAAAAGTAGTAACCATAATATCCCTGGAAACACATTCCTATAAAGTTCAGGTACAAATCATAAAACACATTTCTTAAGAGTCCAGAAACAAAGTGGTTAACAAAGACCTGTGAAACATGTTCAGGAACAAATCAGCTAGTGTGAAATCTTGAAGTATGTTTATGCTAGTCCAGTAAAACAGTATTTAGCACAGAGTACAATAAAACATGTTTCTAAAGTCTAGAAATTATGTACTCAACACTGTCCTGCAAAATATGTCCAAACAGTAATTAGATCAAGGTCTTGTACAAAATGCTCATCAAGAATTCTTCGTGAATAAAGTTCCATGAAATTTTCATGTCAGCAAGAAGTCCTCAAACATGTTTCTAGAAAGTCCACAACGTGAAACACAAATCTAATTAAACATAATTTTAAAACATTCAGGAATAAACTAGGTAAAATGAAGATCTTAAATATGTTTTTAATGAGTCAAGTACAAAATGGTTGACATAAAGCAAAGAAATATGATTCTGAAGATTCCTTTAGGCATTAGTGATTAAAATTAAATCTTCTGAAGCATTTCTAAAGAGTCCAGAAACAAACTGGTTAGCACTGAAATCCTTGAATAGTTTTCCGAATAGTCCAATATAAAGAAATTAGTATGAAGTTCTGAAATACTTTCATGAAAAGTTCAGAAACAAAGTGGTTGATATGAATTCCTGAAATATATTTTTGCAGAGCACAGGAAAAAATAAGTTAGCCTCAAATTATGTAAAACATGTTTATGAATAGTGCAGGATAAAACTAGTTAACATAAAGTCCTGAAATATGTTTCTGGAGACTTCAGGAACAAAGGGTTTGGTAAAAAATATGTTACTAACATACATAATGATTTTATTTGTTGTTGAGTATGAAACTATACAATGAGCTGTCTGTACTATGCTCACCATCAGTACTGAAGCCTTCAGGCTTACCAACTAGCTACTGGAAAGCCCAACACGCCCAAAGAGTACAACTACATTATCTTAGTAGATAGTAACTTATTTTGTTCTTATTTATGTCAGAATTAAAAAAAACAAAAAACATGTTAAAACATACACTTTACCAACTTTTACATTAACAATCTAGTGTAAAAGCTATCTTACTGGTCCCTTTAGTGCTTAAGCAGTAGAAAATCTTGTATCTAAGCAATATGGTACTATCTTTCTTGCTAAAACAGTGCAAAGCCTGATATATAACAATACTTTACTAACCTTCTTAGTAACAGAAAAGGTCTTGTATATGTATTCAGACACATATTCATATGTGTATAAATAAGACACTACCAGCCTTCTTGTTGTTAAAGTCTGGTATATACAAGTTTATTACATACCTTCTTCTAGCTAGAACAGTGTACACTGGTGATACACAATCAGCTGGAGCTTGGACTTCCACAAAGTAGTATGGTTCCATAAGACGCGGAGTGGCCATAAGAAAAGCAGAATAAGCAACCCTACGAGCAGTGGGGATGATCTGTCCACCACCTCGATGGATGGGTTCTCCTGATATAACAGCATCTAGGATCTTAAACTTGCAGTTTCGAATAGCTAAGATAAAATAACAGTTTGACTTTTGTTCAAAAACAAATAAATAAATGCTCAATTTTAACTATCCTCAAAATGCATTTATTCTGTTAGATTCATTAGACTGCAATTATGTCAACCTCTATGTTGTTAGGATTATCTACCTTCTTATCACATATTAAAATACATTGTTCTCATAACATAATCATTATATATCATTTTTATAATCATTTCCCTGACAAAATCCAGCATCTAACAATACAATGAAACCTTCTCGCTTGTTTTGATTAGGTACCAAACCCTGTTGAGAATCACTAAATGCTGTTATAGGTTAAGTTACAAACTGCAAAACATTTGGATTTTCAGAAAGAACTTACCTTTAGAGTGACAGCTGAACTATGATATTTCTTATATTTAATATCCTATAAAAGTGACAGCAGAACTATGATATTTCTTATTTTTTTATATTTAATATCCTATATTTCACTTTGATTAATATTATTTCCATCTTTCATGTTCCATAATAGGTAAAAAATAATTTCCCTGACTAACAGACCAATTTCCTTAATTTCCATGACTTCTCAAGGTTTGTTGGAACCCTGAAAACCTTAATACTAGCATTCACTTGGTTACATTATGAAGACAATCATTGTGTCAATCTCTGTATTTTTATGCATTAACATACATTCCTATAAAGAAATTTGACAAAGTCTTAACATCAGGATTCACTTTGTTACATTAAGATAATAGCTGTCACGTTAATCTCTATGATTCTGGGAGTAAACTCTTACCGTTTCATCATGAGCATGATAAAGCTCTAAACCCAACACTTACTTCATCATGTTCTGATTCTCACGATCATGTTGATTTTCAAGTAAAAGGTAAAAGCTATTTTCTCATCTTAAATGTGAAAAAGTTTTATACCAATTCTGGACTATCACTGAATATGGGTGTTACAAGAAAAACGTGTGAACAAACATTAAGAGAATATAAGAAATTACTGAATGCACAGGTTTTGAAAAGCAAATACGACTGTGAAAAATAATTAAATCTAAACACAGCAAATGAAGAAAAACTCACGTTCTTCACATAACGGCCCTTCCCGGGTAGCCCACTGGAAGCCCTGGATAATACTGTCTTTCACCATGTTCAGTAACCCTTTGTCTACCTGGAATTATATAAACAATTCATAAATAATTATGGTATTCCATTTTACCCCATGTTCAGTAATTTTTTCTCAAGTTAACTTAAGTAATATTATTAATTAATAAATAATGTGTTACCATGGCTTACAGTGTGTTATAGAGAGTTTATTAAACACTTGTGAAATAAAGAAGAAATATAAATTTATAAATGTCAGTTATTCTCTTTTGTATTATGTTCAATAACTTTCATACACTTAACACAAAAACTAGTACCATTCATCCACACATAATGATGATACTAGTTTTATCCTGTGTTCCATCATGTTTAGTTATCCTTTATCAACTTAAGATATTATCAATTCAAATGTAACTTGCTCTGTTTTTTACTCTTTCATTATGTTTATGCTACCCTTTATCAACTTGTGAAGTTATATTGTCAATTCATAAATAAGGGTGATATTCTATTTCAACATGTTTAGTAACCTTTGGTCAACTTAAGAAGTCATATTAGTAATTTATAACTAATACTGATACATTGATTTATTCTGTGTTTCAACATTGTATCTTTATTCACTTTAGACTCGTGAATAAGGACATCATCCATTTTAAAGACAGGTCAACCCTCTTGCTACAGGTTCAAAAAATTGGATCAAGTTCATAACTACAATAAGTTCATACTATAGTTGTTAACATGTTTTTCTGTGCCTTCACAAAATGTAGCAGGTTTAAAGAAAAAATGACAAAGCTTTTGTACACAAAACATTTGTAGGTGAATACATGGAATCAGAATGTTGACTACTCTGAGTGCAAATTGACTTTCATGTTTAGATTAAATATACCTGTGTCCTCTTGTTTTGTTTTGCTGTCAGTTGTGGATGAAGGTTAACCTTTTTTCATACTTACGGTACTGGAACACTAAATATTTTTTATTTAATTAAATAATTCACCTAAGAACATAGAATACTAACGTGTATAATGCGAACAATGTTCTGCAGACATCTGTATTTACCTGCCTTTCAAACTATGCAATAAAAGCCTTTAACGTTTTAACAAAGCTTGCTGATGTGAACACTTTGAAATAAATTTTTAAATTTGAAAATCAACTGATAATATTCTGTTAAGAAGAAATGTAATATAATGTGCAATAAGGAAGGTTAAAACCTTGGCTTTCTATTAGTTACAAATAATTTATCAAATGTAAGAGAAAATCAGCGATCATTTTTGAAAGAGAGCATCTGACAGACGGACGTGAAAATTGGGTCTGATTTTGTGGTTTATGAAAATAAATAAGATTGAAGACTATAAAATTTTGGCTTTGCCCTAATGATACTTAAATCATAATAAGTAATTTACAATAAAACCTGTACTTTACACAAAAGTGGGAAATAAATGATAGAAAAGGGTATGTTTAAAACCACAGTTCTTACATTAGTGTAAAATAAACCTCTTCTTTCATTAAAAGAGAACTTAACAGATTAGGATAAAAATGGAAAATAAAAAATAAACTGTGATTACAACAAAATATATAATTTGTCAGTCAACATGTGAACTAAAATGCCATTTGGAATAACACAAATTTCACTCTGTCATGTGTTATAAAACATGTCATTAATAATTACCACCATAGGATGAAACAGAATTCATTTGTTTCACCAGTAGTTACACTGGAATGAAGATAAGAATGTTAAAGGAAATAATTAAACACACAGATTTTTCTTTAAATAAAGATAAAAGTCCCTAGAATTTCAGCACTTCAGCTGTAATTGAATTACCATTGTATAGACATTAATATATATAATTATTGATAATACATAAAGTTTTCTAAGAACAAGTTTTTTAAATAAATAATGTATATGCTACTGTATCATCTGCTTTCAATTTAACCCTAGAGGTAGATTCCTGTATGTGGTGAGAGGATCTCCTGGAGAAGGTTCTGTACTTTCAGTTTACCTACCCTGGGTTCTAAACATCCACCAACGTTTGCTGTATGTGGCAACCCATGAAGGGGAAGAGAGGATCCTGGTGGTAGAGGGGTCCAACCCTAACACACCACTTTGGTTTTGAATTTCTTTAGATGGGTAACTCAGTGGTGATCCTCATTCCAGAGTAAATTTGGCTGGTTCACTTGGGTTAGAGTCAACCAAGTACCAATGTTGAATGTTCTAAAAAAGTGTTGTGGACATTGTATCTGATGCTGGTGTTCAGGTATAGTGCTCATAAAACCCTGGCATTGCAGTGCACCCCTCACAGTGCCCCATGGTGGGTGGGATCAGTGAGCAATTAAATTTCTCTTTTATTACGGGTATTCCAATCCATAAAAAATAATAATAAAACTAAAGAAAGAAAAATGCGTAACTGGGAAATGACCAGGCATGGATGACTCTGTTGCACAGTAACCATCAGAATCACATTCCACATCTCCATTTTTCATTCATTATCTGAAAAATCTCCTCAGAGCAGACATCCCCTTTTTTTTTTTTCAAAAGGGATTAGAGGGGCTTTCTGGCTACCCTAAGTGAGTCAGGAAGTTGTGCTCTGGTAACATTTTGATGGAAATATCTATGAACGAACCAAACTCCATCTGAATTAGAAGACCAGTGAGTGTATACCCATTGAGGTTACTCTCCATGTTACTTGGAACTCCTCAAGAGAAGTTATTGTTGAGAAGCATTTAAAGAACATTCCCAAGTCAGAGATCCTTGCTGATTTATTCAGCCAAGGTGTTTTTGTGGTGTACCATTTCTCCACTCGTAAGGATGGAATTATGTTGCCAACAAATGTTCTTATCTTGACATTTACATCGCCACGTCCAACTTCCACTATCTTGGCAGGTTACTTGAACTGTAATGTATGTCCATACGTTCCCAACCCTCTTCAATGTTTCCAGTACAGCAGTTTGGTCAGATGAAGGAGTTTTGTCATGGTTTTTTGATGTGTGATCACTGTGGTGGCAAGAACAACGACACCTGTGAGAGCAAACTGGAAGATCACTGTGTTAGCTGTATATATTTCCATCCCTCTTACTTTTGTTCTTAACCTAAGTGGACAGAGAAGAAAAAGGTCTAACATTTAAAAACTATAAACATTATTTCCTATCTCAGGGCTTGGAAGTTACTGTCCCTCACTTCAACTTGGACATATGTTGCCTATTGCACTACTTTCCACTGCTACAGTGGGAGTGTTGACATATCTTTCCATTCCTCCAACAGTCATTCTCCAACCATATCAAGAGTCTTTTACCCTTTATAGTTAACAGGGTTATGGAAGTTATACTTCTATCTCTGTTTTCACCATTTTTTCCAGTGACTCTCCAGATCCACTTCCTTCACCTCCTGCTTCTGGTGTCAACTCGGGTCCATCTTCTTCTTCAGCCTCAAAATGCAGAATGATTATTCATTCACATCCTCAATAACTGTAATCCACACCCACCAACAAAGACCTGCCTACTCAACCCAGAGCATGATTCATGGAGGTTGACATACCTCCATCCACTAAAGAAAAATGGAGTGTTGAAAACAGAATAGCTCTCTCCCCAATTCTCCTCCACCTGATGGCCAGTTTCATACACTGGAACTGTCGAGGTTTCCAGTCTAACGTTAATGCTTTGATTGATTCTTACCATCCTGTGTGTTTGTCACCACAGAAAACGTTTTTGAAACCCACTGACACAGTTGTCTTTTAGGAGTTTTCTTTGTACCAGAATAACAAGTTGTGTGATGAATGAGTGCATGGAAGGGTGGCACCACTGGCCAACTAACACGTGCTCACCGTCTTTGCCCTTCAATACACCCTTGGAGGCTATATCCATTTGTGTTTCCTTGGGTCACACCATCAGTGATTGTTATCTCTACCTGTCTCCTGGAGAGACCTTGATGCTTTCATTGAACAGTTGCCATCTCCCTCTTTAGTCCTGGGGGACTTTAATGGACGTCATCCCCTCTGGGGAAGTGCTAATATTGATAGGAGGGGTCACTCTGTAGAGCATATGCTCTTGACTATCAACCTTTTTTCTATACTGATCTTTAATTATATTTTCATGTACCAAATAGTCTTTTACTTCTATTACTCTCTCTATTTGCTCCCCTTCACTCTTCTTGGAGAGTTGACAGTGACCCATGGGACAGTGATCATTTTCCTATCATTTTAAGGGAGACTGACCAAGGTCAATGCCATCCAACCAGTGCACTTTGGTGGAAGTCAAACCAGGTCAAGTGGCCTTCTTTCACTGCTCTCTCAGAACGTGATCCTCTCATTGCCTGTATGCAAATGCTAGATAACTGTGTGGTGGCAGTGACTGACTGAATCGTCCAGACAGCTACTCAGTCTATTTCTAAAACCTCAACATGTTTTCCACAGTGCCCTCATCCTTGGTAGAATCCTGCCTGCCATATGGCACAGAAGGTTCAGAAGCCTGGGATACCTTTCGTAGATATCCCACACTTTGTATCACATTGCTTTCCACAGGGCTCATACTTATGCTTGGTAGGTAAGATGTCCTATGATACAAGTTCAGAAGTTCCATGGGTTGTATATCACTGCCATGCCTATTCTTTATATGGACTAGGTTCTGTATACAAGGCTTAGTTTTCACGCCAGTTGGCAGTCAATTTGGAGTAAGCAATGTTATAAAGTTTTCCAGATCAAACCCTCTTTTCCTCATTGGCTACAGTTTTTTAACTCATCATTTTCTTTTATTTGGAACAAAAACACTAATGTGTGCCCTTTGTAACACTCAAGTCACAACAGCCCATGTTTTACTGTCATGCCATTGTTACAATGGCACCATTTTAGATATTTTTTTCCATAGGTTTACCCTTGACACTGGACAGTGTCATTGGCAATGGTGAAACCTTGTGTTTTTAAACTTTTAGGAACATTGGCCTTTTTAATTCTACTTACGTTTTCTTTACCCACTTTTGAAGTTTATTTAATTTTACTTTAATTTTTATATTTTATGACGATTTTACTTTCATGTTTTGTTCTTTTCGCCTTCCTTGTCTTATGTGCCAAAAGTGTCCTTTTTCTCAAAATAAACACTCGTCCACAACTACTAAAAGACATGCCTGATTCAACATTTTATTGTGAGTTAGAAAAAAATTAATTTTTAAAATAAATAACAGATATTTGTAGGTCTTTACTGTAAAAAAATAACTGATAGCTAGTAAGTATTAACAATTAAACATACACTCATTAGTTTTAGAATTCAAAACTGTTTGCAAGACCAAATTAATAGGAATAAAAGCAGATCTGTCTGCTTCTTATGGCTCTCTACCTTTTGTGTACCAGAGGCAATCCATAATCTATCATAACACTTCATCCATAAACGTCTTGCCTTACAATGCTTGAAAAGTTACCTTTCATTCTCAAACAGTCCCTGCTTTGTTAACATTCTCTGCACATTTTATTTTACGATAATAAATATCTGTGGTTCAAAAAAACATTATTAGATTATATATTTTATAACTGAACTAGATTTAGGAATGAATATGTTTTCTGGCTTATTAATCCAGTTATCTGTTTTCTAACATAAACTTATAAAGTTTATTTCAAGAGTGTTCATTCACTGAATTCTAATGCGAGTTACAAATGTAATGTACTGCTGGTTCACATCAAACTATTCTTTTGCTAACTGATTAAAAATAATTTATGAAAAAAGCCAAATACAAACAGAGTGTAATATTACAAGCAGTTACATATAAACAAGCTTATGGAATATATATGCTGATATGATTATTAGTAATTGTCTTAGAAATATAACATGGTTTGGAAGTGTGAAGATTATATAACTGATTGATTACTTTATGACAGTACAACCATGACAAATCTTATCTCTGGTTGAAATTTACCAAATATATTAATTATATATTTAAAGGTTTATTTGTTTTTAATATAGTGGTCTTTTTAATTATGATTTTAGCATATAAACTTTTCCATCATCACTGTTACATCACAAAAAATATCCTACCTCAGACGGAAGAGTATCATCCACCAAAATGTTAGGCCCCGTAACATCTGGTCCAAACGCCCAGATGGATCGAGCAGCCAGCAAATCCCAGTCGTACTTCGTCTGAAAAAACTCTCAAGCCGTTTCCGATTCCATGTGATTTGAACTACCTCATTTTCAATATCCTCTGCTAGACCCTTTTCTAACGGTTCTGCTATCATAGTTACCTTATTCCTTATGTGATAAATAAATAAAAAATGTAAAGTAAAAAACAACAGCTAATTAACAACTATTAAAACTTTATAAATTTTATTATTTATGAACACTTCCATGTGTATCTAAAACATACTTCAAAATGAACAAATTACAGAAAAAATTTAAACTGCTCTCCATATTTAAATATCTCCATCCTCGATAAAATAGAAATATTTTGTTCTCAAAGAAAATGAAACAATAATTAGCATGTTTCAAACCTAAATTTGAACAAATGATTCTTACTTTTTATTTGGTGTCTCTGCAAAGCACTTAAGTGAAGATGTTTCCACAACTGTCTCACAGAAAGATACAACTGGATCAGCCACCTTGATGTCTGAAAAAATGAAACAGCTATCCATAAATATATTTCTTGTCATGAAATATTTCACTCTCAGTATTACCAAAAAATAACATCTTGTAAATTACTATTGTTTTGAAACATCTAAAATATGATGCTTGTATGATCTGAACTTACCTATTTCTGAATACATCTTCCTCAAGTCATGCATGACACAATCCAAGTACAGTTCTCCTGTTCCCAAAACAACATGTTCACCTGATTCTTCTACCTACACGATTACAAATAATTATATTATACAAACATTCAAATCCTCTAAGACTATGTACATACATATGTTACATAGACAACTGTTCTTTTTAACTAGTTTCACAATATGGTTAAGACAAGTACATTTACGCTGAGTAGTTAACGCTTGGTTTTACACAAACAGTTTAACAACATGCCTTTCTCACATGAATATATTTAAATTATGTAGTTCAAGGTCCACAAACATAAAGAATGCAAACTAACTTTTCCATGACCTTTATGCACATTAACCCTTTTTGTATGGACTTGGTATAAAATACACGTTTGTCTGCACATTTGCACACGTTAAGTATTTATACCATAACTTTTGATGCAGCATGTGTATCTTCATAAAATTAAATTGAGTTTAGTAAAGATTACATGTATTTTGTACATAAAAAATCTGATTTTAATGAAATATTTTTACTAAAGAATTGTTTGTAGAAATATAGTCTGCTTCATTACTAGTCTAAGTGCAAAGTGATTTAATGTTATGGTTAAAAAATATACTTCATCCTGAAAACCTCAAATATTATTTATGTAATCTCTAGAAATTTCTGAATACATAAACATTTGTTTTCAGTAGGCCTTTTAATTTGTTCTTATATTCTACACTACCTATCTGGGGTCTGTCATTTTACCAACTTTGGAACCATATTAAAAATTAAGGAAATGTATATAAATTATATTTCTTCCTGGTAGAATGACTACATGTTATAATATAAAAATACAAATGTTTAGGCTAAGTAACTTAAGTCTCATAATGTTATATATTTACATATATATTTATTATGTTCTATTATATTGACCTTCCATTCACGTGTGCCTAACATTACATAACTTGCATTGACGAGGTGCACTAGTGCTTACGCTATGTATTCAGTAATATAAAACTGACCTTTAGTCTTAGCCGTGTTTTAATAGACTAGTATTTTGTAATATACAATCACATTTCAGTTTTAATATACATGTATATATATTATTATACATTATGTATATGTGTATAGATTATTCCTATTTAGAAATAAATTATTAACTTAATTTTCTTAAAATATAAAACAATAAATCAAGAAATAAAGCAAACAATTATCTCTTTTTTGCTATGACCTTTGCATTCAGTTGTTGCTGGACATAGGCTGTTAAACCTTATAAGTGGAAGATATCAATAAAAGACTTTTTAGGTTTTATATATATACAGTTGAATGACCAAAAAATCATAAATAACTACACTGATACAATAGAATTCCACTATAATGTATTAAGATTTATTTAGAGTTTAAACAAATATGAAACTTTGAGCAAGACACAATCTTCCTCCTTGAAAACTACGATTGAAAAAATGTGGTAGCTTTTTCAAAGATTAAAATGGCTGAGAAAACTACTCTTGGGACATTCTAAGCTGTGACTGGTTATTTACATCTCACTGTAGCAATAGTATAAAAGGAACAATTTCAAAAAAAAGAAAGGGTTGAATGGGGACACCATGTTTGATTCAGTATATAACCCATATCTCAGGAAAATAAAAAGATACAAGGTTCTTATTTTATATTATAGTTTGTCAATATTAGTAATCTGAGTTCATAATTTGTACAAAACTATAGACTTAGTATTTTGACATCATAAACATCTAATTGTAAATGCTACTACATTCAACATACCATGTGATTCACTAAAATTTATATCTAGATGTATTATTTTAATATTTACTTTCAAATTAAGACACTAATTCATATATAATAAAACAACAAATTTAGTTATAAATAGATGTATCCTGATACAAATTTAGAGCTACTTAGGGTAAATAAAGGTGGTTTCATCTTACAATCTAAAGGCATTCTATAAACAACAAAACATGATAATTTTGATTTTCTTTTTGGTGGTTAAGAGATTGGCCAAATTCACTTATTCTATTTTGAGATAATTACATGAAACTGTAAAGTTTTACTGAATAAAACATATAAAATACATTCAGGAGGTTTTAGAGACAACACAGGAAATTTGAGACTTTAATACAAGGAACAGTATTTTTAATTATAACATGAAAACCACTTTGCACATGGACTATTCAAATCAAATGATCAATATATTCACTGATAAAATGTTATTTTATTAAAAATACTTGACTAAAAAGATGATTTTTTTCATGTGAAAAACTTTATATTAACTGAAAGATTGCCACATTTTGTGGAGATTTACAAACTATATTGAAAGTTAGAAGTATTATATACAAAATGACTAAAAGAGGTCATGAGATCAATTATAGTGACTGATCTTACATTTAGAAAGTTAATGCTGTCAATACTTCAACCTAAGAAACATGTCGTATTTACCAGTTTATTGCACAGTAGAGGTGCACAAATCAAAGCTCTAAGTAACATGAATGACTTAAAAACTAGTTACCCAAGGGTGGTGAACACATCTCACCATTAGGAGAGAGGTAAGTTGCAAACATATACACAGGAATGGTATAAACCTCAGTTCACAGTAAAGGGTAAAACAACTTGTGACATAGGAATGGTACACACACTTCAGCTCTGTGTAACTATAGTATGATTTAACTTCACACACATGAATGGTAAATATACCTCACCTCTTAGTAACAAGTAGAAATTATTAACTTCTCACATAGGAGTGGAGCACATACCTTATCTCTAAGTAACAAGCAGGATTTACTAACTTCTCACACAGGAATAGTTCGCATACCTCAGCTCCAAGTAGCACATAATAATTAATAACAATTCACACAAAAATACAAGGTACATACCTCAGTTTTAAAAAATGTCACAAACTTGTTAACTTGTCGTATAGGAATTACGTACATACCTTAGTGCTAAGTAACGGGTAGGATTTGTTAACCTTTCGCAAGCCATCTAACATCTTTGGAAGTTCAGATGGGTTGACAGGCTCCACAGCAATTTTAATTACAGATTGTGTGTTGAATTTTAATGGTCGAAATATGTACAGTTCATCTTGAGTTCCAATGTCACAAATAGTAGCAGTCTTTACAATTGGTTGATCAATTCCTTCAATGAGCACCCAGTTTCCAGCTGGTACTCGGTCCACTTCAATCTTATATCTATTGAAAATTATAAAACAAAAAGAAACACTGAAAACAAGAATGTTCAGCAAAAAATAAAAATTACATTAAGCTTAAAAAACCCAAAAACAACAGGTTCTCTAAGATAAAACATAAGGAAATAAGAAACAGATTTAATTATTCAGTTAATACCTAGTTTGTAACTCAAACACTTGATGTATCTCATTCTAAAATAATTAAGATACCTGTTTATTAGTAATAAACTTACAAAAAAAGAGAAGATGACTAGTTTTTAGTACTTTTCTCAAAGCATTTTGCTGGAAGTGTTATAGCAAAACACAAATCGAAGTAGCTACTAAGTTAAAGTAATAAATTCATCCTGTTATCAGATTCTATACATCTTGAGTTCCTGATATGAGATACATTAACCTTTTCACTGTAGAAAGCAACTATAACTGATGGAAGACCATTATCACTGACAACAGAGACTGACTTTTCTCCATGACAATCAAAATTGTTTCATTCTACAAGCAGTATGTAACAACCCTCCATGAACATGAATCGACACCCAGACAATGAATAACACAGCAGGAAACACAAGTGTATATAATCCCTCAGTTGGAACCCCATCAAACAGATGATACAAGGCACCCATGCACAAATATCAGCTGACTGTCATATTTTCTCAGTATTTTTATTTCACTTTAGGCAAGTTACTGATGTCATAACCACATGTTATGTAATGTAGTTTTGTCTTATAATAATGCATAATACTGCTAGTTTACAATATATTTTTCATGCAGATATCAAATTGGTTAAACATTAGCCATAAAATCTAATTTTGTGTTAAAAGTTCAACTATAATTCAGCTACAACTAAATAAAATTGCAAAGTAAAAAATTAAGTGTTAAGGTAACACCATGTAATCTATATTATAACAGTGCAATGTGCAAATTGCTCATGCTTTAGAAAGTTATTTTTCTAATGCAACAGTACACAATGGTCCACCTGCACTATATCCACCATGAAGAATTGTGCCCTGGATTTTAGGGCTTTAGGTCTGTAAACACACCACTGACCCGTTCAGGGACTAACAAGTCATGATTGTGGATGTAACCAAGTCATGAAGCAACCACAACACAAAGTTCTCAAAAACTTCCCAATTAATTATATTTTATTAAAAGTTTTTATAATAATCCTTTTGTTCCTCATAACATTATTAGTTTTATATTATATATGTTTAACTCTCTTATGATGGACAAGGTTGATTCAACCTAAATACTGACCACAATTTGAACATCAAAATTTTGTATAACATAACATTTAACATATTTTGTGTACAGCATACATATCCACTTACCTCATTCATGGTCATCTCCGTGGTCTTCAACTAGACAGATTAAAAGTTCAAACGTTTTGTTATAATTCAGCTAAAATGTGGTGATTTGCAAGCACAAGTAAGAAACTAAACTTATCCCTTCTTGAAGAATTATATTACAGGATTTTCTAATGTAAAGTTCTGTTACTATATAATTAATAAAGCATATAAGGTGCAAAATTTTAACAATTCAAAGGAAAGGCAAGGTATGTATAGTGTTAAACTGTATCAGGAAAACAAGAAAAGGCATATTTATTAGCTAATTTATCAGTTTATTCCATGATTATCTACCAGCTACACAATGTAATGCAATGAAGGAATTTAAATAGCATGTAACTAGCAGTTACAATAGACCACTATAAATGAAGTGGTAATCTCCTTCAGAACTACAGTAAAAGTAGTTATTGTGAATTTAGATATACAGAAGTAAGATTATATAAGAGCAATATTTACAGCCTTTTCCAAAGGCACACAGCTGGATGGAAGATTGAATGTCGAAGCTGTAAGGCTGCTATCAGATAGCACGTCATCACATTGGATAAGTTAAATGTCTACTTACATACCTACAAAGTACGAACAAATTATTACAAGCCTGTCCGCAACACGTTTCAGATTTTTATGTTATTTTTCCAAGAACTGGTTAGAACCATAAAAGGTTAGCATTTGAAGAACTGAAAAAGATACTAAGCTGAACTCCACATAATATCAGACTAACATCACTTTACAAAGAGGAAATAGCACATTTGTACAGATTAGCTGCCAACAAAATATGGCTCAACTAAGACATATACACACATCTAAGCCAACATGGAAGTTTCCCTCAAGATGTAAATACAAACCAGAATTCATGCTGTACCATCTGCAAATATTAACATGAACTTGTGTCTTTGAGTTTTCCCACAGCCCATGGAATTTGTTATTGGTGCATGACTGATGGGCTTAGGAAAGCACAAAAAGAGCAGCAACATTGAGCTATGTGTTGCACAAAAGCTTCTTTTAGTAACATCTACTTTAGAGTAATACTTCATGACAAGGGCTACCACACATTAGCAATGCTATACTGTAATACAGAAGTCATAGGATATTCTTTTATCTCAAAGATAATAATTAATATAAGTAGGGTGTTTATAGTAATCTCACTTCCTTTATGATCAACACCATGGACTATTAAAACAAAAGCTAAGATCACATGCTATCACCGACCTGGCCTCATATATCCACAGCCTTCCCACGGTGACAATCCGAGAATCCTCTTCATCCATCAAAGTGTAGTTTTCACCCAAAATGTGCACTTCTTGATTAGCATGTAGAGTTCCACTCATCACCCTTCCAAATATGTGAAAACTAGTTGCATCTTGGGTAGAGTACTGTTTGGTGGTGTGAACCATCAATGGTCCCTTAAAAAAAAAAAAACATTTGGTTGCTTTTGACAAAACAATAGTAGCATCCTGAGTTAAGTATTATTTGGTTGTTTGAACAACCACGGGTCCTTTACAAAAAGAAAGAAAAATGAGAGAATAAATTTTAACTTTTGTACACAGGATGTTTCAAGTTGTATTCATGGCCATTCTATTCTTTATAACTGATATTTGTTAACTTATTTTTCAGATAAAATGTATTATAATGGGTGACTGTACACAGACTAGAAGGAAGTGTATAATGTGTATATACACATTTTAACAGCTATTAAAATAAAGATTACCAGTAAATTTTAACTATGAGTATGTAACTTTAAGACACCCTGTATACTTTTTATCTGCTGTCATAAAAGCAAATAAAATGTAAACATTGGAAAGTTATTATGTTAGACAATAGAAAAGAAAATAATAATAATTTCTCCAAAAGATATTCTCACGAGTTATGTATTATTTCATTCAGTATTGCAACTTCAGGTATGTGTTAACTGTATGATTTAGCCTGTATAGCAGAATTATTAGGTAACTTCAGGTATGTGTTAACTATAAGATTTAGCCTGTATAGCAGGATCATTAGGTAACTTTAGGTATGTGTTATCTGTATGATTTAGCCTGTAAAGCAGGATTATTAGGTAACTTCAGGTATGTGTAATCTGTATGATTTAGCCTGTATAGCAGGATCATTAGGTAACTTCAGGTATGTGTTATCTGTATGATTTAGCCTGTATAGCAGGATTATTAGGTAACTTCAGGTATGTGTTAACTATGTGATTTAGCCTGTATAGCAGGATTATTAGGTAACTTCAGGTATGTGTTAATTGGATGATTTAGCCTGTATAGCAGGATTATTAGGTAACTTCAGGTATGTGCTAACTGTATGATTTAGCCTGTATAGCAGGATTATTAGGTAACTTCAGGTATGTGTTAACTGTATGATTTAGCCTGTATAGCAGGATTATTAGGTAACTTCAGGTATGTGTTAACTGTATGATTTAGCCTGTATTGCAGGATTATTAGGTAACTTCAGGTATGTGTTAACTATATGATTTAGCCTGTATAGCAGGATTATTAGGTAACTTCAGGTATGTGTTAACTGTATGATTTAGCCTGTATTGCAGGATTATTAGGTAACTTCAGGTATGTGTTAACTATATGATTTAGCCTGTATAGCAGGATTATTGGGTAACTTCAAGTATGTGTTAACTATATGATTTAGCCTGTATAGCAGGATTATTAGGTGACTTCAAATATGTGTTCACTGTATGATTTAGCCTGTATAGCAGGATTATTAGGTAACTTCAGTTTTGTGTTACCTGTATGATTTAGCCTGTATAGCAGGATTATTAGGTAACTTCAGGTGTGTGTTAATTGTATGATTTAGCCTGTATAGCAGGATTATTAGGTAACTTCAGGTATGTGTTAACTGTATGATTTAGCCTGTATAGCAGGATTATTAGGTAACTTCAGGTATGTGTTAACTGTATGATTTAGCCTGTATAGCAGGATTATTAGCTATATATGAGTTGAAGAGTAATTGAATAACAAAATCAAATAGAAACAGAAGTTAACTGTCATGAGCCATTTGGGATAAATAACTGAAACTGTATGTTATGACATATAATTATTCTGGAAAGATGATAATGATACTTTAGATATCACATTTGTTATGTGGTGGTAACAAGTTTGGTCAAATGAAAAATTACATAAAACATGATGTTACTTTAAAAATTTCAATATCTACACAGGAGGTTCTACAAGTCAAGTAAATGTAGTATGAAAACTTTAGGTCTAAAAACCTTTTCGTTCTGAATGTGAAAACCATCTTGCTGTCAGAGTGGCACAGTAGAAATTTCATAAATTCAAAGACAAATTTTTAATAAAATTACTTTATTAAAAATCTCATAAGAGACATGTAATGTTCATTAAAACCTTGTCACATTTTGCGAGGACATGCTTAGAAAATTCAATGTTATAACGTGTGTAGTTTCACATTTAAGTGGTGATTACATGGATGATCAAACTGAACAAGTCTATACAGAGTTAAGCCTGTTGCAGCATGTCATTGATCAAAGGCCACATCATCATGTTTGTTAATTCGTATTGAAAATGTTTATTAATCTACTATTTTACGAATTTAATTCATTATGTTTGGAATCAAACTGTAGATTATAATTCAAATTTTTAATTTATGCAACATTTAACTTCTCAATTAAAATGTAAATATTAACAAAAAACACAAATGTTTTTTTGTGTCACATGATGTGCTGAATAAAGCACTGGTTCAAATTAGATGCTTGTGATGTCAAAATACAAAATCTATAATTTTGTACAAATTAGAAACTCAAATTACCAATACTGAAAGGCTAGAATTTAAAATACTGTGTGTGTTTTCTGTATAGCAAAGCCACAAAAGGCTATCTGCTCAGCCACCAAGGGGAATCAAACCCTTGATTTGATTTTAGCATTGTAAATCCAGAGAAAAACCACTGTACTAGCAGGGGGGCATTTAAAATACAAAACCTTTCATCTTTTATACTTGCTGAGTGAATAAAACACAGTAGTCTTGCTCATCTCTCTCTTTTTTTTTGTAAACAGTCCCTTATATGCATGCCCTTCTATATATGATATATGAATAACCATTCAAAAGCTCAGAATTTTTCAAATATAATTGCATCCTCTCCTCTTTTTTTTTTGACAGAAACCTTCATATTTTTTTACATACAAATTCAGCTTAGTTACCAAACTTGATAAATTATAATGGAATTCTATGGTATTGATGAAGTAATTAATGCATTTTTGGTAATTTCAATATGTATGTATAAACTCTAAAAAAGATTTTTCATTTCATGTCCTCCACGTGTGAAATTTCATAAGGCCTAGCAAGCTATGATAAGCAGCAACCAAGTACAAAGGTTGTAAATGGAAAAGATAATTGTTTGCTTCATTCTTCATTTATTGTTCTACATTTTTTAAGAAAAATAAGTTTGAGAACTTGTTTGTAAGTATTAATAATCTATATACATATAAAATGTATAATAACTGAAATGTGACTCTATTTTCCACAATACTAGTCCATTAAAACACAGACAATAAAGGCCAATTTGTAAAGGCAAATGGCTAGTTACAAATTATTGAATATAGTAATGAGTGCACACATGTCACATCAATATAACTTCTCTATTGTTAGCCAGACATGACTGAAAGGTCAATATAATAAAAATAATAAATCAAATGTTAAGGTATAATGTAATGAGATTAAAACTATTTTGTCTAAACATTTGTGTTTTTGTGTTAAAATCTGTAGCCATTTTGAAACAAAAAAGGCACAATTTATATTTGTTTCTTAATTTCATGTGGTGGTTACAAGAACATTCAAACTGACTGAACCCATACAGAGATTCACTGGTGACACAAAACAAAATTGTTTTTTAAGAAACATTTGTTAAACCTATCTGGATGTTACAAGGATTTCACATGTGAAACTTGAAAGTTTTCTGATGTATAAAAGTATTTTCAATCTTAAAATGAAACTTACCTTGCACATTTAATTGGCCATATACAAAAACAAAAAAGGCACAACAAGACATTACTTAACAAACCTTGAGACTTAATAAAAAAAACTGGTATGTTGCATGTGAAATATTGTATTATTTACTGATAATTTTGTGAGCATACAATAACTAATTAAAAACAACAGCATGAAAACTACAACAAGTAAGAAGGACTAAACCTGTGCTGAAAAGGTTAAACTGAAATTTCAAAAAATGTTCAGACTCTCAATAAATACCGAAGATTTTTAAAATGATTAAATAATACTAAAGGTTTAAAGATCAAGACAAGATTAGTGGAAATATTTTATCAAGATAATATAAATTATAGTTAGTACTAACAATTTTAAAGGTTAAATTACAATTATACAAAAAGAGAATTTGTGAAGATGTTTTAGGTCGATGTTTTCAAACATGTGGTCGTGGCTATGTAAGAACCTATAAAAACTATAAAAAATAAAATAAATACCATTTTAAAATATAGAGGGCAGTTTTGGTAAGTCAAGAAAAGTACTTCACTAACCTGATTTCATCATTCACACACTACTGACTTACCCTTGAATTATTTCTTCTGATTAACAATGTTATTAATATAAATACTGTGTTTTCTATCAAATTATATGCCTTAAAGGTATGTATCTGGCTCAGATATCGGAATGGGAGTATAAACCATAAAAGAGTTGGGAACTACCATTTTAAGTTAGTAACAATACTAAATACATTAAAAATAAGGTCATGGTAAAACAAAACAGGTTTGTACTGAGATATTCAATTAAGTATTCTTACGTCAGGATCACATTCCACCATGGCTTCAAATAACTCAGAATCTTGGGGACCAGTATAAATATGTTCAATTTTCTTTTTTGAATTCTCAGCAGGCGACGGAACATGTTGAACACACATGTCTGTTAAACCTGTACACAAATAGGAGAATAAATAAGTACTCAGCATAATGTAGTAGGTGAAAACAAATCCTGATATTTGAAATTTCCATGTTTATAAATAAAATAATACCATTAAAATCTCCAAGGAAACGTGAACATATCAAACGGAGAAGTGGACGAATGTTGAGTTTCATTTCAGTTTTTGACAATTTTATTGAAAGTTCATCAACCAGACGAAGTAGAGTTTCATCAACGTCTCCAACAACCTGAAATATTGATAGACGGTGACTTATAAAACATTACTAACCATGGAATATCTGAATACACTCACTAATAAATATCTATAAATTATCCATCTTAACATTAATTTCAATTTCTTTAGCAAACCACTTAGAGCTGAATTACATCACAAATAACTTACAGATGAAAAAATTACATTTACATGTAAAGTTAACAAAAATAAGCCTTCATTATAACAGTTTTCTTAACTAAATATACATTACTGACAACTAAATTTATGCCAAAATATTATATTATGAAATTATCAAGTAACTCATACTTACACATTATGATTGTTTTAGTGGTATTGGTACAAGAATGAACCATATCATGTTATGATCATCCTTATAACAATAATGTCATTTTTAATACTCTTCTTGCATGTTATGGAGTTATATTCAAAATTTAATTAAAGCACTTCAATGTATTTTAATGAAATTATTATTATCAAGCAAGTTCCAATTTAATGTTGTATCAAATTTTTATTTTTTACATTTAAAAAACCCTCTAAAATATTGTTTAAAACTTGAGTTTAGATATCTCATCACTAGTTTGCAGTTATGGTTTTCAACGTTTTGAGCTGATACAAAATAAATTGTACATCTAAGGTAGACAGTCTCTCAAAAATGTTCAAAGTACAGTGTAAGAGGTTATCTACCAATAATTTGAGTACATTCATACATGTTGTCCCTGGAGGAAATAGTTGCAAATTTTTCTCTACTCAAGATAAGCCACACCCAGTTGCAAAGTTGCAGCTGTGTTGCTAAATGGCAGTTTTAAGTTGAATGACATGCTTATAACCAATAGAAAGAGCAAATTTTTCATTTTTATGTCACTAAATTAACAGAAAACATGTATATACACCCATTTAAAAAAGAGACAAAATAAAGCTTAGTTTAATGATGAAACCAGGATCTCTAGAATTTGGATGTTTTTTTGTTACCTAACACATATCACTTTTATAGATAGTTAAATTGCATTTCAGTTTTATATTTTAATAACATGTGCATTACTTATTTTAAAATTGGTATTTGACAGGATAATAATGTCTTAAGTTTATTCTATGCTTTGCTCAACCAGCTTTCATAAAGTGATCATAAGCAAAACATGTTTTGCAAGAGCTCAAACAACCTCTGCCAATGTTAACATTACATCAACTGCAGCAACTTGTCGATGAGTGTTAGCATAAATAATCAAACAAAGAATATGAAAGGAAAGTGGCATATTAAAAATAAACTAAGTGGAAAGGTAAAGATGTGAAATTATGCTAATTATCCAAAGAAGATCTCTTCAGATTATGGTATGTTGAATGTAGCACTGAATCAAATTAAATGTTTGCAACATCTAAATACAAAGTCTACAGTTTCTTTCAACTTATGCACTCACATTACCAATACTGATAAACCATAATGTAAAATAAGAACCTCCTGTCTTTTCTATTTTCTGAAATATTGATAATTTTTGTAAAATCACCAAGATGGCTCTGTCTACATCTTCAATTTTTGTAAATTCCTGCTTACAAACTCTAACTTCATCCAACGATGTATGTATAACCAATCAAAATCTCAGAATGTCTTCCCCTAATGGCTTTCTTAGCCTCTTTAAAATATTTGGGTAGAAACCTCTTTTATGATATTCTAGATTCCATTGGGTAGGGTAAAACATAAGTGAGCTCAAAATTTAAATTTTTTTAGACCCAAATACAGCTTAGTTAGTAAGCTTGATAAATTATTGTGGAATTCCATAGTATTAATATAACAAATTATGGGTTTTGTCTTTTTCAAAATGTATACATAAAACCTAAAAAAAATATTTCATTTTACATCCTCCATCTGTGAAGGCATCCATAAGGCATAGCAACTGACACCAGAAACAAATGAGTAAAAAAGTTCACCATAACTAGAAGTGATAATCAATAATATACTTTATTTACTGTCATACATTTCAAGAAAAATAAGTATAAAAACTTATTTGGAAATAGTAATAACATATATACATATATAATGTCTTATAAGGGAGAAGTGACTGTACAGTTATGACAGAAAATGTTCGTACCCCTGCGTTGTGACTAGTTTTTTCCTCACAACTTAAAAAGTATCATGATTAGGATAATGAAAGTATAATATATTATAAATATTATACTAACACACATTTACATAAATTTTTATGTAAATTGAACGACAAATAAACTGTTTATAAACAAATAACGAAACATAGGAGGGGCAGAAAGTGTTCATGCATCTACTTTAAAAATCAGTTGTGTAGCCTTTCAGGTGAATTACTTGTCGCAATCTCTACTCATAGCCCTCCTTGGTCGTTTGACAATACAAGAGTGGTATTTTCTTCCATTCTTCTCTACAGAAGGCCTCAAACACTTTCAAGTTTTTCAAATGATGCTGATGAGCCCTGTTCTTCAACTCATGCCAAAAGTTTTCAATTGGGTTGAGATTGGGTGACTGCAATGGCTTCTCCAGAATGCTTATATGGTTCCTCTGCAACCAGGATTTCACATATTTCGATGTGTGCTTAGGGTCATTGTCGTGCTGGAAGATCCAATGACGTCCAAGCCACAAGTTCCGAGCATCATTCTTGATATAAGTGCCTAATATATCAACGTACTCTTCTTTCTTCATGATTCCGTTGATGCTGTGAAAGCTGCCTACATCAGAAGAGCTGAAGGAACCCCATAGCATGATTAAGCCACCTCCGTATTTAACTGAAGGGACAATGTTCTTTGGAAGATTTCGTTCCTCCTTCTTAGGAAAAATATAGCGAACATCATTGTGGATGAAAAGCTCGATTTTAGTCTCGTCTGACCAAAGAATACTCTTCCAATAGGTAAAGGATTTATCTACATGCTTTCTTGCATACCTCAATCTTGCTTCTAAATGAACAGGATTTAAATATGGAGTTCTACGAGGATAGCATGCTTTAAACCCAGAAGAGCATAACATGTTTGTAACTGTTGAGGTACTTACTTCAATCCTAGTTTCCCTAACCAGTTTCTGAATGTCATTACGTGTTAAACGAAGGTTCCTACTAACTTCTCTAAGAACCTTCCTCTTGGTTTTCTCTGGAATTTTGGTGGGGCATCCGGAACGAGGGAGGTTAGCAGTTGATCCTGTAAGCTTAAACTTGGCAATTATGCTTTGAACACTAGATTTTGGCACATTAAGTTGTGTAGCAATACCGAAAGAGACACACGAGACTTGTATTTTACAATAATTCGTTTTTTTTAAATCACTGAACAGTTGTTTCCTGTTCGCCATGATGACCAAGCAGATAATGACGGAGACGGCGCTAAATTGCAGGAAGTAAATTTTTTGCTGACTAAAGTCCAATAATTATGAACCCAGTGTCTACTTCTGGAATGGTATAATGTAGTTTATTCGCCAAACTAAAAATTGTTACGGGAATATCAGTTTCTTCACACGTTCCGAAATGTATGAACACTTTCTGCTCCTTCTATTTTTGGTTATTTGTTTATAAACAGTTTATTTGTTGTTTAATTTACATACAAATTTATGTAGATATGTGTTAGTATAATATTTATAATATATCATACTTCTATTAGCCTAATCATGATACTTTTTAAGTTATGAGCAAAAAACTACTCAGAAAGCAGGGGTACGAACACTTTCTGTAGTAACTGTATTTTATAAATAACTAGTCCACTAAAACACAACCAAAAGACTAGCTTTACATTTATGGGTACAATAACATAAGTGCACATACCTGATATCATTTAATATAATAAAAAATACTAAATATGTATATATATGAATATATAATAAGATTTAAGTTTTTTAGATTAAACATTTGTGTTTTTGTCTTAATGTGGTCTTTCTAGATTGAAAATGCAAAATTTATGTTAATTTCCTTATTTTATATGGTGGTTACAAGGTCAGTCAAATTGACACCCAACTCATACAGAGGTAAAGTGATGAAAATAAAAGATAAAATATAAATTTTGTCTGAAAAATGTCTGAAAATTATTGGGAGGTTATAAAGATGTGAAATTTAAAATTTTCTGGTGCATAAACATATTTTATTTTAAAATCAAAATTATTTTGCATAGTAGAGAGTCAACATTTGAAAAAAAAAAAAGACGTAAGAAAACTATTACTACACCCTATTGCCATGGTTATTCATTACTGTGCATGGCACAAGGTTTTGTGTCTTAAATTCAAATGTTTATCAAACTAATCTTTGTTTATGTTATACCAATTAGTGTAAAATAAAATCTTAGCTAATAATCCACATTTTAATTGTAAACAAGTTTCAAGATCTCAATTCTATATGGAATATTTAAAAACACCTGAATTTCACCTGGAGTGACACACATCACACATCTTCTCCAGGAATCTTCTCTATTTTATCCATCACACACCCAAAATTAAACACAAATTACTCACTATAAAATGATCATTGCTTACAAAGAATATAATTTTCTATTTTCTTTGGGTACAGAGCTATTAAATAAAAAACTCACACCCTTCTTTCCACACCCACCTGTCACATCGCCTCTTTCAAGATTTGCTAATAGTTTTCTCTAACGTCTAATATAACTAATGGAATGAACAGAAAATTATATATTACCTATAACCAATAGAAAGCGAAGGTTTTCCCATATCATATGATGTATTATATTACACTGTATTCTGAACAGATAATCATCAATTTCACTTGTAATATATAAATTACCATGATTAGATATGATGAATTTGTAATGACTCTTGTTGCACAGTTAAAAAAAACAGAAAAATTGTAATTGTTAGAAGAAATTATCTGCTTTTTGCATGTTATTATTCTATGTTCTATTGTGCATTATTTAATTAATTAAATATTATTTATTGCATCACTACCATAAGTATAAAAAATAAGGTTAAGGGTCATCAATATTTGACACCAATAAACAAGAATATATTTGAGTAAGCACTTCATTTATTTTACCTAATCTAATCTTAACTAATCTAAAGAGATTCCTATTTTTACATTTTAGTTACTTCTACAATAATAATTTAAAAAAATACACTATCAAAGTACTTTTCCCACATGTTACTCTTGCAAAATATACCATAATATAAAAGGACCTGCATATTTCCCAAGTGATTTACAAATTATAATGGTGAGAACAGTAGTTAGACATAGTTTAAATGGTTATAAACAATCAATGTATTTATATACAGATGTATACTGTTACTAGTTTCAAGCTGCTTAGAATAACTGAATATAATTTCATGTTAAATTTGAAGTCATTCTACAAAGTAAAAAAGTAACTTATTTCAAATTTTCTTTGGTGCTTATGAGATCAGTCAAACTGACCAAATTTGTGTAGAGTTACTCTGGACAAATTATAAAGTTTTATTGAACACAAACATTTGAAAAGCACTTAAGAGGTTTTAGAGATTACACAAATGAAATTTGTGGTGAAGAAAAGTATTTTTATCTTAATATGAAAATCACTTTGCAAACGGACTATTCAAAACAAATACTTGATGTATTCAAAAAGCCTATTTCCAATTTATTAAAAGGTACAAGAATAGGCTATCCAACGATTTTTTATGAGTACAAGAATGACCAACCTTGTGGCCATTTCAGTGTTGGTAGTACAAAAATGGACCACTCCATTAGCTGTGTTAGGGGTAGTAGCACAAGTATGAGAAATCTCATTATTGAACAAGTTAATCTAAGATTGTGTTAGTGGTACAAGTATGAGAAATCTCATTATTGAACAAGTTAATCTAAGATTGTGTTAGTAGTACAAGAATGAGAAATCTCATTATTGAACAAGTTAATCTAAGATTGTGTTAGTGGTACAAGTATGAGAAATCTCATTATTGAACAAGTTAATCTAAGATTGTGTTAGTAGTACAAGTATGAGAAATCTCATTATTGAACAAGTTAATCTAAGATTGTGTTAGTGGTACAAGTATGAGAAATCTCATTATTGAACAAGTTAATCTAAGATTGTGTTAGTAGTACAAGTATGAGAAATCACATTATTGAACAAGTTAATCTAAGATTGTGTTAGTAGTACAAGTATGAGAAATCTCATTATTGAACAAGTTAATCTAAGATTGTGTTAGTAGTACAAGAATGAGAAATCTCATTATTTAACAAGTTAATCTAAGATTGTGTTAGTAGCACAAGTATGAGAAATCTCATTATTGAACAAGTTAATCTAAGATTGTGTTAGTAGTACAAGTATGAGAAATCTCATTATTGAACAAGTTAATCTAAGATTGTGTTAGTAGTACAAGAATGAGAAATCTCATTATTGAACAAGTTAATCTAAGATTGTGTTAGTGGTACAAGTATGAGAAATCTCATTATTGAACAAGTTAATCTAAGATTGTGTTAGTAGTACAAGTATGAGAAATCTCATTATTGAACAAGTTAATCTAAGATTGTGTTAGTGGTACAAGTATGAGAAATCTCATTATTGAACAAGTTAATCTAAGATTGTGTTAGTAGTACAAGTATGAGAAATCACATTATTGAACAAGTTAATCTAAGATTGTGTTAGTAGTACAAGTATGAGAAATCTCATTATTGAACAAGTTAATCTAAGATTGTGTTAGTAGTACAAGAATGAGAAATCTCATTATTTAACAAGTTAATCTAAGATTGTGTTAGTAGCACAAGTATGAGAAATCTCATTATTGAACAAGTTAATCTAAGATTGTGTTAGTGGTACAAGTATGAGAAATCTCATTATTGAACAAGTTAATCTAAGATTGTGTTAGTAGTACAAGAATGAGAAATCTCATTATTGAACAAGTTAATCTAAGATTGTGTTAGTGGTACAAGTATGAGAAATCTCATTATTGAACAAGTTAATCTAAGATTGTGTTAGTAGTACAAGTATGAGAAATCACATTATTGAACAAGTTAATCTAAGATTGTGTTAGTAGTACAAGTATGAGAAATCTCATTATTGAACAAGTTAATCTAAGATTGTGTTAGTAGTACAAGAATGAGAAATCTCATTATTTAACAAGTTAATCTAAGATTGTGTTAGTAGCACAAGTATGAGAAATCTCATTATTGAACAAGTTAATCTAAGATTGTGTTAGTAGTACAAGTATGAGAAATCTCATTATTGAACAAGTTAATCTAAGATTGTGTTAGTAGTACAAGTATGAGAAATCTCATTATTGAACAAGTTAATCTAAGATTGTGTTAGTGGTACAAGTATGAGAAATCTCATTATTGAACAAGTTAATCTAAGATTGTGTTAGTAGCACAAGTATGAGAAATCTCATTATTGAACAAGTTAATCTAAGATTGTGTTAGTAGTACAAGTATGAGAAATCTCATTATTGAACAAGTTAATCTAAGATTGTGTTAGTGGTACAAGTATGAGAAATCTCATTATTGAACAAGTTAATCTAAGATTGTGTTAGTAGTACAAGTATGAGAAATCTCATTATTGAACAAGTTAATCTAAGATTGTGTTAGTAGTACAAGAATGAGCAACCCCATGCCAATTTCAAATTTATTAGCACAACAACAGATTACCCTATGACTATGTTAACACTGTAAGAGATTCACTGTTAGACATTTAGTTTGGTACCTACATTTGTTTCATGCATGTAACATAATGTTGGATTTGTATCACTCATGTTCCCAACTGTTCTCTGAATTTGTAAATATTTTTAAGAGCAACAATCAACAATATGTAGTTTACAAAAATACTAGTGTGTTTTTGAACATTTAAGAATCTTATGTGAGTATATGCAAGTAAGCCATTACACTACACTGAAAGAATACTATTGGTCAGCTAGACAGTAAAGTATTGGCCTTACTCAGAAGCTATAATTGTGATTAACACTTGTTAATTGGAAAACTACAGAATTTGACCAGATACGTTTAGAGATTTTGAACATTACAAACCATTCAACTTTTGTGAATTACTTCAGACATTATTATTTCTACTAGGACATTAAATATCCTCAGCAAGAAGTGAGCTTGTAACTGGTGTGAGGCCAGCCAAGAAAAGACAGCATCAGCTTAGGTGAAGTGCAACAAAATCAACTCAATATTAATTTGCTTGTCATTGACATGGACCATCAATAAAATACTCAATTCTTTACCAAATTGAAGACTCAGTATAGTTTGTAAAACTCTTGTATATAAACCAATATTTGTAAGAACTGTTAAAAACTGTATTATTATCTGTATATTAAAGTATATTTGTGTTAATAAAGAAAATTGTGTGTTTCAATCTAGATGGCAAATATCATACATTTAATACACATTAACATTTAATTAACTTCTAAATTAAAAATTTCAGGTTATTTGAAATAGTAATGCATAACTGGAGACTCCTCTGAGATAAATTATAATATGTAACAGTTCAAAAACAGGCTACCCCATAATTTTATTTGTAGATGTAACATCAAAATGTATCATCTATACTTGTGTTAGTGGTAGCAGTACAATAACTGTCTATTCCATACTTGAATCAGCAGTATAAGGATAGGCCATTGTATAATTGTGTTAGTAGTTCTCAATTAATGTAGTGATATTATAACATAATGGAACTTTTGCTTGAATGATACTAGAAAAACTTTATCATGTGATGTGCCACCCCTGACTATGTGAAAGTTTTATCCTGTGTGCATGTAGAATTGCAATAGGTAGGGGTCATGATTTTCCCGTTTCTCCTATGTTTCCAGTTACGGAGAACTTTATTCTTCTCCATTCTCAAGGTGCAGATATGATGTTAAGAATACATCACATGCAAACCCAATGCATTGGCACCATCTATATAAATATAATAATACTGTCTGTTGTATGTCCATGTAAATATTTCACAGTGTGTGGATGGATCTTCACCAAAATTGGTATGGAGGTTCATTACGTCCATGGGAAAATACAAACAAATTTTTAATTTTGCAGTTTTAAGAAAGATCTTGCAGGGTGTTTTTACCACTACTCTGCCCCTGTTGACAGATCTTCACAAATTTGGTATGAAGGTTTGTTGGGTCCATGAGAAGATATATTCAAATTAACAGTTTCACATTTTGCTGTTTTTATGAATGTTCTGGGTTGGTTTTTGAATTATATATAAGGGAAACAACTTTAGATGTCCTAAAGTTACCTTTCATTAAATCATGAATTTACCTAACTTCTTCCCAGGGTAGAGGTACCCCAACCAGTAATTGTAATTATTCTCCAAGGATTGATAAAAGTTCCTTATATTTTGTTTTAGCTATTGAAGATGACATCAGTGTTGTGCTAAACATTTACTTCAAACCCTTCTTAAATAAATAGTGTTGTTCATCATAAGATCAGCAGTGGTTACATCACAAGAATTGGCCATCATTGCCTGTGATATTTATAAAGAATGGGTTATCCCACAATTATGTTAGTAGCAAAAGAGTGGGCTATCTCCTAATTATACATAATACAGGAATTATATACTTAAAAACGGCTGGTATGGGTAGAGAAGGCACTAATAGAGGAGCGAGCAACGTTTCAACCCTCTTCGATCATTGTTAGGTTCACAAAGAAAGGGTAACTGACTGGTAGCTGACCACATGTTTGAAGGCAGTTATTTAATTGAGTGTAGGAACATAGAAGGCATGCTTAGATGTTTGTTTTCATTGTGGTGAATTCTATGAGGGTTGCTAGGAATGTCTATTGATGGGTTAGGGTCTTGGATATAGAGTTCTAAGGCTATTTTGCAAGCTTCAGTGGTTGGCACTTCTGTAAAGAGGGATATAACATCAAAACTGGCCATTAAGGCTTATTGATTAAGTTAATTAAGGTTGGACTTGAAATTAAAAGTCTTTGATGAAGACAAACTTCATGTTCAATAACCATATACTAACTATATACTATATACAATATCTATATACAAACAAATGGCCCAAGCATCAGCAATCCAGTATCACCAATTCCAGCCAATATTTTTATGACACAAGTTGAAACACAACCAATTAACACAGCATTACATCCACCACTATTTTGGTACAGATATGTAGATGACACAATTGCAGGATTCACATCAACAGAACACAACTTAATTTTTTCAATCACATTAACTCTATACATCCCAACATTAACTCCACATGTGAACAGGAAGAAAGCAATCAAATATTATTTCTTAACCTAAAAATTACAAGAACCAACACACAATTTAAAACAGAAATCCAACGAAAAATGACCCACACTGGACTATACATTCCTTGGGAGTCAGCACATGAAACAAAACAAAAACTCAACATACTAAGAAACCAAATAAACACAGCCATAAAACTATGCTCACCAGATAAAATTAACGATGAATTAGACAAAATAAAACAATACTTCATCAACATCAACAACTTTCCTCCACAAACCATAGAAAACATTATACGCACACACCTAGACAGAAAGCAAAATCACCAAAGAAAAGTTAATATACCCCACGATATAAAAAATCATGAAAGCATATATGGCTGCATACCATAGATTCCCAACATCAGCAGAAAAATAACCAACATTTGGCAAAAACTAGCAACAAAATATGACATCCCAGTTAATATCAAATTTATTCAAAAACCAGATACAAAACTGAGATCTATACTATGTAAAAACTACACTGGTAAACACAACACCAACATTACTTATAAAATACAATATGATAACGACCATGACTTCTGTATTGGTGAAACAAGTAGAAAAATGGAAACCAGATTCAAAGAGCACAAAAAGTCACCTTCACGTTTTCAAATGCTGCAAATCAAATAAATACAGCATAACCATAGAAAACACCCAAATACTAAATAAAGAAATAAACATAAACAAACACAATATTAAAGAAGCCTTACTTATACAACAATGCAAGCCCAAAATAAACCAATACAAAGGAACACCTTTATACCTATATTAATAAATATAATCAAACATCTAAGCACATCCTCTACATTCCTATACTCAATTACACAACTGCCTTCAAACATGTGGTCAGCTACCGGTCAGTAGTCCTTTCTTTCTTTGTGAACCTGACGATGACCGAAGAAGGTCGAAACATTGTTCACTCCTCTACACAGTGCTTTCTCTACCCATACCAGCCATTTTTAAATATATAATTTTCTCTACAAGTGGATTTTCTCATCATCACGGATGATAGAGGATTGAGCTACTCACCAATGTATTTATAGTAACAGTGTAAAAATTGGTTAACATATGACTGTGATAGTCGTACAAGAATGGATTACCCCATAACTGATCATGGTAACATTATTACTATTTAAGATGATACTTGAAGAATGGCCCACCCCATGACTGTGTTATTAATACAAGAATGGACTACTCCATAAATGTGTCAGATATTCTAGTACAAAAATAGATTACCCATGATTGTGTTAATGTTAGTAGTGTAAGAGTGATGACCAAAAGTGTGTTAGTGGTAGCAGCATAACATTGAGCTACCCAATAACTGAGTTAGAGAAATAAGAACCGACCACCATAAGACTGCACATAATACTGGTATTAGTACAAAAGTGGGGCACCCTATAATTGTGTTAGTAGTACAAGAATGGTATACCATATAGCTGTGCTAGTGGTAATATTACTAAAGTAAGCAATTACAGTATTTTTGAAAGCAGTAAAAGAGTGTGTATCCTATGATTGTATCAAATGTTATAGTATGGTCACAAAATACCTGTGTGACCAGTTAAAGAATGAACTACCACTTTTGTCAAACATATCACAGCATAATGGTCCATTCCATGACTGTATTAGTGATAATAATACAAAAGTGACTAGTACTTAAACATACTTATTGTTCTTTGTCATATTTTAATGGTTAAAATTGTTTGGGCTGACAATTTTTGACAGTAAAACATTACACTTCAATATTAAGCTTGTAAGAATAAATAAATAAATATCTCCTTGTAACATTTATAATGTATTTTAATAAATAAATATCTCCTTGTAACATTTATAATGTATTTTCAGATATACACTTAACATAACAATTATTTCATAATGACAAATACCAGATTTTATGAAAGTTGTGACAAATTCAGCTCTATTTCTATAATAACATTTGATGAGTATTTTAAAATATTTAATAATTACTTCTGACATCTATCATATTTAATTTATATGTAAGACTAATTCAACCATTAAATGTAATGTAACTTGAAATAATCAGCCATTACTTCCAACTGACAGTTATGAAGCCTTATTCAATGACTACTTCTCACCCAAGTTTAATGAACATTTTTTTAAAGATGACTTCGTGATAACAAAAACCCCATTTGAAGTAAAATTGTATTTTAAAGACAGCTGGTATAGATATTTTAATTAAAGTTTTAATACCCACATCAGCCATCTTTAGAATACATTTATAATTAGTTCATTTATCACTTAATAATAACATTTATCAAGTGTTCTGAAAGAAAGAGCTAATTCAACTATTACTTCCTACTCACAATTTAACATGGATTTTGAAAGATATAACTAACTCAATAATTACTGTTTAATGACATTTATTACATTCATTGAATAAATATGGATAATTCAACCATCACACCAAAATGGCATGCAGGAGGTATTTTGAAACATATGACTATATTCAACCACTACTTCTCATCAAGTAGTGTCAAGTTTTTTACAGATGACTAAATGTACCATTATTTCCTGCTGATATGTATAACATTTTGAAAGGATGCGACTAATTCTGTAAGCAGTTCTTAATGAGCTGTAAAACATTTTTGTTTCAAAGATATGGCTAATTCAGTCATCACTTCCTGCTGACATTTATTACAGATATTGATAAATGACTAATTATCATTTGATACTAACAGTTCATCAGGGTTCCAGTTAACTCAAACTCCCACATCCTGTATGCATAAGATTTGTCCTGGGTATTGAATACACACAGCAAAATGACCCATATGCAAGGAAAGCACAAGTACTTTGCTTCAAAGCTTGCACCATAACAGACTAAACAACATACAATTTGCACACAGCTGTCCACAGTCAACTTCTAACAGGTTTCACCAATGAAAATAAATTGCACTAAAATATAATCATGTGAAACTAGCACATGATTCACCCTTTCATTTCACGTAGGTCAAAGTGTACATGTTACAACTTTTTACATTTAAAATTTAAGTAAATGACTTAATTTTCAGTGTATATGAATAAACATAGCATCAGAACAAATCTACTATATCAAACTTTATTACTATTTATTTTTCAAGTTCCTAATTTCATAAAAAAATATCTTTACAAAGTTCTCAATCTCTCCTGGCATGAGAACTTTGACATTTGTTTTCTATGCCTTCTTTCTTTAATTTTTTTAACACCCCTTTAAGAAGTACAAATTTAAATGTAAATTACTCATATTAATGTTTTCATAATTCAGGCAAAGCATAAGTTACATAGCCTTTAGTTACAGCACAATAAAACAGAAAATCAGACCCCTGCTTGCCATGCCACATCCTCTTTTTCAGAATTTACTGATAGTTTGTTGTTTGTTTGTTTGTTTTTGAATTTCATGCAAAGCTACTTGAGGGATATCTGCACTAGCCATCCCTATTTAAGCAGTGTAAGGCTAGAAGGAAGGCAGCTAGTCATCACCAACTACTGCCAACTCTTGGGCTACTCTTTTACCAACGAATAGTGGGATTGACCGTCACATAATAACGCCCCCCACAGCTGAAAGAGCGATCATGTTGGGTGCGACGAGGATTCAAAAATGCAACCCTCGGATAACAAATCAAGTGCCTTAACCATCTGGCCATGGTTGCCCTTGCAAATAGTTTTTCATAACTTTTAAGATTATATTAGTTATCACTAATGGAAAGCCAAATTTTTTCTCTATAAATGGTGCATAATATCATTGAACAGAGAATTGACTGTTTTCTATCCAGTTCAAACACATCAACGAGTTAAATTTTTAACGGCTTTTGTCTCAGTTAGAAAGTCAGAAAAACCGATAGTTATGGAGCATTGTTTATTTTTTGCATGCTGTTATTCTGTGTTGTCTTGTGCATTATTTAATTAAACAAAATTTATTTAACATAGTAGTACAATTAATATAAAAAATCAGGGTTAAGTTCCAACAACAATCAAGAGTGAAAAAAGAAAGAAAAAAGAAGACCCAGGTAAGTACTCTATTTTTCTTGCAGATTCTTTATGCATTATAAAATTGGCTAAAATTTAAAACTTTTTAGTTTATATAAAGTGAAATAAGTAATAATAATAATAATAATTAAATTTTAGGTATGTTCATGAATAGTCCATACATTATATATGAGTAATAGTATCAATAATTTGATGAGGTGTGCTCGCAAGTAGATTGTGCATTCTGTAATTTAATACTGTAGTGTGAGCTACACATTTAGCAAAACAACTGCAATTTATATAGTGCAAGTAACAGTTATAAACAGTTCAAAGGTTAATAAAACAATAAACTTAAATAGATGCATACTGTTACAAGCTTTTCTGTTACAATTTGCATTCATTCCATAAAGAATATAGAGTAAATTTATAATTATTTCCAAATTTGTTTATGGTTAGTCAAATCAACCAACCTCAAATAGTTAGGATAAAACAAAACATAACACATTGTCTCTCTGAAAAAAAAATTGAAATTTTAGGAAGTTTTGATGGTTATGCAAATGATAATTAAATTTTTTTTCATATTAAGAAAAGTTTTTTAATCTTATTACGAAAATTACTTTGCACTCATTAAAGAAAAGAAAGAACATGAAGTGTAAACTGGCACAAAAAACATTTTTTCATTAAACATATACATGCCTGTCTACACTTGTAAAATTAAACATATACATGCCTGCCTACACTTGTAAAATTAAACATATACATGCCTGCCTACACTTGTAAAATTAAACATATACATGCCTGCCTACACTTGTAAAATTAAACATATACATGCCTGCCTACACTTGTAAAATTAAACATATACATGCCTGTCTACACTTGTAAAATTAAACATATACATGCCTGTCTACACTTGTAAAATTAAACATATACATGCCTGTCTACACTTGTAAAATTCTTGTTGTGTGCATAGTAAAAAGTTTTTCATTAACATAGAATTGCTTTTCCTTGGTTTTTTGTTTTTTTTTACGTTTGTTGAATTCTATCCTTGGGACTCTTAAAATTTTCACTGGGATTAATGAGGAAAAGTTAAAAGTCTGGGATCCTTGTGAGAACCCTGTATTCTTCTTATAAAAAGAGTAGGACCCACACTGAGGTGGGAATATATCATCTATCAGCCTTAACATCTGTTCATCAGTCTCATATTTTGACAAATACAATCATTTTAGCCATTACTTCATCCTAACATTTATTAAGTACTAGGAAAGATAAAGCTAATTCAATAATTGTTTCATTTATCAGTTATTTTGATGTGTGACTGATTCAACCACTAGTTCCCACTGTCATTTATCATTTTCTACTAACATCGCTTGTGTCTCAAGGAATCATTACTTTATACTAACATTTATTGGGAATTCTGAAAAAAATATGAATAATTTAATCGTTACTGATGCTTGTGAGAAAGTTTAAAAGAAACTTTTTTTTGTTTAGGTTTTTTTCCAAATCATCATTCAATGACAAAACGTATCTCAGAATGGCTGGTATGGGTATTAACACTTTTATTGATAATTAACCATCACTTGCAAACTCTCTCTTTCTTAACCTGAAGATGACCTAGGAAGGTTGAAACATTGTTCTCGCCTTATCAATACTGTTAATACCCATACCAACCGTTCTGAGATACATTTTTATTTCAAGTGGGTTTCTTGTCATCAAGAATGGCAAAATATGTTTCTAAAGAAAATTTTAAATACAAAATTCCAAAAGGTTAACCTGTTAATCTTCCTCATTTCTAAATTAATCTAAAAAATGACATTAGATCAAACCTGGGCAAATAACTTGTACAGTGGCTCCAAAATAAACTCAACAAAACTCCTTAACGCTGAACTATGAGGTGGCTTTTTGGTGAATTTTCTTCTGCATGTGAAAACACAGATATATCATTTTCCTTTTCCTCCATAATATTTATATTTTTCATTTCTTTAGTGAAATCAAATACAAATTACACTATTTTTCTCCTGTGCATTCTTACATATGCTGTTTTATAATTACTAATATCAACGATACAAGTTCAATGCTTTTAGATATACATTTTTTCTAACTGCTAACACCAATTAACACACCTCTTTTTGCATAACAAGTAGCATCAATACAACACTTCTTCCATGTTTTCTGAAATATACCTTTTTTTACAACTTCAACGTGTCATTGCTACTAACCTTTCTGAGATATACCTTTTATAAATACTAACACCATTTTCTTAGAAAAGTGATTTCATATTGTTGTAACTATTAATATATAACATTCACTCCACCAGTATACAAAGACTAGGCTTATTTTTTCATCTCACTCTTGGCCAGGGTTACGAGTGACAGAATTCCACAGAACTAGTATAACTAAGTGGCAAGTGTTGCATGATAGATTAATATTCATGTTTAAGATTATAACTATACATGTATCAAATTTTTTTTCTTCTTTTGGAAAAAACTTACATAACTTTTTAAGTCCACAAGAAGGTTATATTACTGCTGTATCTGTATTCAAATTATGATGAAACCATTTGATATTACAACAAACTTGCACTTTAGTTCCAAAAGTTAGTATTCAAAAACATTATAAAACTATAACAGGTATCTTTCAATACTTACGTTTTACTGTTAAAGTAGATATCTCCCCAGAGGCGACGAGCAAAATCAAAAGGACTGATGTTGCCATACGTCTGAGCATAAAGTTGGGCAAAGGAGCTAAGCGTAAAACACACGCTATATTGAGAACTAGCAAAACACACATTTCCTAACAAAGGAGACACAGTAGGCTGGTCGTTTTCATCTGAATACAAACTAAAATAAAAAAGTAACATATCGGTAGTATTACTTTTAGTACTAAGAATCAATTTACAAACCATAGTGCAAATTGCACACTGAACACTTCAAAAGTGTAATAAAACAAGTCACAATTTAATATCACCCACTAAACTTTACATGTTTATGGAAATTCACTCTTCTTGAAGAACTTTCTAACAGTAGCGAAGTATCTTGCTCTAATAATAATATGTGAACTTTCAAGTATGCATTAAACTGATGTCGTGACTCAATATCCAAGTGAATCTTTAATTAGTGCAATGAAATAATGTTATAAGTCAATAAATATTGATGAACTTTCCTAACATAATGAAATTACGTCCAGAACAAGATATACCAAGCAAGGGTATAACATGACATTATGGTGATCCAATACAATACTTGTCACTATACATTTCTACTGTGATAAAATGATGTCATAATACTTGTTGAACTTTACAAATATCATAGTAAAATGATGTCATGATTAAAAACCTACCATTGTATTTTACATTTTCAGTGATCTAGTCTTCACACTTTCTCTTTTAAAATCAAAAGTGTAATTATAAAAGTAATCCATATTAACCTAGAAATTAATATATTTAAATCTCAGTTTCTGCTTTTAACCTTTGTGAAAAGTCTGACTGGCACTGAATAAAACAGATAAAGGGTGGTTCACATATTATTACATTATTCTTTATTTTGACCTTTAAATTACTATGACCAGCAGAACTTAGTATAGCAAATAAAATATGTGGTATCTCAAAGTTAGCATGTCTTGGTAAAGTAAAAGAAATGTCTAACATCTAATTAGCAGACCAAGGAAGATCAAAAGGAAATGCTTGGCACATTAAATTATCTTTAATTTTTTGTTTTGGTTTATAAAGGTCTGCCAGCTTTGAAAAGTCAAAGATATAGAATTTAGTGATTGAATAAATAATACAGAGATGTTCAATGCAAGAATAAAAGTAGTTAGAAGCCATAGTTAAATGATAAAAATGTGTGGAAAGCTATCACAGTGAGGAAATGATAAACATGAAACAGGTAAACAGATGCCATAATGAAGAAATCTAAATACTTAGGCAGCTTAATTATAAAACATACATGACATTCACAGTTTAATTGGTATGAACAAAACAATTTGTTGTGTAGCTATTGAGGACATTAACAGAACAAAATGAAGTAAAGACATCAGTGCAACTAATAAAAACATATCAAAAACATCAGATAGCTTTGTATTGGACAGAGAGACAGAATAAGTTTCAGGATTAGTTTCTCCTATCCTAAGTTAGTCACATGATGGTTTAGTAAAGCTTCTCATGAAATTAAAACATCTTGATGCAGTGACAAGATTTAGATGCAATACATATACTGAAGCATTATATGTACATCTACTGATCAAATTTACATATTTACAAACAGTGGATCCTTTCCAAACACCAGAAAAATTAAAACAATATCTCAGATGGAAAACCTACCGATATTCCTCTTCAGAATTTCTAAGATTATGTACAGCCATAAATGAATGAGAAACAGATAAAACTTAAGTCTTAGAAAACCAAAAAGTTACTGGGTGACAATAAGATGAAAAAGTGACCAACAGTATGAGAGGAAACAAATAAGAATAAACAGAAAAATAGTACGGAATACAAGAGCAAGTTAGCATCGAAAGTACTCCGAGAAAAGCAAAAACTACAGTTCATAAACTTCATATTGATTTGAGGAGATATATCATGACTGAATTCCCCAAGTTCCAGGCATAAAATGCACAAGTTACCTGTAAATCATTCTGTAATCTATTTAGCACTTGACATACTACTATATAATGGCAAATACTATAAATACTACTATATAACAACAAGGTATATTTACCACATTATATGCTACTACATAAACACTGAGGCCTATTTTCCACTTTACATGATACTTAATCACGTATATACACACACACACACCTTAAAAGACCATTAATTTCTTCAATTATGTGTCGCAGCTTGTAGTAGGCATCCTGAGGAGGAAGTTTGAGCTCTAGAATAAGCCGGTCAATTTTGTTAATGCATAACGTTATTGCCATTCGCTCCTGCACGGCATGTTTGACAAGACGTTCTGTATTTAATGAAACCTACGTGAAAAACAAAAAGTAGAATTTACGTTAAAATGTGAGATCACAACTGTTTGGAAAATAAGGAAAAATACTCTTTTAATAAGTTATACAAATGTGACAAGAAGAAGAAAAAATATTCATTCATAACTAAAATAAGGCACTGTCACCCACTGGCTACACTGACAAAACCCTCAAAGGAATTATAATTCTAACTGAATTTATGGATATAAGATATAAATTATAGCAAACAGAAAATAAACCACAAAAATATGGACATAAATTACAAATTACTGCTTAAGGAATAATTTCAAACATTTAGACACTGAATCTACAAGCAGTTATGTTATCACAAGACCAGCATACATAGTCTAGAACTACAGAAAGCTTATTCACTAAACACCTAAGCTACTGATTAGAGGATAATTTCAATTACTGTATTCCACAACAGGAAATTATATGTATACATCTTACTGAGATCTACTGATATTATCATAACTGCACAATGATTGAAATGTACATGTAAATAAACAATAAAAAAACAACAACAGAGACTTTAACACCATGATTAATTGGTCATTCAATCAAGTAAAACATTTATGTAAAAAGATAAATCCTCGTTAATTGGATTAGGGTCAAACTGTACACTCTAACTTACTGTATAAACAACATCTATTTATGAATTTACATGCTACTGTGTAACAGAACAGGATCCTTGGAGATGAAGGAGTCTGACTCAATGGAAATGACTTTGAAAAACTGGAAACTGTTTGCTGTGATGAAGTTCACTAGGGAATTTGCTAAAAATTGGTCATGGTAAGTATTTTACTAATTTTCACAAATCTCAATAAAAATATGGAAGTGTAAAAACTCTAATGGTTAAAACCTTCACTGTATATTAGTTTTATGCCTGTCCAATTCAAACAATGTACATATACAAAATGAATAACTGGCTACTTAATTATTTGGTTTCTTTGTTTTGAATTTCGTGCAAAGTTACACCAAGGCTATCTGTGTTATCCATCCCTAATTTTGCAGTGTAAGACCACAGGGAAAGCAGCTAGTCATCACCACCCATCGGCAACTCTTGGGCTAATCTTTTACCAACAAATTGGGATTGACAGTCACATTATAATGCCCCCACAGCTGAAATGGTGAGCATGTTTGTGTGACAGGAATTCAAACCTGTGACCTTCAGATTACGAGTCGAGTGCTTTTACTACCTGACCATGCCGAGCCACTTAATTATTTCTAATCATCATCATGCCATGTTTTAAGTAAAAATGTAATTACCCTTATCATAAAGGTAATAACATTGTTATTATTTAGTTATCTATATGTCTGATTTACAGAAGACTGGTGTGGAATTAATGAATATTTTAAAAACAAACATAATAACAACCATGTGGTGGTACTTATATGGCATTAGTACTCGTTTACAAAATAAGAATCAATGAGATTATTTTTAAAACATATTTTGTGAGAAGGGATATCTTTTGGAATAAAAATGCTTTTAGAAAAATAAGAAAACAATGGCAAAGTAATTTTGCATTTGAAAACGTTATGTTAGTGACTTAAACTTTAATGCTATTCTTTTGACATCTCAAGTAATGAATTGCAATTCAAACAAATTAAAAGTTAAGAAAACATGTTATAATGTATTAACCAAACTATATCTTTCATATCCAGTGGCTTTTGCTCCATATCAGAGTAGTAGTAGCCAATGTGCTATACATTTGTAAAACTTCAAACAACAGGCTGAAAAGGGTTGATTTTTTATGTTTTCTTAGACTGATGACAAGTTTGAAAATTTCCTCTCTCATTTTACCTTTATCTCCAAAAGTTTACTTCCATGTGCCATATTTTAAATGGAATTCAGAGGTTATAATCTATGGTCAAATTGTATAGCTGTATAATTTCTCACAATGTTTCTAGGTCAGAAAGAGCTATCTCTTAAGTTACTAATGATTTTCTGTTACTTGTATGTCACAAAAAGATAATAAATTAACTTATCAAGTTTCCATCAGTGTTTATTCAGTTTACTGAAACAGTTGCTGTGGCACAATCTCTTGTACACAATAACTCCAGCCTTTGTAACTTAAGACAATGACAGCTTCATTACTTTACATGAAGGAACAGAATACAACATTGTCTTCATTTTTGAACAGATGGACATAAATTATTAAGAAAGAGAGAGAGAACCAAAGTTTTATGTATAAGATATAGAGAAATAACTACTCTCTTTTTGTTTGTGTTACTGCTCTAGACTTTAGAGTTTTCACACATATTAAAACTGCCTGCTGGTTTCTTCATAAAGGAAAAGTGCTTGTTGGAGCTTTCTTGTAAAAGATTAAGATAAGAGCTTATTGAAATCTCATCACATAAAAACTGGAAACTACTCAGAACTTGCAGACATTTTGTTTTCTGCAGTAGTTACTACTGTAACTGCATACTTGTACTTGTTAGAATTCCCATCACGAACTTCCATGAAGTCCAAATAAGGAAGTAAGATGAATGCCGAACCTGACATGAAGTAAAAACTGATTACTTGTATGTTTGTTGTCAAGTACCAAACTACACAACAGGCTATTTGTGCTGTGCTTACCATGAGTATTTAAACTAAATTTTTAGTGTTATAAGTTCTTAGATGAGCAGAGGATGTCAATCCTGATGAACATTATATCCAGCTTTATAGAACTTATTTCAACTAAACAGATGCATCCATCACATTAACCCTATTGGGGAGGGTCACAGGTCAAAGGCCACGTTATCATGTTTGTCGACTTTCATTCAAAATTTTATTGAATTACTGTTTAATGTATTTATATCATTAAGTTTGGTATATAATTGTAAATTATATTTCAAATGTTAGTATGTTTCAGATAAAATAAAACGATGAGTTAAAAAACTGTGACCAATGTGCAGTCTAGTTAGAACAACTTCCTCCTTCCGAACCTTACGGAAGCTAGATGGCCAAAGCCCAATATAGGGTTTTATGTGAAAAAGCCTGTTATCGCGTTGCTCACTCCAAGTGGACTGCCAGCTGGCACGGAGCTGAGCCTTGAATACAGGAAAATAGTCCATGTACGGAATAGGCACAGTGGTGATAGTGCTAGAGCAGATAGATTTAGCTACCATGTCTGCAAGCAAATTCCCACAAATACCAACATGGCCTGGTATCCAGAAAAACTGGATAGAAGTAGCAGTTAATGAGAAATGGGCCAGTTGGTTTTGAATATCAGTTAGAACAGATGTGAGCCAACGTGTAGCGATTCCAGGGCCAGTAGAGAACTAAGTGAGTCAGTATAAATAGTGCAGTTGAAGTACTGCTCACCTTCAATATAATCCAGGGCAAGAGACATGGTGTACAGTTCAGCAGTGAACACAGAAGCTGTAGAGGGGATTCTGCACACAACCACCGAACCGCAGCAAACCATGGCAGAGCCCACTGAATTACCTGATTTGGAATCATCTTTATAAATTGGAACGGAATGATTGTTCGAAAGATGTTCAGTAAATAAAAGATGGTGCTTCCAATCTGGAGTATCTGCCTTTTTCAGATGACTGAAAGAAAGGTCACATTTGGGGGCTGTAATAAGCCATGGTGGGATGGACTGACCTGTGGATTCTGCAATGTTATCCAAGGACAGACCCAATTCATCCAATTGTGCCTGGATGCGAAGGCCAAAAGGAGCAATGGCAAATCATCTGTTCTGAAAAAGTACAGCTCATTGAGGAAAGAAAACACATCCCCAAGTGGGATGCTTTGGTAAGGAGCGAAGTTTCAAAGAATATAGTAAAGATAGTTGCAAACGGCAAAGGTGCAGAGAAGGTTCATGAGATTCTAAATACAAGCTTTGAACTGGGAAGGTATGAAAAGCCCCAGTGCAGAGTCAAAGTCCTTGGTGATGAATGGGATCCAGCATCTTCAAGGCCGAGGGTCTGGCAAAGCCATAGACCATTTATCCATAGTCGAGTTTTGAACGAATAAGAGCACGATATACCTTTAACATAGAACATTGATCTGCTCCCCAACTGGCAGTAGAGAGGACATGGAGGATGTTCAGTGCTCTTGTGCATTTGACCCATAGCTGTTTTAAGTGTGGTATAAAGGTCAGCTTACGGTCAAAGATAAGCCCCAAGGACTTGGTCTCAGGGACCACTGGCAGCGAAACTTCACCAATATGAAGTTCAGGATCAGGGTGAATACCATGTTGGCGGCAAAAATGCATGCAAATGGTTTCAGAGAGAGAAAAACTAAAGCTGTTCACCATAGTCCACTTCAGTACACGATTGAGTGGAGTTTGTAGCAAGGTTTTCAAGGTAGCATGAGGGGGTAACCTCAATAGGTATATCCCAAATTGCCGTTGAATTCAAGAGAAGTTCACTGTGTTGGGATGTGGATGTTTCAACTAAAATGTCTCCAGATCGAAGCTTCTTTACTGACTTTGGAAAGCCAGCAAGACCCTCTAGTCCCTTCTAAATAAAAAAGGGGAACATTTGCCCTAAAGGTTTTTCTGAAAGAGAACGTAGTATAAGAAAATGAGATTTGTGTGTTACAGATGTTGAAGATTGCTGCTCAGAGTCTTCAAGACGTGGTCGTTTACCTATTGACTGTTTTTTCACTATTTTATTTAAAATTTTTGAACGAGGATCCATGGGAAAAAAGAAAAATTTCGGTACCCACTGACCCCACCCACCATGGAGCCCTACGAGGGGATGCACTACAATGTCATGCAAGGACAATGCAGCAATGCCAGGGTTTCGTGAGCACTACACCCAAACACCAACATCAGACACAATGTCCACAACACCCGTTGAGAACTTCCAACACTGGTACTTGGTTGACTCTAGCCCAAGTGGACCAGCCGATTGACCCAAGGGGGGCCACCCAAAGGCTGCCCGTCTCCAGGAATTCAAGGCCAAAGTGGTGTGTTAGGGTTGGACCCCTCAACCACCAGGATCCTCTCCTCCCATTCACGGGTCGCCACGCACAGCAAACACGTGGGTGGATGTTTAGATCCCAGAGAAGGTAACCAGAAAGAACAGAACCTTCCCTGGGAGGTATCCTCACCACATACAGGAATCCACACTGAGGGGAAATTTCTGGGATAAATAATATTTTGCACTTGGACTTAAAACAAAACAGACTTGATATTTTCACAAAATTTTTTTAGCAAATATATTTAATTAACAAATGTAAGTTTCTTTGTACAAAATACTTGCAATCTTTACTAAACATCTACCTGATTTTGTAAAGACACATAACTGCATCACAAGTTATAATATAAGCACTTAATGTGTGTTAATATGTATATGAACTCGTGTATATTGTTTCAAGCCAGTTGCAAAAAGATTAAATAAGTAAATCATAAGTGGCCCAAAAAATCAAATTCATATTTTAAAAAGACACATATTCCATGTGTTTGAAGTGTTTTCATTTCAAATATAGTGGTTTTATGAGTTGTTTTTTTATATTTTCAAGATCAAATACAGAAGTATACCGATCACGTCCACACTGACCCTTTAAAGGGTTAATGAATTGAAATGTAATATGCAGGCTTAACATTTAAGTTAATAAAGTGCAAGTAATTGTAGAGTGTCTTAGTGAAACAACAGCCAAGAAAATATGGAAATAATAGTGTTTGAAAAAGGTAGGTAAAAACCTGCAGAATCATCACAATTAATTCTATAGATACATTCTTGTTACTTACTCCTTCTGCAGCATCTACAAAAATCACCACTCCATCACATAACCTCATGGCTGCTGTAACTTCATCAGAAAAATTAACATGGCCTGAAAAGTAAACATTACAGAACAATTATACAGTATATTCAAATATAAATCACCATTTAAAATACAAGTCTCAAAACTCTACAAGTATGGCCTGTATGTAAACAAAATTATCTGTTAAGATTTTTGAAACATTTAAACTTGTTTCAGAATATATTTGAGAAGATTTTTAAATAAAATTAGTTTTCTATCATCTTGAAACTTGCACTGTTAGAATTCTGTTATGTTATTATCAGCTGATTACACAAAAACATTTATTACAAACCTTTCTATCAAAATGTAGAGCAATTGGTCAAAGTATCAGGTCATCCCATAAGTAATGTCTGAAACTTTAATACAGAAAGTACATCACCATTTCTTTGTAAGAGACTTTAATGACCAAAATATGTAGTAGGACGTGTATAAAAATGTTCAGACAAATAAAAGGAACTAACCTAACTCCACTTTTTCAAATCATTAATCAAATAAACCCTTTTGAAGATGGATGCATCTGAGGAGCACATTAGGCATATAATGCTTTATGAGTTTAAACAGTGCAGCAGAAACTACACGAAACATTCAAGGTGTTTATGGTGTGAAGTCTCTCAATGAAAGGCAGTTTCAGAAGTTCAGATTAGGTGACTACAGCTTAAGTGATGTGCCACATTCAGGTCACCCTGTTGAGTTTAATGATGACTTGATGCTAGTTGCACTTGATGAAGATTGTGCTGTAACAGTTGAAAAAATAGCACAGAAGCTTAATTCAACCCATTCAACAGCTTAAAAAGGTGTCAAAACTTGGAAAATGGGTCCCCCATGATTTGACAGAAGCTAACCATAGAGGAAGAGTGGATATTTGCACCTCTCTGCAGTCTCATAAACATAACCTTTATTGAACAGGTTGGCAACTGGAGATGAAAAATTGATATATTATAAAAATGATAAGAGCCACAGACAATGGCTCAGTGCATGTAAACTGGCTAAAGCCCAGCCTAATGGGCCTTCACCCTGGGATATTGTTTGTGTGATCCACTTCAAGTTGCTGCCACTCAATGTAACAATTACATCAGACTTTTACTATCAATAGTTAGAGGGCTTGAATGTTGCACTGAAAGAAAAGAGGCCTGCTTTGATCAATCGTAAGTGTTGTGTTAGTGTTACATCAGGATAATGCATGGTTTCATACAGCACTGATTAAGGATAACATCTGCAAAGACTGAAGAGCTAGAGTGGAAAAAAATCCACATCCTCCTTATTCTCCAGATCTTGCCCCATATGATTATAATCTATTCCAAAGTTTGCAAAACTATCTTGATGGTAAAAGCTTGGAACATACAAAAATGTCAGAACTGCCCTCTCTACATTCTTTTCCTTCAAACCCCAAGAAATCTACAGAAGTGGCATTCAGAAGCTTGTGAATCTTTGGCAGGAAGTAATTAATAACAATGGAATATACATTATTGATAAAATAACATTAAAAGCATTTGAAAATAAAACGCTTTGTTTTGTTTTTTAATTTTGCTCAAAGCTACACGAGGGCTATCTGCGCCAGCCGTCCCTGATTTAGCAGTGTGAGAATGGAGGGAAAGCAGCTTATCATCACCACCCACTGCTTACTCTTGGCTACTCTTTTATTAACAAATAGTGGGACTGACCATCACATTATAACACCCCCATGGCTGAAAGGGAGAGCATGTTTGGTGTTACAGGGATTTGAACCTGTGACCCTCAGATTATGGGTCAAACACCTAAACCCACCTGGCCATGCCAGGCTCAAAATAAAAAGTTAATAAATTAACTGTTGAGTAGACATCACAAGCTTACACATTCTGTGAATAAGTTCTCTAAGCCTGTTTTTCTTTGTATAATGTAATGATAGATGGATATTAGAAGTTTACACAATCAGTGTATACTTACTTTAATATCTCATAATTATGTAATTACATAAAAGATAATCACAACCTTAGATAATTTTTTTCCCTGGATAATTTATAACTTATTTTATATTCTCTGACAAGTTGAGGACTAACATTTAAATGGGTTAAGATTTATGAAAATATTCACTAAAGTGTAATAATTTTATTTTCCCTAAAGCAAATTTTTAAATAAAACTATTACTTCATAAGATATTCATTAATAAACACAAACTGATAAAGTGTTCAATACTCTGGATAATAATGATTTAATTGGAAAAAAAAGTACTTCATAAAAATGTTAAACTTATTATTATTTACTTAGGAAAAGCCACATACCTGGAGTGTCAAAAATATTCATTAAATATGATTTTCCTTTTAAATCCTGCATCACAAGGGTCACTGGAGTAGCTTTGATACTGACTCCTCGCTGGAAAAATGTTAAGAAATATTTATCTGATAATGATGGATTTAAACAATGTTAAAATTGTAACACAAAGAAAGAAATTTAAAAATAATAAAAAAAACAGCTAAAACCTGATATAAAAATGTTATCAAATAAAAACATTTTGTTACTGTTAACATGGTATCATCAAATGATTTTTAAAATATTGTAAGGTACAAGATATCCAAACACCAATAAACCAAGGAAACATTTTACTGGTAGTAATTTATTTTAAAGAGTAATAATTGTAATTAATAAAAGTAATGCACCATTACATTGTTCCCAAAATATTTGTCTTCAATAATAACTATGTTACAAGAACATGTTGCCTGTAATCTATATAAACAAACAACAATATATGTGCATGTATCTGTTCCTTATACATTTCTGAAAATCTATCTATTTACACCACACTTGAGATAATGATATAAGTTGTCATGAGGGCAGATGTTTGGCCCCCCCCATATTATTTTATACTGATAGAATTCTTGAAAACAATGTTAATCTTTTCAGTATTGATACCTTTATGTGTTTTAATTGCACTTTTAATGTTCATTATGTTAATAAAAAAAACAGAAACTCAATTTCCTATCCTTTGTTAAAAACAAGTTATTATTTCACCCATCCAACAGATGGGTAACTCCAGCTAGTTAATAATATAAAGTTTTAACTTTTCATTGTGCCAAAAAATGATTTTGTATTTTCTACCCTTAACAAAGATTTGAAGTATCTGGAATCTGAACTGTCCACCAGCATGGTGAAAGTTGTACTAGTGTTCAGACTGTGAAGGAGTAACTCAACCCTTGAAATCCCACCCAATACATTGTGTTGGCCACATGTTACACCATGCAAGCTCTGGTTTCTCAGTTCTACAAAGCCAGTTTCTCTATGGTTTCTGCAGGTTCTGTTGATAGAGAAAGCCATGGAAGGTACAAAATAGCTTACTTACTATTGTAAGGTAACTAAGTGTGATATCTATCTGAACAAGAACACTTCTATAATTTGTGCAAAAGGATCACAGTCTGGCCAACCTTCCCCAAACTCTGCACCATCTTGGCCAACTACAACTCAGAGGAGGGTCCTTTAGGAGGCAAAGGGTAACAGATCATAACCTGTATCACAGTACAATTTTCTTGTTTTCATTTGAATACTGAATGCTGTGACACCACAGTGTAGCCCACCCAGTCCACTCTAATTGGTCTCACTGACTTGCAGATTTGTTATTAAAAAAGTTAATTCAAAGAAAAACACACTTTTATCTGGTAGTTGCTTAATTTAAAAAAGTTAATTTTGAAACAAAAAAATATTAACCTTATAGAATTTGATTTAAACATATTAGTTATTGTAATAGTAATAAAAACGAATATTTCTCTGTAATGTTTGATTTAAAATATTAATTTTACTTCTTGCTCAGTATTTAAAGTTTATGTTCAAGAAAGTGGAGAGAAATAGATATTTTACCTCTATTCATGTAGTGTCCATATGAAGAAGTTGAAATAACAAGTGAACTTACCTCTTGTTCAGTATATAAGGTGTCTGTATAACGAAGCTGAAAACACCAAAATTAAATCAGTATGGCTTGGTTAGCTTATCAGCAAAAACAACTAACTTAGAAGCATGACAGATTAGCTTAGAAATTTTATTTGTACACAATATCAGCTAAATATATAGTTGTAGGAATGTTATTTAAAATATTATGAATTTATTTATACTTTACAAAGTCATATATTAATAAATATTAAAATATACAGAAGACAAGTTTACTTACATTTTTTCCTTCTTTCACACACAGGTCTGGATGGGTTTGTTCAATTAAACAGTCCACAAAGGATGTCTGAAATATTCAGAATACATTTAAAAACAAAATAAATTTAATACACAAATAATACACCTGTATGACGAGATACTTCACAAGAGCTAGTTTTTAAACCATTTCTCAGGCTGATAAAGATGTCACAGACTACCTAAAACTACTGAATGACAACTTTGTTTGTATAAGCAGAACAAAAATAACCCTGGAAAAAGATCACTTTTGTCAATAGACTTAACTTTTACAGTCAGGTTCTATATTTTTAATCAGAGAAATCTTAAAATAAAAATAAATATGCTGTGAATTATGGCAAAAAGTGATAAACAATAAACACTATTAGTTTATCAATAAGTTAATATCTGTCATTTTTGTATTACACAACATAACAAAAGTTTTACTTTTTCTTGTTCCTGGGCAGAAAGTGTTATTTCTCAAATTGCTTATGCCTGAAGTAAATGAAAAAGACCTATTTTTATCTTCAAAATTTGCTTTTGTGACCTGGAAGCGTATAACAAAAACACGATGGTAGACTATATTTGGGGATTGATACGTGAAAATGATTTACATTACAGTCACAAATCTCAAAAAACTACTCACTTCTAAACATTTTTGAATAACTTTAATATAAAAACATGTAAAACTTGATTCATATGTTGTTTTATTCAGACCTTATGTAAATAAAAATGTGCAAATCTGCCTGTCTTTATGTAGAAAATAAGTTAATTTCTAAATTTCATTATCCAGGTCACAAAAGGAGAGTTTTAAGGGAATAATGGCCATTTTCTGTACTTTAAAGACATAAGCAATTAAGAAATAACACATACTATTCAGGAACAAAATTTGTGCTACATAGTGTCATTGTTTGTTTGAAGTTAAACACAAAGCTACACAATAGGCTACCTATGCTCTGCCCACCACAAGTATCAAAGCCCAGTTTCTAGCAGTGCAAGTCTGTAGACATACTGCTGTGCTTGGGGATTAGATTGATGTATTCATACTTTAATTTATAGCAAAGCTACTACAGAGATATGTTGCAGGCCCTAATTTTGTACTGCTAACCACAAAAAAACAGCCAGTAAACAGCATCCTTACAGCTTGTTATAACATATGCACAGTTAATATTTTGTACATCATAACCAGCTTTTAAATTTAGATCTCTACCACAGGGCTCTGAATTACATTTCAAATAATTTAAATCATGGTCTATATTTTACCTACTGTACCGCAACGCAGGTGGATAACTAATCCAATGTTTCTGATGAGATATCTAACAATTTCTGGATTATTCCAAATCAGTAGCTACCTTTTTGTGGTGTAAGTTATCTACTAAATCATTGATTCTGAGAAATAATATCTGTTAAATCTGAACCCTTTTAAATCAATCAAATTATAAATGAAAATATCTTTTCTACCTTTCCATGGTGAAGATGGCCAACTAAAGCAATGTTTCTTATGAGATCTGTATTATCCATGAGGTCAGCAAGAAACCTACATCAAGTTTACCATGATTATATTAAATAATTACAAAAAATAAACAACTTAAAAAAACCTCTGCTAGTTTCATCAAAAGTGTATAATATTCAATTGTACCTACATTTTACTTCTGACCATGAAATACTTGTGATTTAATCTCAACAGATATGTTACATAGCCTTTAATTCAGTGATGTTATAATCCTTGAAGAAATTCCATAAAATACTCGGGATTTAGTCTTAACAAGCGTTTTACACAGTCTTTAATTACCTCACTATGAGCTCAATTAATTCTACCAAGTTTCTGACCCCAACTTTCAGTAAACATTATAAGTATTTGTATACAAAAAGCTGAATGTTTAATTTAGTATTTTTACTAAAAATGTCTATATAAATAAAAGTAGTAGAAATGTTGACTGCTCGAAGTGCAAAGTGATTTTCATGTTAATATTAAAAATACATTTTTCATCTGAAATTGTTATATTTCACTTGAATAGTTACTCAAATTTCCTAAATATTAAACTTTTTTCAAGAAAAATTTATATTTCACGTTATTTTCTCTACCCTAACTTTATACGTTTGGACAATCTGAACCTCATAACCACCATACAAATAAGAACCTGACGATGACCGAAGAAGGTCGAAACGTTGTTTGCTCTTCTATGTAAAATATTTTCTCAACCCAAACGAGCCGTTTTTGCATATAAATAAGAATTAAACCTAAAATTAACATTTTCTTTCACTAAAAATGTATTTCTGATATTTACTTCCTATCACACAAAACTATATTGATCTCCCTATACCCATTAACCACTGCTAAAAAATATTAATGCTTTGGTCACCAGTCTGTATACTCCACAAATTTCACACCCCTTTTAAACATGTATGTACCATGTGGCTACTCACCACCAATACTAGGAAAACCAGCTCTCTCTGAATTTTCCACTCAATTTTCCAACTCTCGAGAATTGGCAGGATCTAAAATGAATAACGCTGGCAGTGATGAGGAAGGGTGGGAAGTGTGCGAGGAGGTAAGTACCTATCAGAAATACATTTTCAGTTAAGAAAATGGTAACTGAATTAAAGCCTGTACCTCCTCAACAGATAAAGTCAAACCACATACCTCGGTTGTCGTAACAAAAGTGTTATCTATTGTTATGGGAACTTCTAAGTTACCACATAACTCAGTAACAAGAAACAATGTAAACATAGATAAAGAAAACTGCTGAAAAAGGTACTGAACTGTGAAAAAAGTACAAGCATAACAGTAGTCAAATATGAACACACATTTAAACACTATTGTATCAATCAGGAAAGTGAAGATTGAATGGGTAAGTCAGAGGGAGCTAGCTGCACCAATATAGGAGGCACAATACTATTGGTGGACAGTGGTCACATGCTATATACACATTCAAAAGTGGCAAGAAAGTTATGGGGTATAGAGACAGGTGCACTGATTGTTAGAATTGTTTAATAAATGCTTAGGGGCAGAAAGATCAAGATAACACTGTGTGAGAGAAAGTAAATCCATACTGGACACAGCCCCTTCTTTTTTTATAGAATGACTACACATTGTAATAAGAAACTACAGATGTTTATCCTAAGTAGCTTAAAGCTCATAACAATATACATTTTGTCTACTTAAATTTTGTTTTGAACTATGTCTAATAATCCCACCACACATGTTGTAAATCACTCAGCAAATGTTTATCTCATGTTAATGTATCGAATTACATAATGTACGAGGTATTTGCAAACATGCCTATAGAACAACTTTTATCATTGTTACTTTCCTATTAATAAATAAACAATACACATAAAAAAACAAAAAATATAGTAATTATCTGTGTGTGTTTTTCTGTGACTGACTGTCAACTACTAAACATTTTTTATGTAATTAAATAATGCACCTAAATACATAGAATAACATCATGTAAAAAACAGGCAATGTCCTTTAACTATCATTTGCCTGGCTTTCTAACTGTGGAATAGAAAAAATTAAAAATTTAACTAAGCTTTTCAATGTGTTTTCCATGAGAATAATATTTGAACTGGAAGCAAAATAGACTATTCTCTGTAAATAAAACAACATCAACATAATATTATATGTCATTTGACAGACTAGAACTTTGTCTTTTGTTTATACATAATACAGTACAAAACATCTTAGAGAGCTACTGGCAACTGTGGAAGAGAGGATGTTACATATGGGTGTAGCATGTGGGTCTGATTCTCTACTTTATGGTTTTATAAATATGGTTGCAGGCTATAAAAATTATGGTTTATCTGAGTAATATCTATGTTATAATTAGTAACATTACATTCTGTATTTCTCAAAGGGGTGGTAAAAAAAATTAAAGAGGGAAGACCTAGAGAGCAAATCTCACAATTCTCATATTATGATAGAATGAGGATTTTCAAAAACATTTCCTTATAATCTTACAAATTTAAAAACTTATATAATATTAAAATTTAATTTATTAACTGTGTTTTCATGCCAAACTTATTCACATACAATGATAATTAGACAGTTTAATTAAATCTTAAACGTAACTAAATATTTGTAGTATGCACACTATATATTATGTAGCCATAGTGAGAATCCACTGGTGTTGGAACCTTTAAAGAAGACCATGAAATCTCGATGATTTGGTTTCAACAGATGTAATAAATAACCTTTAGTTCACTGGTTGTATGATTTTTGAAAAGAAAACAACCATGAAATGTTGGTGATTTGTTCTAAGTAGATGATTTACATAGCTCTCAATTCATGAGTTATGGTGATTTGTTCTAAGTAGATAATTTACATAGCTCTCAATTCATGAGTTATGGTGATTTGTTCTAAGTAGATAATTTACATAGCTCTCAATTCATGAGTTATGGTGATTTTGTCTTAACAGATGCAATACACAGCTTTCAATTCACTGGAGTTACAGTTTCTGTGAAGTTCCAAAGTATACTGATTATTCATGCTATATCATATTATTGTCTTGCTTCCATCTATTAATTATTTATGTTTAAATATTGCTTTTCTACATAATAACTAACAATACATGATTTTAAAGTGGTCACAACATATTCAGAGATGCCAACTATTTCAAATGACTGAGCGTAATGATTGTAGACAGAGCCCTTTCACAGTTTTAGGTTTAGATTTGCCAGAAACAAGACAATCTGGTGAACGAGGCCACTTTTTTATCCATCTTGTGAACGATCGCATTGATGTTTCTATGCTGCTTAGATTGTTTGTTTGAATTTCATTTCACGCAAAGCTACTCAAGGGCTATCTGCACTATGCTGCTTAGAAAACAAGAAATACCCATCTACACAAGTGCTGATTGGCTGACAAGCACTAATGACATAACTATGGATTCCCCCACGTACCCAGTATGGAGAAGCACCGCACTCAAACTATTGGTAGACGTTGGAAATACAAATATTTTTTATTATTTCAAGGACAAATATGATTATCACAAGTAACCATTTGGACTGTCTTTTATTTATTATCAAAATTTATTTGTATCTCACTAAAAATTTTCTATTCACCCATTTCAAGCCCTGGGGGAACAATTTATCACTTTATTATACAGGCCTATATAATATATAATAATTTGGGAGTTGCAACAAGTCGTAATATTTGTCTGTATGAGCATATAGTGCTAATGTATACACCAAAATCGTAATGATTACGCTCAAATCGTAATGGTTGGTAACTCTGCATATTATTAAGTTCTCAGAAATTTTGTTTGATCTCCTCATCCACCAAATCACTTATGAAAAATGATCAGATTTGAAATTTTGTTTCAGTATACATTTTTTAATCCATATTTTGAACTAAGTAATAATAAAAAACTGTTAGCTCAAATTTCAATATTTTGCCAATTCATTGTCAGAGCTAAATGATTAAAAATTATAACTTTCATTTAACTGTCTAATGCAGTATATATTAGTGTGGTGATAAAATGGTTTGTGATATTAATAAGCATATCAATGAATTTAAAATATCTTAAAAACTGAAGAACGAAAATTTATTAACCATGAAAACTTAAATCAAGCATCACTTACTACTCAAATTAAAATAAATCATTTAATCAAACCAAGTTACTTACAACTGATAGAAATCAAAACTGGTACTCAAATTTCTCTAATTCAGATCACAGAAGATTTATGTATGATAAACTAAACCTCTGGATTTCTATACATATATTAATATATCTGAGGAGCTTTTGATGAAGTACATTTATATTTTAATAGAAATTTAAAATAATTATCTTTACTTTCATCATGTGTCAAAATGCCCAAAGCTGTAAGAAGAAATGGTTAACTTATAAATTTATATAATCATACAGACCTTTTCTTTAAGTATAATTTTTAATTAACTAAACACTCCTACGAAAAGACGTTTTTAGTCCTGATTTCTCCAAGCCCGTTCCCCTGGCTGTGGTTTCGCTAGATAGTAGATAGGGACAGTGGGAATCCATTCATTAATGGATTTAAATGGCAATTTCATTTAAATACAAAATTATTAGCCTAATATTAATAACCTTTCAAGTTGCTCTGGGGCCTATTAGGCCCCACTTTTCGTAGGAGTGTTAAGGTAACTAACAATATTTTAAACTTTATTCTTGGTAACTGAACTAGAAGCAATTTGTAAATGTTACTATCAGCTCTTACAGACAATACATAATGACAAAACATTATCAGCTATAGTTTACACACAGGTTGATATGAGCTCACAAGATGTAATGATGACAAATTCTTGGCAGTTATAAATACAATGAGTATTTTTCCGTTTTTACATACAATTTGATTGTTTGTTTGTTTTGAATTTCGTGCAAAGCTACATAAGGGCCATATGCATTAGCCATCTCTAATTTAGCAGTGTAAGACTAGAGGGATGGTAGCTAGTCTTCACCACCCACCACCAACTCGTGGGCTACTCTTTTACCAATGAATAGTGGAATTGACAGTCACATTATAATGATCCAATGGCTGAAAGGGCGAGCACGTTTGTTGCAATCAAGATTCTTACCCATGACCCTCAGATTACGAGTCGAACTCCTGAACCCACCTGGCCATGCCGGGCCTATACAATTTAATATGGTACTACATAAAAATCTTATACTGAGATACAGTAGTGATATATAATGTACAAGGAATATTTTTAATTATCACAAAATATCTGATAATGGACCACATAAAGTTACACTAATACACACTTGGTGGCAGCTATAATGTAGCGAGTCCTCTTAGCTCTTATATACAATCTAATATAACACAACACAATGTTACAAAAAGATGTTGGTATCTGTAATGGCATACTTTTTAGTATTTACACATGATTTAACCCTTTTTCTATGGGTAGGTCAAAATACACATTACTAACTTTTATAAAGTCACATTTAAAATTTAATTAAACCACTTTACTATCTTTGTATACACACAAACTTGACATCAAAACATGGTTAATTTATTAATTTCATAAAAAACATTTTAAAAAATCTTCAACTTTCCCTAGAAAGAGAATCATGACACCTGTTCCCTAGCTCTTCCCCACTTTCTAAAAGTATGGAATTTAGTGTTTCTCATTATGATACAGAAATTACTAATGCAAGGTATAACTTTATAATCTTTAAGTCTCTTTGTGTATGGAGTCAAACTAGGAAATTCTACTTATTATGTCTATCTGTTACATCCTCTCTTTCACATGTAGCCAATAATTCTTTCCAACATTTCAAGTCATGTATACCCAACAGAAAGGCCACATTCTAATCTACCAAATACTGTATAATGTTACATTGTTTTCAGTACAGTGTATTGTTAATTTCATCTTCAGGAAGTAAGGGAACAATTGAAACTCATCTTAGTTAGAACTAACTGAATTATAACTTATTGAACAATGTTTGCAATTTGCATTACTATAATTTAATCTTAGGTGTATTATTTAGGTAATACAAATTAGTCAGTTTACTTTATAATGAAAAGTGTGCTTAAATTTTATCAGTAACTGACATCAGCAAAAGATCAAAGGTTAGGTTCTTGTTTTACATTTTTTTATTTGTTGTTATAAAGGTAGCTAAAATGTGTAAATCAGAAATTCACTTTGTTACATAAAGTTTAATGTTGTAAAAATAAGGAAAAATAGTAATAATTATTCTGGAAGTATGCTTGCAAACAGCTGGTACATTACGTGATTCTATATGGTTATTTGAACTGACATATGTATTCACCAGGTGATTTACAAATCACGTTGCAGGATTATTAAAATATCTTTATTGAACTGTTTCAGTGGTAAGTTATTTTATTTTATTTTTTCTTAAAAATGTGTTTTTTATATTATTAGTATGAGAAATGTTAAAATGTTCAATGCATGTGAAAACTCCATTATAAATTTTGGATATATTTAGTCTTTATATATCACAATAAAAAACTGTTAAATATCTAATCCAATCTGTACATACTGTAATTTATCTATTAAATTTAACCCTATGTACACAAGTGGAGTCAATGTGCACAGCCATGACCTTTTATATAGAGTGACATTAAATATGGATCTTATTATGTATTTGATGTTAGAGTTATCAACTGTACATTTTACTCTACTGATTTAGAGACAGTTCACGAACAGTAGATACCAGGTCAAATATAATGAGATACTAAAATAAATTTAGTTAATCATTTCATAGTTTCTAGAGGTTATGCAAAAGTTTAAGAGAGTTTAAGATGGACAAAAGTGTTTTTATTCTTCACATGAATATCAAAGTATGGATAAGACTGGTGGCAGCAGTTTAGAGACATATCTTGAGATCCACTACTTTTGTAACATATCTGATATTTTGTGTTCAATGGACTTATACATATCATTAAAAGCATACCATGTTTCACCTGAGTAAGCAAAAGAAATTCAGAATTATAGTCAATGTTCTTTCTCAAGTATAGAAAATGTCAAGAACTATCTTCTTTATTTACTGCTAACACCTCTCGGTATCTAAAACTGATAAATTATTGTGCCATAACAGTATTAATGACAGAGAAAGTTAAATTTAATTAGTGCTATAAGCTTACATCAAACCAAATGTTATTGTTTAATTACACAGAAAGCAACTGAAGGGATATCTACAATAGCCATCTCTAATTTTAAATTGATAGACTAGAAGGAAGGCAGGTAGTAAACATCACCCACCCCCAACTCCTGGGATACTCTTCAGCAATAAATGGTTTGTTCTGTTTTGAATTTCACACAAAGCTACTCGAGGGCGATCTATGCTAGCCATCCCTAATTTAGCAGTGTAAGACTAGAGGGAAGGCAGCTAGTCATCACCACCAACCCCCAACTGTTGGGCTACTCTTTTACCAACAAAAAATGGGATTGAGCATCACATTATAATACCCCACAATTGAAAGAGTGAGCATGTTTGGAGTGACTGGGATTTGAACCCGGGGACTCTCGGATTATGAGTCAAGTGCCTTAACCACCTGGCCATGCCGGGCCAGCAATGAATGGTTAGATTGATAATTACTTAAAATGCCACCCATAGCTAATAGGGTAGACATGGCAGACAACTGATTTTGATTCCCAAATTTATATAGTGCTGTAACTGCTAGGCCATCAAGATCAATTCGTATCAGATGCAACAGACTGTACATGAAGCATTACCAAATGTCAAAACTAGTTTTGTTAGAGACATGTTGGTGCTATGAGTTTTATATATTTAAAATTTTTAGTGTATTTACATAACTCACTCTAAATTGTACACTGTATTTGGAAAGTCCTGTTCCACATGAGAGAATTTCTTCTTTTTCACTGGAGCAATGATTGGTTCTGAAAAAAAAAAAAAGCAGCTTCATAAAATTAACTGTTTGAAAGAAAGTTAACAGGTAAAAAGTTCATGACATGAATAACACAAGAAACACTTTTATTAAATTCTAACAGACATAATTTTACTTCTATATATGTTTATTAGTCCATTGAGCATATATTAAATAATAATGCAACACCTACTTCCAATAAAGGTACTGTTAAAATTGTATAATAATATCATTTATAATTATCATGTATAAGTAATCTTAATAATGAGACACAGATAAACAACAAAAAGGTTTAATGACAATGCTATTCTAGGTCACTCAATGTGTACCCTCACTGTCAGCGGTGTTTTTGGTTCTTAATTGTTGTGTGTTTAGTAACCTATTTGATTACCAAACTACCAACTAGCTACTAATTTCTGTCACTAATTATCAATTAGTTTTTATGTTGCAACAGATAATCTTTCACTGTCTTCATGAAAGTCCTGAATTACAATTTTAGTGGCAGGAGTTAGAACTCAAGCCTAGATCTTCTTGTTAGAAATGTGTTATCTGCTCATACAACCTCTCACACCAAGTGGAAATAGAATCTAAGGTGTACGACAAATACCAAATGATAATTAATAAGTACGAAGAAAACAAATGCTGACGTAAGTGACAGTACAAACTACTAAATGTTACAGCAGTAAGTTCCTTACCATTAAGTTCTTATATAACAAATTTCTCAGCAAAGTATAAATAGGAGTTTCATCTTGTCAGTGCTATAGAATATTTCAAAATTTAATTAAGGTTTTACAAATATACAATAATTTATCAGCACAACACTTACAAAAATCACTTTTAACAGTGACTAAGTATTAAACAGAAAGCTATCTCCAGCTGTTTTAAAAATGTTTATAAAAAAACATTTAATTTTAAATATAAATATGAGATGAGAGTAAACAAATATTGAGTAAGTGTTCAAATAAATTTAAAACACTAGTTTTTTATTAGAACCTACTTTAGATTTCAATGATTTTCAGGACGTTTTGACAATTTCATCATCCATAGTAATATGAGGAGATAAACCTAAACATAATATTGTGAGAACTAATTCCATACAAAAATTTAAATTAGATTTTGAATGATGGTTGTGGTACACAACAAGGGTTGCAAAATTTATTTCTCTTTCCCAGAAAATAAATCTGTAAGGCTTTGTATCTTACATGTCAAAATTACATTTACCTACACGTTCATCTGGACATTCATATCAATGGCAAGTCTATGTGTTTATACTCAGCTCCTGCTAAAGTGAATATTTTTCACAGTGCTTGGATCATGTGATAAGAAAACTACACTTATTTTATTAAAATTTTTAAAATAAAGTTTAATTACTATGCTTTATAAAGAATCCGTGAGACATTTCATTTTGCTTGAATGTTCGACTGAAAAAAACTAAATCACCCTTTTGTCTTTCTATAATTACTCCATATGTAACATGAAAATACATTTGTTTATTCTAAGTAGTTTTAAACTTGTAACAGTTTACATTTATTTATAATAAAATTTTATTCTTTAATTGCCTTTTGAACCATGTCTAATTACTAATCACATCATAAGTTGTAAATCACTTAGGGAACAGGGGTCACCTGACATTATCAAATTATGTTACCTACAAGCTGCTCACATGTGTGCCTCTTGAAACATTATTATACAATTATTATTTATTTCACCTAATCTAACCTAAAGAGATGCCTGTTTTTAGATTTTAGTTTCTGTTATAATACTGAATAGAGAATAAACATGAAATAAACCACTTAGTTGAACATTCCTTTTACTCTGCTGTTGGCTGTAAATAACACTCATCCTTACTTTTTGTATACTAATAACAGTATTACACTGAATTTTTATCTATATTTAATTAAATAAACCACCAAAGAACACAGTATTACATAATTAAATGTAAGAGAGAACTGTTAACAAATCCTAAAAGAGAAAATGTGTTAGGTGGATGTGGCAAGAAGGGTCTGATTTTCTATCTGATAGCTTTGTAAGCAAACAAAACTGAAGGCTATAAAAATTATGTTTGTCTGAGCAATTACATTATACAATGAGTAATGTTTGTTTAATTTGCACTTATTAGAGAGTTAGTGGATAAAACAGAGAAGAGGAGATATTAAGAAAATATGTGTCATGTGCATTGCACCAGAAGATATTCAGGATTTTTCTAAATATTGCCTTATGAAATTGAAACCTTAAAACTTGTATTTTAATATCATATGGATTATTAGCTGATATTTTATGTTATACTAATCCACATAACATAAAAAAGGAGTGTAATAACATTTGGAATGAAAGTCACTAAAACCTTGTGGCATGCTCAGAAAATGATGCTCATGGTGATAAGATTAATTGTGATATTCCTATGGAATATCATTGGATTACTTTAAAAAGAGAAATTTTGCATTTCCTCCCTGATAGAAAAACTTTTCTAACTTTGCAACAATCTATTACATATGCATGACCCACAACTGGTTGGATATGTATAACAACTTCAGTCATATTCACTACTTATATCAAATCAACTGAATATCCTTGGGAAGAATTTGAATATCATATTTGTCATCACAATTCTCTCCAGACATCTGCTAACCAAATGTAAAAACATCTTTGACAAACAGGGTACAAATGAACAAAATCAAGTTTTAGCATTTGCAGAGTTTACAATATGCCAAATCTAGGCTATTACTGCTGCAAAAAGTGATTCTTTGTAATACAGTATGGTGATCCTAATAAAGGTAATATAAAATGGTTTAGCCTGAACACTCAAGAAATCAGTATTTGGAAGAAAGAAAAACTTGCTTTTACATTATGGGAGCCAACAAGATCAATCATAGAGTTTGCATACCCTCACCTTGCCTTTTCTTTTCAAAATTGAATGAATGCATTTACATTAGCTAACATCAATTTTCAACTCTGACAACTCAGAAAATCCTCCTCAGATCCAGAATGATTACCAAACTGGATCATGTTTTGTAGCATGATGAGGAGAGTCTCAGCCTTAATGTGCCCATAAGACATGGTACAAACCCAATCACTCTTTAAAGAATTATTAAGTCAAAACTACAAAATTACCCTCTCCATTACTTAAGTTGCTTCAAATTAATCCAGAATCTGTATCCTATTTGGAGACATCTTTCCTTAGCTGACTTCTGATCTTGTATACAACTTTAAATGTACATTGACAGACAAACATGGCCCCGGTTGCAATACCTTTGCCCCCATAATTACCTAATAAAATTAAATCTTGTAAAAATCAACATCCATTAAATTTAACTCTGTGTAACTTACTTCATGTAAATTTAAAATTTTATGTAGATGTTCTACATTTGGTCACTTAACATTGTGCTAATCCTTTATCATAGATAAAGGTTAAATACAATAATGATTATTTGATAAAAATGAATAATTATAGCCAAATCAAAAACAAATCAGTGCTTGAATAAAACTGCAATCAATAACTTGCCTTTTACTGTAGTCCTAAACAATGATGAGTTGATCAGTGAATGTTAAAAAGTTGATATTTATTAAACAGATAAAAGAGAAAAGGTAACTAACCAGTCAAAGCTTGTGTATCCTCTTTCTGAACAATTGTTTAAACAGATAAAAGAGAAAAGGTAACTAACCAGTCAAAGCTTGTGTATCCTCTTTCTGAACAATTGTTTAAACAGATAAAAGAGAAAAGGTAACTAACCAGTCAAAGCTTGTGTGTCCTCTTTCTGAACAATTGTTTAAACAGATAAAAGAGAAAAGGTAACTAACCAGTCAAAGCTTGTGTATCCTCTTCCTGAACAATTGTTTCCACATCTTGTCCATACACTTCCTCTGCAGTTGGGTAGTATTTCTTGTCCTCATGCAAAACAATCTGCATATGTGGAACCTCCTCTTCATCCCGATTTTCATCCATGGTATCATCCTGTGAGATGTTAAATAGGACTGAACTGTAACTAAATGTCAGACACATCTTCACTTGTATATAATACTATGGTAGTTTAAAATCAAACATGTTGTCAGTGTGAACATGCTTTATAATCATTTTGACAAAAATTTATACACTGAATAGGTGAAAAGAAGAAAAGTGTTATTATTCACTATTCAATTCTTCATATTAAACAGCAAGGATTATAAATAAATGCAGAATTACAAAAATTGTTTAATCTCAAACTTTAAGAGAAGTCTAGTTCAATGCACATTTTGATTAAAGCATATCATTGGGTCATATTTAAGAAAATTCCACATCTCATCAATAACCCTGCTATTATATGACTATATAGCATGAAGAACTGAATAAAGGCTAATTACACTTTTACTTCATTTCACTTATCCATATATGTTTTTCTCACAGTAGCTATACAGCACTTCACATGAACAACATGTTTAAAACTTTTCATATAATACTGGTCTAGCTTTTTTCTTTCTGGTTAACTTACATTCAGGGTTACCGATGAGGAATGGTATTCTCCAAAACTAATATTGCCCAATAATACCATTGATAAAAGTGTAGGTTGAACGGAACCCTTCCTAATTTCAGACTTTGAAATTAAACAATTTTCAGAATACTGAGTTTTTTACTACAGTAGACTGTTACATGTCTTAATTTCTTCTTGAGTGAAAAATAAGACTGCCTTTATTCTTGGCTTATATAAATAACACATTCTGAAAGTTAAAATTTTCCTTAACAGAAAACATTTCTGACAGATATTCACCTCTTCACACAGAATGGTTCTATTCCCTTGCACATCCATCTAAGAGGTTTGCATGTCACTAGGTTGAGCAATCTCCCACCAAGAGAACCTGTTTAACATGAACTGTGCTAGTGCATGATATTATTATCATATAATAATGTCTTCTGACAATAACTACATATTTTCTTGTGCACTAAGGTCTAAGCACTTGTATTTAAATTGACTTCATTCTTACTTCAAGAAAGAAAGAAGTGTGCACCATATTTATTTTTTTGAATTTTGTGCAAAGCTACATGAGGACTATCTGTGCTAGCCATCCCTAATTTAACAGTGTAAGACTAGAGGGAAAGCAGCTAGTCATCACACCACCAAGTCTTAGGCTGCTATGTTACCAATGAATAGTGGGATTGATCAATACATTATAATTCCCCACAAGGCTGAAAGGGCAAGCTTGTTTGGCATGATGGGGATTCAAATGTTGAGATCCTCAGATTGCAAGTCAAATACCTTAACCACCTAGCCATACTGGGCTCATTCTCTAAGAATATATAACAATTGGTCTCTGGATGATAGAGTCCCAAGGTAAAACAAATGATGATGGGAACTAAAAGGAAGTTGTGTATGCTATGTAATACCAAACAGCTCAAACCAGACAATCTGGCTTCAAACAAGTCAGAAATCAAAGGGAGGAAAATAGGAAAAAAGGAATGATTACATTCCCAAGCAGTCAAAGTCTTCACAAGAATAGTCCAGTCAGTGCAGAGAGTTGAGTAAAAGAAAGTATAGGAAGCATTAATGATATATACATCCAAAAGACTATGACCACAGGGAAAAAAAATATATAGAAATAGGTTTTTCAGAGAAAGATGGCATAAAGAACATGAAACTAGTAGACCGAACAGAATAGGTGCATGAAAACTATATTAACAGTATAATAAAAATAAAGTTAGTGGAGTACAAACTAAACTAAGTGAAGAAGTTAAAGTAGTAACTTGACAGGAAATGGATTCAAGTCCCTCAGATGACTCCCAACAGGAGAGTTTGAATCACAGAATACCTGTACATGTAGCTAATATTATGGAAGTAGCTTCTAAAAGTCAAATTGTTGTAGAAGCTAAGGTACAAAACTTTAAAAGCTAGTAGGAGAGAGAAAATAACATAAAATGAGAGTCTGTACAAAAAATATGCTGGGATTCTATGTTAGAGATAGAAAAGCTAAGTAAAAATAAATGTTGATGCAGTTGTTATAAGAATATGGAGACAAGTATGTTAGAGAAGATTCTAATGGGCTCACAAAGTAAAACACAAAATAGTATTAAATGATAATAAACCATAGAGAACCACAGAGTTGAATTGTAAGTATGTATAAAAGACATCCTTGATCAAGGTGTAACAGAAAATAGTAGTAATCCTTATGCATCACCAGTGGTACTAGTACCTAAGAAAGGTGATGGTTTGAGGTTTCTTGTGGCCTTCAAAAACTGACTTTCACTTTCTTGGTGTCAAAGACTAATATCTGTTATCCAATATCCAGAAGACATTTGATATGTTTAATAGCAGTAAGTATTTTTCATCTTTGGACTTACAAAGTGGTTATTGGTAAGTAAAAATAGAAGAAAAGGCAAAAACAGCTTTTGTAACAGTTTTAGATAAATATCAGTTCAACAGAATGCTATTTGGTTCATACAATGCTCCCTCCATATTTCAAAGATAAATGGACTTTATATTATCAGGATTGCAATATTTAGAATATTTCTATTATTTAAAAATTTTACTGCTTTTGCACCAACACTTAAGAACCATTTAGAGGGACTGAGGTACATATTCAATGAATGCCATGTGTTTAATGTAAAGCTTAAACCAAGCAAATGCCACTGTTTAAGGAAAGAAGTAGAATACTTGGGTTATGTAGCAATCACAGGTGCAAAACATAATCCAATGAAATTGGAAATATGCAAAAATTATCAGTGCTGCTGTTATGGTCCCAGTAACATTATTATTACAACAAGAGGAAGCAGAAGTTACCCTCTTGATATTTCATAATGGCAGAAAGACTTTTTTTTTCTTAAGTGGAATTAAAAAACCAATGCTGGTTATGTGAATCATGAACATTAAACCAGGTTCACTTAAAGAAAATCTAACTTAGCAAGAAATTACTCCAAATCTCAAGTAAACATTCAACAATTTCAAAACATTATTCTAAACAATGCAAAGGAAAAGGACAAAGTTAATTCAAATGTAAGTGCTTAGAGGTAGCAACTGGACAAGAAGGTTGTGTCACCCTGTTATTGGTGAAGAGCTATTGTTGTTGCATGGTTATGACACTATGCACTAGCAGAATTCATATTAAATGCATGTTTTCTAGAGGAGAGATACTACAAAGTTACTGATATGCATTTATCATAGCAGGTGTGGTAAGGAATCAAGCTATTCTGTGTGTGTGTGTCTTTCTGTCTGTTTCTCTGTATGTGTGTGTGTGGACCCTACAAGGTAAAATAACATCTTAGACATTAAGAGATTCTAGAAGATAATCAAAGCTAAGGTTTTTACCTGGATAAAACTGAAACTAAATTAATAACATTTATAGTACCATAATTACAAACTAGGATATGCAATCATTATGTTGGCACAAATTTACAAACAAATGTAAAATAAGTTTGTACTTCATGATACTCTTGCTCATTATCATTCTCTCTGTCATATCCATCTTCATCTTCTGATCCACTATCTATTTCTGGTCCAATGTAGTTCCCAAATTCATCATACAAATCAGCATCCATTTTACCCTGTTAAGTGAAAATTACATTTTGTTATGAGACGATATTAAAATTACTTATTACATATGTAATGCCAACAACTACTTTTCATTGTTTTCATTACAAATGCATGATCCATATCTTCTTGTATTAAAAATAATAATTAGACAGACACTTCTTCATATTTTACTTTTTTGCAAATATACAGAAACACATTTATTACGTACATACACAACTTATCGATCTAACCCACATAAAAGCCACATGTCACTTCATGCTTGATTTCTCAAAATAGGAGACATAAAAACCAAAATACTTTTATCCAGGTAGAACAGTTTGATTACTGCCAACCTAGTACGATTTTAGTGACAGAATTTAGATCATTAAGAAAGGGGTGTTGTGAAATGTTGTAGGTGTATAAAGTATTGGTATAATAAGCTGAAAGACATTGACCCTGCTAGTACACCAGTATGTCTTCGGATTTACAACGCTAAAATCAGGGGTTCGATTCCCCTCGGTGGGCTCAGTAGATAGCCCGATGTGGCTTTGCTATAAGAAAACACACACTGAAAGACATAGTATGGTATCACCTAGTGTAAAATTTATCACGAAAGTAAAAATATCAATTCAATTTTAAACATAATTTGTTTCTCAAGCTATTTTCTGGTACTTCATCAACATATTCAATAAAAACAAACATCTTTAATCAATGGAGACTAATTCACAAAATCAACAAATATTATTTCCAGTTTTGTTGTCTATACATTTCATATTATACACGAAATAACAGCTATTGTTGGAATGTGGCATTATAACAAGTTACTGGCTTTTCTATACATTAGAAGTCACTAATATAACTGAATTTTACCAATAATTATGTTATGAATATGTTAAAAATTCATTTCATGAAGGATCTTAATTTCAATTGACTCGCAAAAACTTCATTAATGTTCGACTTCCTTTGACTTCACTTTTCTAACTCTTCGTTGGTTGGTCAAGCTTGACCAAAAATGTATTTATCTTAGCTATGAAACATGAGGTTAGTGTGTACTATGAGGTGGGAGTGATAGTACTTGCCCCATAACTTTTGATGGACTATACACTTGGGTGTGTGTGTATATCTACCAGTTAAAATAAAACGGCAGAGTACAAAATTTCAATTACAACAGAAGTGTTTTTCACTGCTGTGTGTTTATATCATACATCAAGTTTGGTAAAAAAAAGAAAGACATGTTTCTTCTATCTCAAAACAATTTTTAAAATACAGCTACATCTAACCATATTGTTTAAGATTCACTGAAATGTGATAATGTGTTATTGATCTTAAATGATATAGTTAAATGTAGTTGTATTTTAAAAATTGTAATACTCAATTAAAAATGCTTAGTGTTTATATTCAAAATTGGTAAGGAACAATATATTGTTAAGTAACATTTTCCCTAGTGATACCAATCATTCTAATGAATTAATTATAGCAGATAATCACATCTTTAACAGTCAGTGTATCTCCATTTTAACTCAACATGGATATATTTAACATCCCTTTAATCCTGATTGGAATTTAACTACTAATACATTTCATCATAATAAAAATAAAGAAATGTGTTGTAATGTCACAACAATTTTCATATTAAAAACATTAAGAAGAATGAACAGATTATTCTCAAAGAGGATTCCCGCAGTCACATCTAAAACCTAGGATACATTTTATAATCCCATGTTGTAGGTTGTAACCTAGTACCTTTTATAAAAATAAGCAGCATATTTTGTTTAATTTTAATGTCTTGTTTATGGCATAAAAGTTTATGGTTATAATTATAATATAAATATATATATATATATATACACACACACACACACAAATGTAGAAAGAAAGATATCTTCATCTTTGCCCCTCCCTAAGTTTAATGATGTAGATATATCTTGTTTTCTTCTCTCCCTAAACTTTTATAACAAAAGTTGGCCAATCAACTGTGATAAATATCTTTCTTATAAGAAGATAAGCATTTTCACAACTGAACTAATTAACTAATAACCCCAGATATTATATCTTTCTTATAAGAAGATAAGCATGTTCACAACTGAACTAATTAATTAATAACCCCAGATATTATATCTTTCTTATAAGAAAATAAGCATGTTCACAACTGAACTAATTAATTAATAACCCCAGATATTATATCTTTCTTATAAGAAGATATGCATGTTCACAACTAAACTAATTATCCCAGATATTATATCTTTCTTATAAGAAGATAAGCATGTTCACAACTGAACTAATTACCCCAGATATTATATCTTTCTTATAAGAAGATAAGCATGTTCACAACTAAACTAATTAACTAATAACCCCAGATATTAACAATGCTATTCTTGATTCCATTCCAGTTACAGTAACTGCTGGTAATTGACTCAAACATTCCACAAACAAATCAAAGAAAAATATAAAATCTGATGATTTTTCTAATTATTAGAGCAACTAATAATATTTAAATTTAATTACACACAACTAATCCTTAACTGTTAAACTACCTGTCAAAGAATAGATCATCTGTGTGTTGAATGAAATTCTAAACCTAACATGGTAATCCTACTGCCCTTTCCATTTTATTGTAATGTTTAGCCACGATTGATAATTCTAAAAATTTACCCTTCTGCTGATTATTTTGAAAGTACATTCACTATCCTCGTAACCATCGTACCTTTCACAAAAATTTCAAAATATTTCTTACACTATTACTACTTAAGTAAGGAAGCAAATTATGCTAATATAATAATAAATTGAAAATAATTTACAAACGTGTGTAATAATAATAATTTATTACGGGGTAAGAGATCAACATTTATTTTTTAAAACAAGTAGTATGTTTCCAAAAAAAATAAGCATCTCTATCACACTTATATAATATTTGCCAACACTAGTACAATTCAAGAAATATTAATGCTTGAATATCATACTCCTGGTTATGGTGCATTACCACAAAGTTTTTAACAAAGTATGTCATTTTCTTCCATTATTTCACTTAAGTAACCTTATTTTTCAATCTGGTTATTTCCCATAATTATAGATAGCTGCTAATATTATGATCCAATGATGGTTTAGTTTTAACAGGTGTATAATACTTTGAAATAATTTAATTTTAACTGAAAGTCTAAAGAGTTTGTTTTTAATTATTTTTGTTTTATAACTGGCATTAAAATACAGCTTTAAAAGTGCTGTATTATATCATGACTGAGCTAATTATTTATAGAATATATTAACAATAACTTTGCATTACTTAATCAGTGATGTCGAGAAAACCCACTTGTAGAGAAATATATATAAAAAAACGGCTCCTTTGGGTTGAGAAAATATTTTACATAGAAGAGCGAACAACGTTTTTCACAAAAAACCTGAACCTGACGATGACCGAAGAAGGTCGAAACGTTGTTCGCTCTTCTATGTAAAATATTTTCTCAACCCAAACGAGTCGTTTTTGCATATATATTTGCATTACTTAGGTTACTTCAGGATTATATTATTATTTTGAAGTTTTCTTTCATGTAAAAATATTTAAAACTTGGTATAAGGTTACGCAATTAACATTCCAAAAATCAAGTTACATCACACCATCATTATAAAAATTATAGTGTTATTGCAGAGAAGTTAAATGTTAGCTGTTAACACAAAAAACACCATTATTTGAATAGACCTTTCTGTTTAATTTGTATTCATTCCATACTGGTTTTCAAACTTTGTGAGATAACATTATAACTACACAAAATTTTATGAAATAAGACAGTATTATGTTATTCTAATTTTTATGTTCTTTAAAATTAGACTAATTGAAGAACATCAAATCATTACATGTTTACCTGGTAAATAGTATTATGATTATTATTTTTCTTTGGTTGGTAACAAAACACTTGAGTAACTGAGTTGTCATACATATAACATTTCAGGTTCTAACATTGTCATAACATAAATAATCATGAATTGTCTGAAGAAATAAGACTGGGCAAGTGTACACAGTATTGATGCAACAAGTAACTGATAAGTGAATAAACATTTTATTCTTTCTAAATGCGGTTATGCTGCATGTCTGATACGTTTTGTGTGCAAAGATCAGAAAGCAGGGGTTTCCTTTTCATAGTTTTTTGCCATTTGAAGAAAATTCTAAAACAAATTTTAAAAAATCCTAACAAATGATAATTCTAACTATATTTCAACAATTTTAACTTGAAATACCTTACAACTGACATTTTTTTCAAAATTTATTTTTAGTGTAATTCATGGAGAAAATAAAGTTCATATTTTCTTTTCTGCATAACTACAAAGTTTTGCCCGTAAATAAAACAAAATAAATCTGTGCATCAATTTTTGAATTTTTCTGTTCTTTCCAAAAGTAACTTTCCACTTCTTGAGAACATATTCTCCATTTCTAAATTCTCAAATGTTTTCCCTTACTTTCTATACACACCTTCGTTGAAACTTCATGGTGCTAATTAAAGTGGTTTCATCATTTACTAATTAAACACAGTTTTGAAAGAGGTTAAAATACATTACAAAAGTATTCATCCCTACAATGTCACATTTTGAAATACAAATGATATAAACAATGTTTTTAATAATCTTGTTTTTATTTAAAACTCTAATGATCAGACTTAATAATGTTATGTGTGAAAAAAGTTAAATATCAGTAAAACCTGCAAACTGAAACTTGCTGATTACATAAGTATTCATCCTTCCAAGTTAGTACTTGGTGGAAGCAATTTTGGCAGCAATTAGTTGTTTTTTTTTAAAAGTCTCTGTGACCATTGCACAATAGGATAATGCAATATTTGCTTATGACAAAATTTTTACAATTCCGACAAGGTCATTTGGGATTGTTGATGTACTGCAATCTTGAAGTATCACCACAAATTTTCTATTGGATTCAATTCAAGACTTTGCCTGGGCCACTGCAAGATATTCACTTTCCTCTTCTGAAACCATTTCACAATGGCTTTCACCTTGTGCTTCACATCATTGTTCTGTTGAAATGTGAATTCTTGACCCAGTTTCAAATTGTTGGCTGACTCAAGCAAGTTTTCTTGCACTTTGCACCATCCGTTTTTCCCTTGATTCAGATCCTTATGAGAAGGATCCCCCTAACATAATGCTGTCCAAACCATGCTTGACAGTTCAAATGTTTACTTGGTGATGTGCTGCTGTTTTGGACTTTCACCAGATGTAAAGCTTTGAATTTTGACTGACCACAGAACCTTCTGACTAACGTGTTTCCTGTTTGGAAGAGCAGCCTGATCTGAGTAGTGACAGCACAGTATAAAGCACATTCATTTCTCAACAATGGACTTCACTATAGTGATAATGAGTGTCTTTGAAACTTTTTGCAACCTTCTCCTGATCTGTGTTTTTGTATTACTTCATCCCTAACTTGTTTAGAAAGTTCCTTGATCTTCAGAGTTTGTTTTTATGTGAGTTGTGGCTTGAAAAGATCCACTTCTGTGAAAAGTTAAACCACTTTGATTACATACAGAGACCATTACATCTGTGACCTCTCAAACTTATTTTTTGCACATGAACTGACTTACAGTTGCAGTATCAAAGGGGCTGAATTCTTACACAATTGAGAATATTCTAATTTTCTTTGAAAAAACTAACTTACATATCTGCATTTTTTTTAGCTTTCTCAGTTTGGAGTAAATGGTTTAGGTTCTAAACATAAAGTCCCATTTGAAAGTTTCATGACTTAAAGCTTAGAAAAAATCAAAATGAGGAAACTTTGTAGAGGGTGAATATTTTATAAGGCACTGTATAAGAGAAAGTTTAAATATGATAGAACAAGAACAAACAATCACATCAGTCAAGTTTACAAAATTTGTTTTATTGTTTCTGTACATGTTCTTTTTGTTTTGTTTTTTAATTTTAAAACATTTGTCAATTAAGTTATACCTGTTTCAAAGCTTTAAAAATTTCTGAAATGAAATAATATCAGATAACCTGAGATAAGGTGAGCTTAATTTATAGAAGAAAAAGGCTGACTGGGAAACAAACTAACATGATAAGAAATGTACACGTGAAAAGATTTTGTCCTGAACAAAGCTAGTTAAATAGTGGCCATTGCTAATTGTTTAATTAATTGCATAATTTATCAATTACACATGTTTAATTGGTTAGTGCTTGTCCCCTCCAATTTCCTACCCTGTATAAGCAAAAAAAAAAAGTTGTGTTCTACTCTTATAACATTTTTTGAACCACTCCATTATTGTATTATGGTATCACTCAATTTACCATATTTTATTTTTTTTAAGTACTAATATTAAACTTCGTTTCACACAGTAAACTTCTTTTGAATGTCACAATTTGCAAACTTTGTAAAAATACAATTTGACTGTAAAAATATTTTGCCAAAATTTTTTTCAAAGTAATCTGAATGTTTCCTAGTTGTCAAACAAATCACTAATATTAACTAAATACTACCACCAGTAGAAGTTGTCATTTTTTGTTTTTAAAACAAGCAGTAACTGTACAAACACAAGCACTGATTTTGTGTTCATCTGTAAATCAAATAAATTAAGAATTACATAATGAAAACAATAACTTCAATCAGTATTAATTATCTAGTCATTCAATTTATTTATGTATATTGCTTCTACAATACAACAAACAAAAATTATATTTAATAAAACTGTAACAATTCAATACCTTAAATCACTTGCACTTGATAATTAGAATTAGCCAACTTTAATTTTTTGGGGAATATGGAGCTTCTAAACGATTAATCAATCAGCAATACCACTATTTTTTCAGCTCTATTCAAAAGCTCAAAGAGTCTTCATCTCTTACTTTTGTCTTAAAACTTCTTTACAATGATAGCTTAAATACCAAAACTACAAGCATCACACATTCTGTATAAATTCCAATGTTTAATAAAACAGTACTTTTACTTCCATCAAATACTACCTAGGGGAAAAAACAAATGAGCATTCAACTTTGAAACTAGGCCACAGTTTACCTAGTACGAGTCCAGTTTTATGTGTGTATGATTGAGCAATGTGATATCCTGGTGGGCTAAAACCAGTATCATTATTAGAATTTCTAAGTAGTTGACAGCATTGGTGACAAAACCAAATTTGTGGAAAGGTTGGACAAAATGTGCACTGAAGAACTGTTCAGAAAAACAAACATTTCCCTCACAAATTATTATTTTTTTAAATTCTTGAATCCTAATAAACAGCAAGCTTTACAAAAGTACTTTTATCCATTAAAATTCAAGCACATCCACAAACTTTACTAAACACAATTACTTCTTCAGAGATATTTGGTTTTACCATATTATATAATTTTTTGATGAAGTTGTATTTTATGTTAATAATTTTAAGTTTTTAAATGTACCAAAAATACTTTATATAAACTAAATTTATATCTGGCCTTTATGTCTTGATTGTATGGAGGAATACAGTAGACCAAATCTTTGATAATGTTCCATTTTTAAAGACTAATGGTATCAGAAATCCATATTAATGGTTGCCCTTCTGCTTTAGGCAACTGAAACTGAGATTAAGGCACATGAAAGTTAGAAGAGCTTGTAAAGTGATCTGTAGTTCAAATGATGCGATACAGTAGATGTTTTGTCCCCACACTTTTGTTTTTGTAAACTTTAAAATGATTACAAGTTTAAAATTAAACAATCACATTCTTTGGTCAAACTGAAAACCTACTTAAAAATGTAAATACACAATGCTGCAATTTGGCCATCTTAACAATCCCTTACAATCCAAAAGACATTTACATATCAAAATGCGTAACAAAGTGAGTGTCAAATATATTTACAATACCGAGCTATTTAAGCTGTACACTTTTGATTAAGATGTGATCAAAACTAGCAGATTTTACCATAATAGTGTGCAAGTACTTTAATCATTCTCAATCTAGCCAACATTGTGTAACCTTTTATTTTATTAGACTGTTTACTTCATCCAGAGCTGACTAATCAGTGGAATGTGCTACTCAATGACATTCAACTAATTTATTATTTCAGGCCACAACAAATCCAGTGCACCAGGTCCCTACAGAGACTAAAACTTACATTATGATGCCTGGTATTTATCTTCTAGCTGTGTTAAATAGAACTAAAATCTAGGATATTTAAAAAAAAACAAATTCTGAAAGGATGGGACAAGAATTATCTGTTGTGAATTGGGCAGCTGAGTTATTTGGAAACACTGATCAGATGTGAAAAGTTTTCAAATATTCAAGGTACAAATATTTCTTACAGATAGAAAAGGGTAGCTGCAGCTAAAAATCCAGGTTGGATCACAAAAGTATAAGAGACAACATTAAAGAAAAGCATCACAAGTTTGACAAATTTAAACTGACTGGTATGACATGAGACTTGAAAGATAAAGAAATTTGGTGAAACAGGAAATTAAGACGTTAAATAGTATGTATGAGGAAAGATTGACTGAAAACATAAAAAAATAACAGTTATGATTTATTTTAATACATTAAAAGCAGATAAAATGTTAGAATGGGAGTAGGACACTTGAGAGATGGCAAATGAAGGCCAGTACCTGATGACTAAGGATTAATGAGTATGTATTAAACTGTTTTCTTTGGTTTTTACTAATGAAAAACTGTTCAGAAAAATAAACATTTCCCTCAGAAATGAATTTTTTTTTGTTAAATACTTGAATCCTAATAAACAATAAGCTCAAATATAGTCAGTTTTATTTATATAACAGGGTGGTTAGTTGTCCTTTGAAATGGGCTGCCTTCAGATGTTGCAGAGGCAGTTAATTTAAACAAGTTTAATATGGAATATTGATTATTTTTTTTTTACAGAATTAGGTTTCCCTTCTTCTACTCCTTTTTTTCCTATTTCTTTCTTTAGTGAAATTAATAACAATGATGTTTATGTTATATTGTATACTCATGTTTGTATCACGTCCTAGCCAGGCACATATTTAATAAGAGATTTTTCTATTTAAGCAGTAAAACATGTAATCCAACTGCTTGAAAAGTTTCATTTTGGACTTTATGGTTGTAAAAGCTTAATAAATCTTATTTTTGTCCAATATTGGTGGTAGCAGCATTTTTTAGTCTATTATAAATATGTCTCTATCCTTATTACATATTTTTTTGTCAATGTACAATACAAAAGCTATACTGCAATCACAAAATAGTTGTATGCATTTATCAATACAGTATGTATCTATAATATTATTATCTATACAAATGACATCCAGTACAATGTTAAAAATTAAAAATTTATACCCACATATTTTTGTTTTGTTACCCACAAAGAAGCTCCACAATCTGAAAATATACAGATCTATCATTTATAAACCTTAACTCTGTGATATAAGTTACCACTGTGGAGAAGTTAGAATGTACCATAATCACTCCCAACCTTATAAGAGAGAATGGAAGTGGGACAAAGCTAAAGGATTGAAAATGGTGACATGGAGAGAAGACCGTGATTGACCAAAGACTGGATATCTAGATGTAAAGGTAAGAACCCTAACTCTCTAATGATAAGTCCATGAACAGATGCAAATCTGGACAAAGTATAGCAAGGATCACTCCCACTGCAATCTGATCCCTATCTGTCCACCAAGGAAAATTTCCACTAATTTAGAAGTATTTACAGAAGGGAGCACATATGAGCCTGACCCATGAGAAAGCATCCAAGGGAGCCCATATTCCCAGAGAGACAGAAAAAAATCCCTAAATGAATGGGGTATTGAGAGGAAGGTAAGACTGGATTTTCCCACAGTCATCAAGAATGCCATGTGTACTGCTTCCTGTAGGAGCAGAAAAGTGTAGTTTCTGGACTGTGAGTGGCAGACTGGCTTTAAAAAGTGTAAGCCAGCCTCTATGGAGAGAAGAGAGCAAAAACTCACAGAGTGAAGGTGTTAGGCAAGAATTTGTGTTCTCTCCCTCAACAAAACACTGAAAGAGCCAACATTAGTCTAAACAGTTCTGCCAAGAACCAGGAAACTCAACTTAGATCAAGAAATAACTATCCTTTTAACACTGAATCTCCCAGTGGATAATGAGGGCAAAGCCATACAAAGAGCATATGATCCATACTTACCATGGCAATATCAACTAGGTGTGAAGAGTACATGTTGAAAAATTCACTATAAATTCTCTGGGAGAAGTGGAAGCAATAAGAAAAAGAAAAGGAGAAAAACAGTTCTCCACCAAACTGAATGACTCAACAGCAACTGGTGGAAGGTGAAAACACCTTCCGTTATGTAGTGTATGACAGACTAAAATAAGGAGGTGCCAGAAAACAAGACTACAAATCATTAATTTTTTCCTTCCTCTGACACACTGTTACTTTGAAAAGAAGAAATTGCCAAACATAAGAATCTAGCTTCCTGTAACTTATGGCACACACCTTCTCTATAGAGAAAATCAAACACAATTCATGAGGTTTTAGCAATAACTAAATCACCCCAGTCTATGTATTCATTGCAAATTCATACTTAAAACTCTTTTATAATTTAGTATCATGAAATAAATGCAAACATATTTTTTTTAATTGTTGAAACGAATGTAAACACAGTACAATAAAACTATTCAAAAGAAATTTAAATGCCAAAAAAAAGCACATTCATTAATGGTAGCCACTTGTGGTAAACACATCTAAATAATGCTGTGCAAGTTGAGAAAGTGACAATTTAGCAGGGGTATTAGACAGAACTACCTCCACCAACATAGATGGCAAAATGTTGATGGTTGTCACAAAATATGTACATGTTCAGAAATGGTATGAATTTGATGAGTTATATAGACTAGCATGCTTATCACAAAACTGATGGTATGAATTTGATGAGTTATATAGACTAGCATGCTTATCACAAAACTGTTTGATGGTATGAATTTGATGAGTTATATAGACTAGCATGTTAATCACAAAACTGTTTGATGGTATGAATTTGATGAGTTATATAGACTCGCATGCTTATCACAAAACTGTTTGATGGTATGAATTTGATGAGTTATATAGACTAGCATGTTAATCACAAAACTGTTTGATGGTATGAATTTGATGAGTTATATAGACTCGCATGCTTATCACAAAACTGTTTGATGGTATGAATTTGATGAGTTATACAGACTAGCATGCTTATCACAAAACTGTTTGATGGTATGAATTTGATGAGTTATACAGACTAGCATGCTTATCACAAAACTGTTTGATGGTATGAATTTGATGAGTTATACAGACTAGCATGCTTATCACAAAACTGTTTGATGGTATGAATTTGATGAGTTATATAGACCAGCATGTTTATCACAAAACTGTTTTTAGTGATGCTTAGAGGGCAGATGAAGATAGCCTTGTTTGAAAGGAGGTACAACCATATCAGAACTTATAAGCTCTACTACAACTGATAGCTGTAGAGAGTGATTTATACTTTTATAGTTTATAAATAAATAAAAGTATGGCATCTAGGCTAATCATCATACTACAAACTCTATAATTAATATTATAATACTTATCATTTTATCTGGTAAGAATGAGAGTTACATTTAAAAAAAATGTTAAATTTATTAAGACTTTCACTCACTGACTCAGTCTCAAATTAGACTAAATTATATAAATTAGTATTTAAAAGTGTGTAACTGGAAATTTGGTGTGTACATTGTAGATGTAGTACTGACATTAATAATTAAAGGTAAAGAATTTATTAGAGAATACTGATGTTAAATTTATCAAAATTTTATACTGTTTATTCAACAGTTAGGCATAATGAATGTAACACAATTTCAGCTATATTAGTAAGTTACGAAACAGGCTACATAAACAGTATTATTAAATAACTATCAATACATATAATATTGAGACTATAGTTATTATTTTTAAAAATAACGTTAATTACTTTAATGAGATGAAGTGATAACATAGCACATTATATTTAACTCTGATGATACACTTAGAAATGTTATCAAAAGGCCTACTTGTATACAGTGTTAATTATTCTACTCCAAGGCAATGGCTAAGAGTAGTGCTACGGGTCATGGGTCAAAAGGCCATGTCATCACATTTGTTGACTTGCATTCAAAATTTTAATGAACTACTATTTTATGAATTTATATTGATAAGTTTGGAATCAACTTATAGATTACAATTCAAACTTTAATATAATATATGAGTTAATATCTTAACTTGAAATTTAGTATTAAACAAACACATCTAAATATAGATTTTAGTGAATCACATGGTATGTTGAATGTTTACAATTAGACGTTTGTGATATCAGAATACTACGTCTATAGTTTCGTACAAATTAGGAACTCAAATTACCGATAATGACAAGCTAGAATATAAAATAAGAATCTCCTATCTTTTAATTTTGCTGAGATATAGCATATGTACTGAGCTTATGTCCAGCAGCAACTGAGTTCAAAGGTCATAGCATGATATAATTGGTTGCTTTACTTCTTGATTTATTGTTCTATATTTTAAGAAACACAAGTTTAATAATTTACTTCTAAATGCTAATAACCTATATACATATACATAATGTATACTTGAAATGTGACTGTATATTACAAAATACTAGTTCACTCAACAACAGCCAAGATAGGGAAGACTAAAGGTCAGTTTTATATTACTGGATACATAACATGAATTCATATGCACTGCATTCATGCAAGTTATGTAATGTTAGATAGGCATGATTGGAAGATCAATATAATAAAAAATAATATATACACGTGTGTGTGTGTGTAAATATATAGCATTATGAGACTTAATCTACCTACACTAGACACTTATATTTCCATGTTATATATATTATATGTAGTCATGCTGGCATGAAAAAAGTGACTTATGTTCCCTAACTTTTTATAATGGTTGTAAAGTTGGTCAAGTGTCAGACCCTACAGTTACAGTATAGAAAATAATAGTCTTACTGAAAACAAACATTTGAAATGCATTTAGAAGGTTCTAGAGATTACACAAATAATATTTGAAGTTTTTGGAATTAATAATAGTTTTTTAGTAATAACAAGAAATCACTTTGAACTTAGACTAGTAATGAAAAAGACTATTTTCACAAAGTAAAATAGTTAATTAAAAACTCGAGTTTTTGTACACAAAGTACTTGTAAACTTTATTAAATGTCTAACAAATTTTGTGAAACTACACATGCTCTATCAACATTTATAGTGCAAATGTATTGACAAACTCATGAATATGATACCAAGCCTGTACTGAAAAGGTTAGGTGCTAACACTTCGTAACATGCAAATGCAAGGGGTATGTTTTACTTAGGAAATAAGGACTAACATGCACTTTAATGAAAGTTAGTTGTGCAGTCTTTTATAAAATATTTTAAAAAGAGGAGTGTACTTACTCAGGGAGGGGGCATTATTTACTTCAACTTCGGGGCACCATAATTACAATATAAAAATCAGTAAATTACACTGATATCATCAGAATAACCCATAACAATATATAAAGATTAAACAAATATGTAAACACATTTTTATCTCTATCAGGGAATCTTCTTGTCCATTTAATATGAAGAGTTCCTTCTCAACACAAATATCTGGAGCCTCTCTTATCAACTTACTATCAAAGACCTAATTCTGTCCATTTTATGTGACTGTTCTTGTGCAATTACCATCAAGTGCCCCTATACATACTTAATATCATAAGATATGAAGGGGTACATTACTAAAAACAAGGTATGTGCTTCTTGCACCTCACTGTGGATATAGCATTGATATAATACATTTTTATGGTTATAAAACATTTACTATTACTTTTATATTTTAATGGGTGTTTAGATTCTGTCACTCAGCCTATATGGAATCTGGTAATAATTAAATGCCCTTCCGTTGATAGTCAGAGCCCACTGTGATTATATATAAAGGGATCCTTCCCTGTCTGGATATACAAGTCAATATTTCATTTACGTTCATAAATAAATGTCTCGTAAAAAATATAGTTCACATTAAACATAGTTAAGTTTGTTTCGTTTTGTTTCAAATGGGGAGTGTGCGATAATTATTGACCAATTAGTCTTACATCAATGATGTAAAAAGGTTTTGAAAAGATGATTTGAAAAAATCATCAAATAAGGTATAACATTTTGTTAAATGGTCAGTGTGGTTTCATTAGAGGTAAGCAGTATGTTGCTTATCTTTTGAAATTACTTGAAGAGGTTACTGCTTAAGCAGTTGGCAGTACAAGTAAGGATTTGGTGAATTAGATTTTTTTGAAAATGTTAGAACTTAGAGAGAATCTGATTACATCAACACTATCAAGTTCCTTAACAGTTTTAATCCATCATAATACTAATAGTATGAATGGTAAAAACTACAAGAAACAAATTTAAATTCTGACATAGTAAGAGTTACTTTCAGCTAACACAGCTTTAGTTTTCTAACAGAATGGTTGGCCTACGGTCGTTTGGGATGAGTTGCTTGAGCCATGGTAGATGATGATTTTATTAATTTAACTTAAGCCATAGGGAAAATTAAAAGATGTTTTGAAAAGTATTTAAATGATAAGTGCTGGCTATGTTTCAATTTGATTTTTATTTATGAATGTATTATATGTACGTACAAAAACACAAATCAGAGAAAATAAGTTACGGTAATCACTTGCACAGTCCAACATTACGTAAATTTCCTTCTTGAACTGTTGAAGTTCTTAACTGACTAGGGTTTAAATTATTTCCCATGAACCTTTGAAAGTAAAATATTAGGTTGAAAAGAAGAAATATAAACTAGTATCTTAAGTCAAATGTTTATTTTAATATACTTTAAACATAACTCACCTCTGTTATACTTGTGTATAATTATAATTTAAACGACACACCTAACCCTAAAACCTTGTAAAAGTAGATTGAACAATATAACTAAAATACAACGCCGGTACAACAACGTGCGTAAGTACGATGTTGAAAAGATAAATACATATATATAAAATGTTGTATTATGCATCCCACTGTATAATATTAACAGACACAAGTAAGTGAAAATATTTAAAAATATATAAATGAAAAACAAGGTTTATTTTCAGAATGTAACTTTATTACCGAAATATTTCGCTAATAAAGTTACATTCTGGATATATTAGTCAGATATTTTATTTACGTTCATAAATAAATGTCTCGTAAAAAAAAAATTATGTTTGCACTAAACTTATTTAAGTTTGTTTTGTTTTGAATTTTGCGCAAAGCTACCCGAGGGCTATCTGCGCTAGCCGTCCCTAATTTAGCAGTATAAGACTAGTCATCACCACCCACCACTTCGGATACTAACGAATAGTGGGACTGAGTGTAACATAATAACGTACCTACAGCTGAAAAGACGAGCATGTTTGGTGTAACGAGGATTCGAACCCGCAACCCTCAGATTACTAGTCCAGTGCCTTAACCACCTGGCTATATATAATAATATAATTGTCATTTTAGAGAATTAAAAAAAAAAATTAACATGAACTGATAGGTGAAAAATCCCTTAGATTAAAATGAAGTCGTTTCTTATGTGTAACTACTAAGCAGAATGAAGGTAACGAATTAAAAGTATCCATTATCTATGCTGTTACTTTTAACTGATTTGCCTGATTTAATACTATACTTAAGTCTTCCTCCCCAGTAACATAGTGTCTTATCTGTGGACTTACACCGCTAAAAACATGGTTTAGATACCCGTGGTGGACAGAGCACAGATAGCCTATTGTTGAGCTTTGTGCTTAATTCTGAACAAACAAACAGATACTTTACTTAAAACACTCCCAAAGTTGAAAGTGATGAGCATATTCATACTGTTTATTGCAGTACCATATTGCAGTTCTAATAATAGATCTTGAGATATGCAACTCATTGCGTTAAGCCTGGATCATTTTTGAAAGCTCATCATATGTTTTATAAATAAGGAATTAAGATTCATAAAAGAAACAACTGTATCTAATTTGATTTGTATGTATTTTGGCGTACAACTGTCTGTTATTGTGTTGTTATAGTTTATGTTCTTGCTTATTAGTTAAATTTAACCGTTTGTATTGTTATTTGGGTAGAAATAATTTTGATGTAGCGTGATATACGTTACTTCATTTTAATATACCATGCGTTTCCATCTTTTTCTTACATTATAGTATTTACTATTTATTATTTTTGTTCTGTATGTGTGGATGTGATTGAGAAAGTTGTTCAGAAGTTTATCCTAAGAAGTACCGTTGCTCCTTTTGTAGCCTGCAAGTGTGTGTGTGTGTGTATATATGATATGTAGATATACGCTTTATACAATCTCTTACTAGTATAAGAATTTTTTTTAAGTTTTCGTTTAGTCAAATTTTATGCAGTTTTCTCATGAATACGTTCTCCAGAAGAATGTAGAGTGTTTTCTCACTCTAGTTTCCTATGTTTTTGTATAGATGTTGCAGCCATGATTGTGTTGTAAGAGATTGATCAGTCACCTTGTAATGTGCGTCGTTATGGGCAAATCTGATGCTTCTTGTTAGTATGGAACACTGTATTCTATTAGTTCTACTTGGCCAACAAAGTGAATTTGTCAACAGAAAGAATACTCAAAAAGCAAAAGCTGTTTTCGGAGTTACTGCATTTTAGGGGACAGCTCAATGTCCTTACAAGTATGCATATTGGATATTTCTGTTTGAACTAATAAAAATTTCATTTCAATTAATATCACTTGTCCAGTTTGTTTATTTTCTTCGCTCCAACTAATTACTTAGTTAAACGCACATATTTCAAAATTTTCATGACTGATCCTAGTTTTATAAAGCAAATCTATCTAATACTCGTGTGAAAATTAGTTTCAACTGACAAACCACAAAATAGGTAGGAAGGAAAATGATTACGGTGTTACCACAGGATGTTTTGTATTTTCTCTGTTTGGTAACAAACATATTGGACTATACTTCTTTCTAGAGTATAAACGAGATTGAATAAATTAATTAAAAATAGCATATTTTCAAGTTAGAAATACTTTCAACAAAGTGGGAAGGTAAGTTGTTAGAGGGGAACAATTTTATGAGAGAGGTGTCTAGTCCATGGAAAGCCCTCTCCTTAACATAGCGCTTTTTCCAGTGCTGCATATGTCTGAAATAAATTTACTGCCACAGACAATAGTTAGTGCACCCATAAATAATCAATTTTAGTGGAGTGGAAGTGTGGACTCTTGAGAGAGATAAAGGTATTTTTGGAATTTTGTGCAAAGCTAATCGAGAGCTATTTATATTAGTCATCTCTAATTTAGCAGTGATAGACTAAAGGGGAGGCAGATAATCAATATCACCCACTGCCAGTTCTCGGGCTACTCTTTTAACAAATATGAATGGGATTAACCATCACAGATAAAAGGGCGAGCACTTTTGGTGACGGTAATTTGAACCTGCAACCAGTAAATTGTGAGTCAAGCTACGCTAACCAGGAGCTACATTAAGCCAGTCAGGACAGAATGGTGCCTGGAAAATCTGAAACTATTTGGAGAAATCTCTACAGCAATACCAGTCAGTCATTTGCAAAAGTTCTGCAGGCTCAAATCTGGCTAAGACCCCTCACAGCCAGCTGATAAGAACTGGAAATCCTACTGGCTAATATCTTCACCAATTAGAGCTATAAATACTTCCAGGTAAAGCTGTAGCACCAAGAGATAAAGACTGTGAATAAGGAATAGGTGATTCTCCCTGAGCAATGCTGAAGATGCTGCCATATGGATGACATCCAGGATGGGAAAAGGGAAAATTATCCTTCATTGATGGTGATGGGGCACTGTTGGATAAACTATTTCTGCTTTGCTTAACAGGAAAGATAGTAGAACGATTGATTTTATTGAAGGGTTCATCCTGCAGTGCTCACAACAAAAAGTTGGTTTATACACAATTATATGAAAAGTTATCATGAATAACGAGTATCTCTTTTGTATTGCACTATTTACTAGCTACTCATCTGAGTGTCAAAGTCCCTGAGTACATTTATCACCCTGCATCTGTGACGTTGGTGGCATCTCAACCAAGCATTTGTAAAACTCTGCAACAAATAGGCTTAGGCCAGCACCACATATTTTTTTTAGTGAAACAAACGAAAATTTTCACCTGATTTTAAAGGAGTTGTGAAAAAAGTTTGTGCTAGTTCTTAAAGTGTTGTCAGATAGGTAACTGACTAGAATGGCTGAAATCAGAAGCAGATTGTTTAATGCCTGGTTTTAAGCCTAAATTATCCAATCTTGGATGCCATCACCTGGAAGAAGAACAACAGGAGAATTGAACTACATTCATATCCAAGTTGCATCACTAATTAGACCTCATGGAATACAAGACAATTGTCAAACAGTTTGTTTGGTCAGTTACATAAATAATGTTTTGTGGACGCATGGTAAGGCTTACACTATGGTGGCAATGTTTGATAAAAACATCTTCATGAACACGTTCATTAAGATACTTCATAGCAAAGCCATGAGTCAACATCTTGATGTAAAGCATTTTCTAAACTTAACAGAAGCAGCTTCCTTTATAACCAACTATGAAGTAATAATTCCAGGCTGGTGGTAAGAAATAAAATACATCTAGCAACATTTTAAATGGAACATCTCAAATGGACCAATCTAATCAGGTTGAGCTAGAGCCATACCAAACGTTATCCAAGGGTACATTTCGCAGTCAATGCTTATTATGCTACGATATGGATAACGTTCAGGATGGCAGAAGGAAAATGCCTTCTTCATTCATGGTGATAGAGCACTGATAGATGAACTGTTTTTGCTTTGCTCAACAGCAAAAATGGCAGAACTATTGGTTTTAGCCAAGGGTTCATAGATAACAGCGAACCAACTATACCCATATTTTTCTGAGAAGAGTAGCACACAATATTACAGAATTGTTCAAGGATTAAGAAGGTCGAGTACAACCAGCAGCAAGTGATGATTGCTGCAGTATGTGCTTCATAAGACTGATGGAGCCCGTATCAGGCTTAACCTTTAACTTAGGGTAGCACAACAGACTCTTGCACTAAAGAATTTGATGGTCATCCAGTTCTTTAAATTTAACATATAAAGTAATTCATTCAGTTTGTGACTGAATATGTGAATGCATCTGTGAGATCAGATGCCTGATTGGATCAAACAACAGTATAGATACAGGTGATACATGTCCAATAAGGCAGCCAACATGTCAACTACCCTAAAGAAGTAGTAAGTACTGAAATACAGTTGATGTCAAATGGTGGAGCCATAGAACCTTCAGTGAGTGTTTAGTTGTCTCCAGTAGTGATCGTCAGAAGGGCTGTCAAGATTCTGTGTTGATGTTAAATGGATGAATGTGACAACTCACACTGACACCTTTTCTTTACTGCAAACTGATGAAAATCTAAATGTATCATAGAAGGTTTCTGTTGGTTAAATACTATGAATTTAGCATCTGAGTAATGGCAGGACAAGTTGAACGATAAAAGAAAGCCTCAGGTTTTTCAAATTGCGAGGTGGCTTGTCTAATTTCCACAATTCAGCCCGTGTAAATACTCACAATTTTGAAGTTTACATACTGAATGGGAACAATTGGAGAGATACCCGTTCTACGTTGGCAATCAGTCTCACATTTGATCTACAGCTGAGAACCAGAGAATGACATTCTATGAGATAAA